>NW_028225180.1:16946749-16961749 GCF_052327205.1 Somniosus microcephalus
ACCATCTGCGGTCACAACCAGCAGGATCACGACTCGAACCTCGAGAGGTTCCTGAAAACCGCACAAAATCTCAACCTCACCTACAACGAGGACAAGTGCGTTTACAACACCACGCGCCTCTGCATACTAGGCAGCGTGGTGGAGAATGGGGAAATCGGACCAGACCCCGACCGATTGCGCCCCCTACGGGAGCTGCCCCTGCCCAACACTCCCAAAGCCCTGAAAAGGTGCCTGGGGTTATTTTCTTATTATTCCCAATGGGTCCCCAACTACTCCGACAAAGCCCGCCCCCTCTTGAAAGCATCCTCTTTTCCGCTCTCTGCTGAGGCCCATGCCGCCTTCAAAAGCATTAAGCAGGATATTGAGCGGGCCACGCTACAGGCAGTGGACGAGAACACTCCCTTTCAAGTGGAAAGTGATGCGTCTGACTTTGCCTTGGCGGCCACCCTCAACCAGGCGGGGCGGCCCGTAGCTTTCTTCTCGAGGACCCTCCAAGGGCCCGAGATCAGACACTCCTCCGTAGAAAAGGAGGCCCAAGCCATCGTGGAGGCAGTGCGCCACTGGCGCCACTACCTAGCCGGCAAACGCTTCACCCTACTTACCGACCAGCGGTCGGTAGCGTTTATGTTCAATAATAAACAGAGGGGGAAGGTTAAAAATGATAAGATTCTTAGGTGGCGGATCGAGCTCTCCACCTTCGATTATGACATCATTTACCGGCCAGGGGCCCTTAACGAATCCCCCAACGCCCTCTCACGAGGGATGTGTGCCAGCGCCACCGGTGGATCGGCTACAGACCCTCCACAACGACCTCTGCCACCCAGGGGTCACGCGGCTGTTCCACTTCATAAAGTCCCGCAACTTACCCTACTCGATTGAGGAAGTTCGGTCCCTGACCAGGAACTGTCGCACTTGCGCTGAGTGCAAGCCTCGGTTCTACCGCCCAGATAGAGCCCACTTAATCAAAGCTACACGGCCCTTTGAGCGGCTCAGCTTAGATTTCAAGGGCCCCCTCCCGTCCGTCGACCGCAATGTTTACTTCCTGAACATTGTGGACGAATACTCTCGTTTCCCATTCGCCTTCCCCTGCCCAGACATGACCAGCGCCATGGTCATTAAATGCCTCAACAGCCTGTTCTGCCTGTTCGGTATGCCGAGCTACATCCATACGGATAGGGGGCATCCTTCATGAGTGAAGAGCTACGCCAGTACACGCTGTCCAGGGGATCGCCACGAGCTGTACCACCAGCTACAACCCCCGGGGTAACGGTCAAGTGGAGCGAGAGAACGGGACAGTATGGAAAGCAGTCTAGCTCTAAGGACCAAAGGCCTCCCTATCTCCCGCTGGCAGGAAGTCCTCCCAGATGTGCTCCATTCGATACGGTCGCTATTGTGTACGGCCACTAATGCCACGCCTCACGAGCGAATGTTTGTCTTTCCCCGGAAATCCACCTCAGGCGTATCCATGCCATCATGGCTCTCCACCCCAGGTCCGGTACTCGTGCGAAGGCATGTGAGGGCCACAAGACGAACCCTCTCATGGAGTCAGTGCACCTACGCCACGCCAACCCCCAATACGCGTATGTCCGGCATGCCGACGGAAGGGAGGACACCGTGTCCATAAAAGACGTCGCCCCAGCCGGTAATGACAACAACCACGACAACAGCAGCAACAACGACCACAGCAACTCTTACCCACCCACTACACTTTCATCACCCCTGGGAGAACATCGACCAATGGTACCCCCACCAACTACCCCTTCAACAACCCTGCGGCACCCCGGCAGAGACCCAGGAGGCCACCGGGGACACCCAGCCGACACCCGCAGCACCACAACAGCCACGTCGGTCGCAGAGGACTATCAAACCCCGAACAGACTAAATCTATAGAAGGGTTGAATGTGATGAAATATCCCATTCATCACTCATCAGTATTTCTCTGCCTGTGACTGTGGTTGGTTTCAGTTTCATTTCCATTGTATTGTACTGTGTGTAGGGCTCCGCCCATACCTGGCTCCTATGTAAGCTGGCCCGGCCTGCAGCACATCCAGTACGGCAGACCTCTGGATGGAAGATACATTCTCCTCTGTGTGTTACCTTCTAAGTCAATAAAAGCCTTGTTTTGTTTCGCTAACATCGAGTCTCGGATTTATTGAGGCACATCATCCCTCATCCCTGGTACCATTCTGGTCAATCTCCCCTTAACCTTCTCTGCTCTAAGGAGAACAACCCCAGCTTCTCCAGTCTCTCCACATCACTGAAGTCCCTCATCGCTGGCACCATTCTGGTCAATCTCCCCTTAACCTTCTCTGCTCTAAGGAGAACAATCCCAGCTTCTCCAGTCTCTCCACGTAACTGAAGTCCCTCATCCCCGGTACCATTCTGGTCAATCTCCCCTTAACCTTCTCTGCTCTAAGGAGAACAACCCCAGCTTCTCCAGTCTCTCCACATAACTGAAGTCCCTCATCCCCGGTACCATTCTGGTCAATCTCCCCTTAACCTTCTCTGCTCTAAGGAGAACAATCCCAGCTTCTCCAGTCTCTCCACGTCACTGGTGCCTGAGAAGTTTCCTAGGAAGGGACGATTAATTTTTGGTAGCCTCACCTCATCTTCATAGAGTGCTATTCCTCGAGCGGAGCTGGCGGTGTTCGGTCGTTTAGTCTGGAAAAGGAAGGAATGGATAGCGTCAGATTTTTGCTGGCTGGAGTGGAGAAGGATCTCTCTCTCGGGAAAGGGAGGCTGGGATACAGGAATTCCCTTTCATTCTCTCCTGCGAATGGGAGGCTGGGTGATGCGAATTCCCCCCATTGTGTACTGGCTCAGGGAGGAGTCTCGCTGACAGAGATCATTGGGATGGGGGGACCAGAGGAGCAGGAATTAAACTCAATCTCACGTCGCTGTTAGTGCGAGGGGAGGGGGGAGCTGGGGGGGTAGCGAGCAAGAGGGAGGGGAGATAGCGAGGGGAGGGGGAGAGAGTGAAGGGAAGGGGGCAAGCGCGAGGGGGGGAGAGAGTGAGGGGGAGGGGAGAGAGTGAGGGGGAGGGGAGAGAGCGAGGGGGAGGGGAGAGAGCGAGGGGAGGGGAGAGAGTGAGGGGAGGGGAGAGAGTGAGGGGGAGGGGAGACAGTGAGAGGGAGGGGAGAGAGCGAGGGGGAGGGGAGAGAGTGAGGGGGAGGGGAGAGAGTGAGGGGGAGGGGAGACAGTGAGAGGGAGGGGAGAGAGTGAGGGGAGGGGAGAGAGTGAGGGGGGAGAGGGGAGAGAGTGAGGGGGAGGGGAGAGAGCGCGGGGGAGGGGAGAGAGCGCGGGGGAGGGGAGAGAGCGCGGGGGAGGGGAGAGAGCGAGGGGGAGGGGAGAGAGCGAGGGGGAGGGGGAGAGAGTGAGGGGGAGGGGGAGAGAGCGAGGAGAGGGGAGAGAGTAAGGGGGAGGGGAGAGAGGGAGGGGGAGAGCGAGGGGGGAGAGAGCGAGGAGGAGGGGAGAGAGTGAGGGGGAGGGGGAGAGCAAGGGGAGGGGGAGAGAGTGAGGGGGAGGGGAGAGAGTGAGGGGGAGGGGGAGAGAGGGAGGGGAGAGCGAGGGGGGAGAGAGCGAGGGGAGGGGAGAGAGTGAGGGGGAGGGGAGAGAGCGAGGGGGAGGGGGAGAGAGGGAGGGGGGAGAGCGAGGGGGGAGAGAGCGAGGGGGAGGGGAGAGAGTGAGGGGGAGGGGGAGAGCAAGGGGGAGGGGGAGAGAGTGAGGGGGAGGGGAGAGAGCGAGGGGGAGGGGGAGAGAGGGAGGGGAGAGCGAGGGGGAGAGAGCGAGGGGGAGGGGAGAGAGTGAGGGGGAGGGGAGAGAGCGAGGGCGAGGGGAGAGAGCGAGGGGGAGGGGGAGAGAGTGAGGGGGAGGGGGAGAGAGTGAGGGGGAGGGGAGAGCGAGGGGGAGGGGGAGAGTGCGACGGGGAGGGGGAGAGAGCAACGGGGCGGGGGAGAGAGCGACGAGGAGGGGAGAGAGCGAGGGGAAGTGGGAGATAGCGAGGGGGAGGGAAGAGAGCGAGGAGGAGGGGGAGAGCGTGAGGGGAGGGGGAGAGAGCAAGAGGGGGAGGGGAAGAGAGCGAGGGGAGGGGGAGGGGGCGAGGGGGAGGGGGAGAGAGCGAGGGGGGGAGAGAGCGAGGGGGAAGGGAGAGAGCGAGGGGGAAGGGAGAGAGCGAGGGGGAAGGGAGAGAGCGAGGGGGAGGGGAGAGAGCGAGGGGGAGGGGAGAGAGCGAGGGGGAGGGGAGAGAGCGAGGGGGAGGGGGAGAGAACGAGGGGGGAGGGGAGAGAGTGAGGGGGAGGGAGAGAGCGAGGGGGAGGGGAGAGAGCGAGGGGGAGGGGAGAGAGCGAGGGGTGGAGAGAGCGAGGGGGAGGGGAGAGAGCGAGGGGGAGGGGAGAGAGCGAGGGGGAGGGGAGAGAGTGAGGGGGAGGGGAGAGAGTGAGGGGGAGGGGGAGAGAGCGAGGGGAGGGGAGAGAGCGAGGGGAGGGGAGAGAGCGAGGGGTGGGGGAGAGAGCGAGTGGGAGGGGAGAGAGCGAGGGGGAGGGGGAGAGAGTGAGGGGGAGGGGGAGAGCGAGGGGGGAGAGAGCGAGGCGGAGGGGGAGAGAGCGAGGGGAGGGGGAGAGAGCGACGGGGAGGGGAGGGAGCGAGGGGAAGTGGGAGTGAGTGAGGAGGAGGGGGTGAGAGGGAGGAGGAGGGGGAGAGAGCGAGGAGGAGGGGGAGAGCGTGAGGGGGAGGGGGAGAGAGCAAGAGGGGAGGGGGAGAGAGCGAGGGGAGGGGGAGAGAGCGAGGGGGGAGGGGAGAGAGCAAGGGGAAGGGGGAGTGAGTGAGGAGGAGGGGGAGAGAGGAGGAGGAGGGGGAGAGAGCGAGGAGGAGGGGGAGAGCGTGAGGGGAGGGGAGAGAGTGAGGGGAGGGGAGAGAGCGAGGGGAGGGGGAGACTGCGAGGGGGAGGGGGAGAGAACGACGGGGAGGGGAGGGAGCGAGGGGAAGTGGGAGTGAGTGAGGAGGAGGGGGAGAGAGGGAGGAGGAGGGGAGAGAGCGAGGAGGAGGGGGAGAGCGTGAGGGGGAGGGGGAGAGAGCAAGAGGGGAGGGGGAGAGAGCGAGGGGGAGGGGAGAGAGCGAGGGGGGAGGGAGAGAGCAAGGGAAGGGGGAGTGAATGAGGAGGAGGAGGAGAGAGGGAGGAGGAGGGGGAGAGAGCGAGGAGGAGGGGGAGAGCGTGAGGGGGAGGAGAGAGAGCAAGAGGGGAGGGGGAGAGAGCGAGGGGAGGGGAGAGAGCGAGGGGAGGGAGAGAGCGAGGGGAGGGGAGAGAGCAAGGGGGAGGGGAGAGAGCGACGGGGAGGGGAGAGAGCGAGGGGAAGGGGGAGTGAGTGAGGAGGAGGGGGAGAGAGCGAGGGGGAAGGGAGAGAGCGAGAGGAGGAAGGGAGAGAGCGAGGGGGAGGGAGAGAGCGAGGAGGAAGGGAGAGCGAGGGGGAGGGGAGAGAGCGAGGGGGAGGGGGAGAGAGCGAGGGGGAGAGAGCGAGGGGAGGGGGAGAGAGCGAGGGGAGGGGGAGAGAGCGAGGGGGAGGGAGAGAGCGAGGGGGAGGGGAGAGAGCGAGGGGAGAGAGCGAGGGGGGAGGGGAGAGAGTGGGGGGGAGGGGCGAGAGCAAGGGGGGGCGAGAGCGAGGGGGCGAACGCGAGGGTAGGGGGAGAGAACGAGGCGAGGGGGAGAGTAAGGGGAGAGTTTGAAGGTAATGGGAATTGTGTGTGAGGGCAGTGTGTGTGGGGCGAAAAGGAGGGAGTGAGGCCGAGAGGAATGGAAAGAGTGAGAAGGAGGGAGAAAATGATGGAATCAGGAGGGTGGAGAAGGAGGGAAGGAGGGAGGGAGGGGGGAAAGTGCTGGGGAGAAGGAGGAGGAGAAGGGGTGAGGGAGGGGTAGAAGGAGGAAGTAGGGGAGAAGAAGGGATGGACAGTGGAAGGAGGAAAGGTGGAAAGGCTGGATGGGAGGGGAGGGAGGAGAGGGCGAAGAGGGTTGATGGGAGGAAGAGTGAGGGAGGTGGAGAAGGAGGGAGGGGGAGTAGGAGGGAGGGAGCAAAGGGCGGAAGATTGGTGAGGGAGGGAGAAGGAGGGTGGGAGAGGGAGAGGGAGGAGAGAGAGGGATGGAGGGGGAGATGGAGGCAGAGAAGGATGGAATGAGGGAGGGTGGGAAGAAGGAGGGAGGGAGGGAAGGGGAGAAGGAGAGATGGAGGGCGAGAAGGATGGAAGGAGAGATGGGGAGAGGGGGTAGTGGCGGTGGAGCGACATGGGGAAGTGACATGAGTGTGAGTATCGGTCGGGTCTCAAGTGTGAGTGGTTTTTGTTTGTATTATTCCGCTGCTGCACTCTGTGGAGAGGCGGCCCGTGTCAAAGGTCGGAGGTGAGAGGGCGAGCGAGGGCGGTTACCAATAGCTGTTGCTCCAGGTAGATGTTGAAGTTCTTGGTCTGATTGGCGCTCAGCTTCTTCAGGGCCACCCGGATCTCGCCGATGAACTCGTTGCGGCCAAACGTGTCCTCGTCACAGACACAGACCCTGGTGAAGGGAGCGGAGATGGTAATGGGCGTGAGTCGGGGCCAAACACACTCAAATTTTCCACCCCCTCACCATGCCACCCACCTTCTCCCCATATCCCTCAATCCCACCTTCTCCCCGTATCCCTCAATCCCACCTTCTCCCCACGTCCCTCAATCCCGTCTTCTCCCCATATCCCCCAATCCCACCTTCTCCCCGTATCCCCCAATCCCACCTTCTCCCCGTATCCCCCAATCCCACCTTCTCCCCGTATCCCTCATCACCACCTTCTCCCCGTATCCCTCAACCCCACCTTCTCCCTGTATCCCTCAACCCCACCTTCTCCCCATATCCCTCAACCCCACCTTCTCCCTGTATCCCTCAACCCCACCTTCTCCCTGTATCCCTCAACCCCACCTTCTCCCCATATCCCTCAACCCCACCTTCTCCCTGTATCCCTCAACCCCACCTTCTCCCTGTATCCCTCAACCCCACCTTCTCCCCGTATCCCTCAACCCCACCTTCTCCCCATATCCCTCAACCCCACCTTCTCCCCGTATCCCCCAATCCCACCTTCTCCCTGTATCCCTCATCCCCACCTTCTCCCCGTATCCCTCAACCCCACCTTCTCCCCGTATCCCTCAACCCCACCTTCTCCCCGTATCCCTCAACCCCACCTTCTCCCCGTATCCCTCAACCCCACCTTCTCCCCATATCCCTCAACCCCACCTTCTCCCTGTATCCCTCAACCCCACCTTCTCCCTGTATCCCCCAATCCCACCTTCTCCCTGTATCCCTCAACCCACCTTCCCCCCCATATTCCCCAACCCCACCTTCTCCCCGTATCCCCCAATCCCACCTTCTCCCCGTATCCCCCAATCCCACCTTCTCCCCGTATCCCTCAACCCCACCTTCTCCCCGTATCCCCCAATCCCACCTTCTCCCCGTATCCCTCAACCCCACCTTCTCCCCGTATCCCTCAACCCCACCTTCTCCCCGTATCCCTCAACCCCACCTTCTCCCCGTATCCCTCAACCCCACCTTCTCCCCGTATCCCTCAACCCCACCTTCACCCCGTATCCCCCAATCCCACCTTCTCCCCGTATCCCTCAACCCCACCTTCTCCCCGTATCCCTCAACCCCACCTTCTCCCCGTATCCCTCAACCCCACCTTCACCCCGTATCCCCCAATCCCACCTTCTCCCCGTATCCCTCAAGCCCACCTTCTCCCCGTATCCCTCAACCCCACCTTTTCCCCGTATCCCTCAACCTCACCTTCTCCCTGTATCCCTCAACCCCACCTTCACCCCGTATCCCCCAATCCCACCTTCTCCCCGTATCCCTCAACCCCACCTTCTCCCCGTATCCCTCAACCCCACCTTTTCCCCGTATCCCCCAATCCCACCTTCTCCCCGTATCCCTCAACCCCACCTTTTCCCCGTATCCCTCAACCCCACCTTCTCCCCGTATCCCTCAACCCACCTTCACCCCGTATCCCCCAATCCCACCTTCTCCCCATATCCCTCAACCCCACCTTTTCCCCGTATCCCTCAACCCCACCTTCTCCCCGTATCCCTCAACCCCACCTTTTCCCCGTATCCCCCAATCCCACCTTCTCCCCGTATTCCTCACCACACCTTCTCCCCGTATCCCTCAACCCCACCTTCTCCCCGTATCCCTCAACCCACCTTCTCCCCATCCCCCAATCCCACCTTCTCCCCATCCCCCAACTCTACCTTCTCCCCGGATCCCTCAACCCCACCTTCCCCCCATATCCCTCAACCCACATTCCCCCCATATTCCCCAATCCCACCTTCTCCCCATATCCCCCAATCCCACCTTCTCCCCGTATCCCTCAACCACACCTTCTCCCTGTATCCCCCAATCCCACCTTCTCCCTGTATCCCCCAATCCCACCTTCTCCCCGTATCCCTCAACCCCACCTTTTCCCCGTATCCCTCAACCCCACCTTCTCCCCGTATCCCCCAATCCCACCTTCTCCCCGTATCCCTCAACCCCACCTTTTCCCCGTATCCCTCAACCCCACGTTCTCCCTGTATCCCCAACCCCACCTTCTCCCCGTATCCCTCAACCCCACCTTTTCCCCGTATCCCTCAACCCCACGTTCTCCCTGTATCCCCAACCCCACCTTCACCCCGTATCCGCCAATCCCACACTCTCCCCGTATCCCCCAATCCCACCTTCTCCCCGTATCCCCCAATCCCACCTTCTCCCAGCATCGCTCAACCCCTCGAACCTCAGTGTTTTCCGCACCATGTCCTCAGTTGTGATCCCGTAGTAGGTCAGTGTCTCATTCCAAGTGGGATTCAGAGTGTTTCGTAGTGTTTTTGTCCGTAGTTTGTTGGCCTGTGGGATACGCAGATGGCCCTCGATTAACTGGGTCACTATTGAATCTCCATCGTAAGAGGCAAGGCACTGGGAGGGTCGGCGAGGGTGAGGGGGATGGGTGCGAGCTAGGAGCCCTATAACCCAACAGTGCTCCCTCAGTACTGCCCCTCCGACAGTGCGGCGCTCCCTCAGTACTGCCCCTCCTACAGTGCAGCAATCCCTCAGTACTGCCCCTCCGACAGTGCGGCACTCCCTCAGTACTGCACCTCCGACAGTGCGGCGCTCCCTCAGTACTGCCCCTCCGACAGTGCGGCGCTCCCTCAGTACTGCCCCTCCGACAGTGCAGCGCTCCCTCAGTACCGCCCCTCCGACAGTGCGGCGCTCCCTCAGTACTGCCCCTCCGACAGTGCGGCGCTCCCTCAGTACTGCCCCTCTGACAGGGCGGCGCTCCCTCAGTACTGCCCCTCCGACAGTGCGGCGCTCCCTCAGTACTGACCCTCCGACAGTGCGGCGCTCCCTCAGTACTACCCCTCCGACAGTGCGGCGCTCCCTCAGTACTGACCCTCCGACGGTGCGGCGCTCCCTCAGTATTTACACCTAAAGTTAGTACTGGGGGTTTCAAAGACCTTCCTACCTTGCTGGCACCGGGCAGGAGGTGGAGTTTGACGTAGGGATCTGCCAGTCCATTGACATCCATTGGCTTGAGACCCTGGAAGAGAGAGGGAGAGGAACTCCTTCAGACTGAGGGCTCCAATAACTCACAAACCCAACCCCAAGGCCCGCACTGAAGGGCTCCATTCCCGGCTTGTGCAGTGTGTGTGCGCGTGTCTCACTGTGTGTGTCCATGTCGCACCCTGTGTGTCCGCGTCACTCCGTCTGTGTCTGTGTGTGTCTGTGTGTGTCCGTGTGTGTCCATGTCGCTCCGTGTGTGTCCGTGTCGCTCCGTGTGTGTCCATGTCACTCCATGTGTCCGTGTCGCTCAGTGTGGGTCCGTGTCACTCCGTGTTTGTCCGTGTCACTCCGTGTGTGTCCATGTCGCTCCCTGTGTGCCCGTGTCGCTCCATGTTTGTCCGTGTCGCTCGGTGTTTGTCCGTGTCGCTCCGTGTGTGTCCGTGTCGCTCCGTGTGTGTCCCTGTCGCTCCGTGTGTGTCCGTGTCACTCCATGTGTGTCTGTGTCACTCGTGTGTGTCCGTGTCTCTTGTGTGTGTCCGTGTCGCTCCGTGTGCATCCGTGTCACTCCGTGTTTGTCTGTGTCGCTCCGTGTTTGTCCGTGTCACTCCGTGTGTGTCCATGTCGCTCCGTGTGTGTCCATGTCACTCCATGTGTACGTGTTGCTCAGTGTGGGTCCGTGTCACTCCGTGTTTGTCCGTGTTTGTCGGTGTCACTCCGTGTGTTTCTGTGTCGCTCCGTGTGTGTCCATGTCGCTCCGTGTGTGTCTGTGTCGCTCCGTGTTTGTCCATGTCACTCTGTGTGTGTCCGTGTCGCTCTGTGTGTGTCTGTGTCACTCCGCATGTGTTTGTGCCATGCCATCTGTGTCTGTGTCGCTCCTTGTGTGTCCGTGTCACTCCGTGTGTGTCCGTGTCGCTCCGTGTGTGTCTTTGTCGCTCCGTGTTTGTCCGTGTCACTCCGTGTGTCTGTGTCACTCCGTGTGTGTCTGTGTCACGCCGCGTGTGTCTCTGTCATGCTGCGTGTGTCTGTGACATGCCGCGTGTTTCCGTGTTGCTCCGTGTGTGTCCGTGTCACTCCGTGTGTGTCCATGTCGCTCCGTGGGTGTCCATGTCACTCCGTGTGTCCGTGTCGCTCAGTGTGGGTCCGTGTCACTTCCTGTTTGTCCGTGTTTGTCTGTGTCACTCCGTGTGCGTCCGTGTCGCTCCGTGTGTGTCCGTTTCGCACCACATGTGTCCGTGTTGCTCCATGTCACTCTGCGTGTGTCCGTCTGTGTCCGTGTCACTCATTGTGTGTCTGTGTCAGGCCGCATGTGTCCGTGTCGCGCCGCATGTGTCTGTGTCGCTCCGTGTGTTTCCGTGTCGCTCCGTGTGTTTCCGTGTCACTCCGTGTGTGTCCGTGTCACTCCGTGTGTGTCTGTGTCGCTCTGTGTGTGTCCGTGTCGCTCCGCATGTGTCCATGTCGCTCCGTGTGTGTCCGTGTCACTCCGTGTGTCCGTGTCACTCAGTGTGGGTCCGTGTCACTCCGTGTTTGTCCGTGTCACTCCATGTGTTTCTGTGTCACTCTGTGTGTGTCCATGTCGCTCCGTGTGTGTCTGTGTCGCTCCGTGTTTGTCCGTGTCACTCCGTGTTTGTCCGTGTCACTCCGTGCATGTCCGTGTTGCTCCGTGTGTGTCCGTGTCGCTCCGTGTGTCCCTGTCACACAGTGTGGGTCCGTGTCGCTCCGTGCTTGTCCGTGTTTGTCTGTGTCACTCTGTGTGTGTCCGTGTCGCTCCGTGTGTGTCTGTGTCGCTCCTTGTGTGTCCGCGTTGCTTTGTGTGTGTCCGTGTCGCTCCGTGTGTGTCCCTGTCGCTCCGTGTTTGTCCGTGTCCCTCAGTGTGTGTCCATGTCACTTCGTGTGTGTCCGTGTCACTCCGTGTGTGTCCATGTCGCTCCGTGTGTGTCCATGTCGCTCTGTGTGTGTCCATGTCTCTCCGTGTGTCTGTGTCGCTCAGTGTGGGTCCGTGTCACTCCGTGTTTGTCCATGTCTGTCTGTGTCACTCCGTGTGTGTCCGTGTCGCTCTGTGTTTGTCCGTGTCGCTCTGTGTTTGTCCGTGTTGCTCCGTGTGTGTCCGTGTCGCTCCGTGTGTCCGTGTCGCACAGTGTGGGTCCGTGTCGCTCCGTGTGTGTCCGTGTTTGTCTGTGTCACTCTGTGTGTGTCCGTGTTGCTCCGTGTGTGTCTGTGTCACTCCTTGTGTGTCCGCGTTGCTTTGTGTGTGTCCGTGTCGCTCCGTGTGTGTCCCTGTCGCTCCGTGTTTGTCCGTGTCCCTCAGTGTGTGTCCGTGTCACTTCGTGTGTGTCCGTGTCACGCCGTGTGTGTCCGTGTTACTCTGTGTTTTTCCATGTCGCTCCGTGTGTGTCCATGTCTCTCCGTGTGTCTGTCTCGCTCAGTGTGGGTCCGTGTCACTCCGTGTTTGTCCATGTCTGTCTGTGTCACTCCATGTGTGTCCGTGTCGCTCCGTGTTTGTCCGTGTCGCTCCGTGTTTGTCCGTGTCGCTCCGTGTATGTCCGTGTTGCTCCATGTGTGTCCGTGTCGCTCCGTGTGTCCGTGTCGCACAGTGTAGGTCCGTGTCGCTCCGTGTTTGTCCGTGTTTGTCTGTGTCACTCTGTGTGTGTCCATGTTGCTCCGTGTGTGTCTGTGTCACTCCTTGTGTGTCCGCGTTGCTTTGTGTGTGTCCGTGTCGCTCCGTGTGTGTCCCTGTCACTCCGTGTTTGTCCGTGTCCCTCAGTGTGTGTCCATGTCACTTCGTGTGTGTCCGTGTCACTCCGTGTGTGTCCGTGTCACTCCGTGTTTTTCCGTGTCGCTCCGTGTGTCTGTGTCGCTCAGTGTGGGTCCGTGTCACTCCGTGTTTGTCCATGTCTGTCTGTGTCACTCCGTGTGTGTCCGTGTCACTCCGTGTGTGTCCGTGTCACTCCGTGTGTGTCTGTGTCGCTCCGCGTGTGTCCGTGTCGCTCTGTGTTTGTCCGTGTCGCTCTGTGTGTGTCTGTGTCACTCCATGTGTGTCCGTGTCACTCCGCCTGTGTCTGTGTCACGCTGCGTGTGTCCATGTCGCGCCGCGTGTGTCCGTGTCGCTCCGCGTGTGTCCGTGTCGCTTCGCGTGTGACCGTGTCGCTTCGCGTGTGTCCATGTCGCTCATCGTGTGTCCGTGTCGCGCTGTGTGTGTCCGTGTCACTCCGTGTGTGTCCATGTCACTCCGTGTGTGTCCGTTTTGCGCCACATGTGTCTGTGTTGCTCCGTGTCGCTCCGCCTGTGTCCGCGTCGCTCTGTGTGTGTCCGTGTCGCTCAGCGTGTGTCCGTGTGTGTCCTTGTTGCTCATCGTGTGTCCATGCCGGGCCGCATGTGTCTGTGTCTCGCCGCGTGTGTCTGTGTCGCTCCGTGTGTTTCCGTGTCACTCCGTGTGTGTCCGTGTTGCGCCACATGTGTCCATGTCACTCCATGTGTGACTGTGTTGCTCCGTGTTTGTCCGTGCCGCTCCATGTTTGTCTGTGTCACTCCGTGTGTGTCCGTGTCACTCCGTGTGTGTCTGTTTCGCTCTGCGTGTGTCTGTGTCGCTCATCGTGTGTCCGTGTCATGCCACGTGTGTCCGTGTCACTCCGTGTGTGTCCGTGTCACTCCGTGTGTGTCCGTGTCGCTCCGTATGTGCCTGTGTCACTCCGTGTGTGTCCGTGTCATTCCAACCGAGACCGGAGAGGATCCCCATGCAAAACAACATTATCAGACCTGCACCACTCCTGTCCCACAGGGGAATAGGACCGCTACCAGCCAGACAGAGGGAGAGATGCACAGGACGTACGCAATACCTCAGACAGAAACAATCCATTAAGAGACAATAAGCAGATGTGCAGCAGCATCTACTTCCGCCTTATGGATCAAGGACTAATTAATAGAAAGAACTGTAACCAAATTGTATTAACTTTTGTAGACAACTGGGGTGATCTTTTTTTTTTTCCCCACACTTAGACACGACAAACACGTACCACTCTTTAACCTATCATAGAAAAAGATAAAACTTAACATGAAATCCTTATATATTTCGACCTGGAATATCCAAGGTCTACGCTCTTCACTGCGAGAAGTGAAGAGTAGGACCCCAGAGTTCATAGAGGAAACTAAAGATCTAGATATTATCATTCTACAGGAAACTTGGTATAAAGGAAAAGGACACACCGGCTGTCCCCAAGGGTACACTGAGCTAGTGGTCCCCTCCAATAAATTACCAAGTGTAACCCAAGGCAGAGACTCCGGAGGCATACTGATCTGGTTTAAAACAGAACTTAAGAATTACATCAAATTTATAAAAAAGGGCGAAAACCATATGTGGCTCAAACTTGAGAGGGAGATTATCTCAAACACCCAAGATGTTTACATTTGCGCACTTTATATCCCTCCAATCGATTCCCCGTACTACAAAGAGGACACCTTCTCCAACATGGAGGGGGAAATTATCCAATACCAGGCCCAGGGGAACGTGTTGATCTGTGGGGACCTCAATTCAAGAACGGGCGAAGAACCAGACTTCACCAATAATCAGGGAAACAATTACGTATTCGGGAATAACCACTTTGACATCCCTTCCCTTCCATACAGGCATAACTGCGACAAGCAGTCAAATACCAACGGTAAACAGCTACTACAGCTCTGTCGAAACCTGGGTCTGTACATTGTCAATGGTAGGTTCATAGGAGACCTCCTAGGAAGATCGACCTACTGCTCACCTCTTGGCTGCAGCACAGTAGACTATATGATTACAGACTTGGACCCATCCTCTTTCAGAGCATTCACAGTCAAACCACAAACAACACTGTCAGATCACAGTCAAATTACTATGTTTCTCAAAAAGACAGAAACAAACAACATAGAAACACAACCCAGTAAACTGTACAACACCAAAAAATCGTACAGATGGGCCAAAAACGACACGGAAAAATACCAGAAAACAATTAGCAATGCATCAACTCAAGCTCTCTTAGACACCTTTCTGGATAACATATACACTCACAATAAAGAAGGCGTAAACCGGGCAGTTAGTAAACTAAACAATATTTTTGATAATTTGGCAACAAATGCAAACTTGAAAGCTCGCAAGAACAAACCCAAAACAAAAAACTATGAAAAATGGTTTGACCATGATTGCCATAACATGAGGAAAAAACTTAGAAAACTATCAAACCAAAAACACAGACATCCAGAAAACGAGGAATTACGCCTTACTTATTGTCAGACGCTAACACAATACAGAAACACACTCAGGACCAAAAAAGAGCAATTTATTAAGAATACACTCAGCTCCATGGAGGAATCCATTGAGTCGAATTGTTTCTGGGACAACTTGAAAACACTACACAAAAAACAACACGACGATTTGTCCATTCAAAATGGGGACACATGGGTAAACCACTTTGAAAAATTATACCAGAAAAACACACTAG
>NW_028225180.1:16969249-16971749 GCF_052327205.1 Somniosus microcephalus
CGAAGAGCCCTATATGCAATAAAAAGAAAATTCTACAACATCCAAATTCCAATCAAAATCTGGCTCAAAATATTTGATAGTATAATCCTGCCCATTGCACTATATGGTAGTGAAGTATGGGGCCCACTCAATCACCATAGCTACACTAAATGGGAAAAACACACAATAGAAGCCCTACATGCAGAATTTTGCCGAAGCATTCTTCGCACCCAAAGGAAAACACCAACAAATGCATGTAGAGCCGAACTAGGCAGATACCCACTGATAATAAACATCCAAAAATGAGCACTAAACTTTCTAAATCACCTCAATCTAGTTCCCCAGACACCCTTCATTTTAAAGCCCTCCAGACCCAAGAGCTGAACCCAGCAACGAGTCCCCTGAGTCAGTGGTTACTGAAACTAAGTACTCCTACCCAGCCGGACCCTGACCAGTCCCAGACCAACACTGCTCTCCAAACACCAATCCGAATGAACCAAATCATTAAACAATGCAAAGAAACCTACCTGGAACATTGGAACAAAATAACCAAAAGCCAAAGCAGATTAGATTGCTACCAGGCCCTAAAAAGAGAATATAAACTGGCAGACTATCTCTCGACCATCAGAGACACAAAACAGAGACAGACCCTCACCAGATACAGGCTAAGCGACCACCAACTGGCAATTGAAAAAGGAAGATACAAGAAATCCTGGCAACCTAAAGAAAATAGAATATGTGATCACTGTCTGGCTGGCGAGGTTGAGACAGAGGTGCACTTCCTCCTAAAATGCGAAAAATTCAACAAAACAAGAAACATATATTTTGACAAGCTCAGCCTTACAACCCCAGATTTCAAAGAATTGGATGACCTGTCAAAATTAAGAATAGTCCTGGGGGAAGGAGACAGACCATATCTTGGTGCCCAATATGTAACAACATGTCACAACCTGAGGAACAGTGAGTGACTAACGAGCACACCCATAGCATATAAAGAAAAAAAAATGTTTAAATCAATACCGAATGTACCCAACGACTGTTTAAATTAATACTGAATGTACCCAACGAGGGTCAACGACTGTTTAAATTAATATTGTCTGTACCCAACGAGGGTCAAAATTGTTTGACACCTACAGAATGTTGGAAAACTGTACTTTTTGTTATGTAAGCTTTGGCAATATGGTTCCCTGTAAACTTTCATGCCAATAAAGCATTTGAATTGAAAAAATTGAATTGAATTGAAAATTGAATTGAGAGAGAGAGACAGAGAGAGAGAGACAGAGAGAGAGACAGAGAGAGAAAGACAGAGAGAGAGAGAGACAGAGAGAGAGAGAGAGAGAGAGGGAGAGAGACAGAGAGAGAGAGAGAGAGAGACAGAGAGAGAGACAGAGAGAGAGAGAGAGAGAGACAGAGAGAGACAGAGAGAGAGAGAGAGAGAGAGAGACAGAGAGAGAGAAATACTTCCCACAGGGGCGTGGTGTGATGCAGGGCTCGCCAATCTCACCGACACTCTTTAATATTTACATAAATGAATTGGCAAAACTACTTGAACAATCTACAGCACCCGGCCTCACCCTATATGAATCCAAGGTTAAATTCCTCCTCTATGCAGACGACCTGGTTCTGCTGTCACCAACTAAGGAGGGTCTACAGCAGAACCTGGATCTGCTGGAGTCATACTGCCAGACCTGGGCCATGACAATAAATCCCCAAAAAACCAAAGTCCTTGTGTTCCAGCAAAGATCCAGACATCAGGGACCCAAAATAAATTTCACACTAGGAACAACCAAAATTGAACAAACCACTAACTACACATACTTGGGCTTAAAAATCAGTTCTATGGGAAATTTCAAACTGGCTGTGAATGAACTGAAAGAGAAAGCAAGAAGGGCTTTCTATGCCATTAAAAAATCAATCCAAATAGAAATCCCAATTAGCATTTGGCTCAAAATTTTCAAATCAGTAATTGAACCAATTGCACTCTATGGCAGTGAGGTGTGGGGACCGCTAACACAACAAGAATTTGCAAAATGGGACAAACACCCAATTGAGATCCTACATGCAGAATTCTGTAAAAGTATCCTCCGGACTCAAAGGAAAGCCATAAACAATGCATGCAGGGCAGAACTAGGCCAATATCCATTAATAATCACTATCCAAAAAAGAGCCACCAAATTTTGGAAACACCTAGAAATGAGCAACCCCCAATGCTATCATTACGAAGCCCTGAAATGCCAAGAGAGGACCATAAAGAAGAATACCCTCAGTCAACTAGTCCTGGGACTCAGTGAAGTAACTACTAACACTACTAACAATAACCAGCCCCAGGACAGTGACAGCGTAACACAAAGAATTCGACCCAACACAATCGTCGCTAAGCAAAAGGAAAAATATCTGTCATATTGGGCAGAAACAACAAAAACCCAAAGCAAACTCAATTGCTACTTGGCCCTAAACAGACAATACAACATGGCTGATTACCTGACCATGGTAAAGGATAGCACACTGAGAAAAACTTTGA
>NW_028225180.1:16976749-16986749 GCF_052327205.1 Somniosus microcephalus
CAAGTCCCAGCACCCAGCCTCAGCACCGAGTCCCAGCACCGAGTCCCAGCACCGAGTCCCAGCACAGAGTCCCAACAACGAGTCCCAGCACCCAGTCCCAGCAACAAGTCCCAGCACCCAGCCTCAGCACCGAGTCCCAGCACAGAGTCCCAGCACAGAGTCCCAGCACCGAGTCCCAGCACCCAGTCCCAGCACCGAGTCCCAGCACCGAGTCCCCGCACCCAGTCCCAGCACCGAGTCCCAGCACCGAGTCCCAGCACCCAGTCCCAGCACAGAGTCCCAGCACCCAGTCCCAGCACCGAGTCCCAGCACCCAGTCACAGCACCCAGCCCCAGCACTGAGTCCCAGCACCCAGTCCCAGCACCGAGTCCCAGCACAGAGTCCCAGCACAGAGTCCCAGCACCCAGTCCCAGCAGCCAGTCCCAGCACAGAGTCCCAGCACAGAGTCCCAGCACCCAGTCCCAGCACCCAGTCCCAGCACCCAGTCCCAGCACCCAATCCCAGCACCCAGTCCCAGCACCCAGTCCCAGCACTGAGTCCCAGCACCCAGTCCCAGCACCCAGTCCCAGCACCCAGTCCCAGCACCCAGTCCCAGCACAGAGTCCCAGCACAGAGTCCCAGCACAGAGTCCCAGCACCCAGTCCCAGCACCCAGTCCCAGGACCCAGTCCCAGCACCGAGTCCCAGCACCGAGTCCCAGCACCCAGTCCCAGCTCAGCGTCGAGCACACAGATCAAGCACATAGATCCAACACACAATCCCAGCACAGAGTCCAGCACAGTCCCAGCAAACAGATCCAGCAACCAGTCCCAGCACCGTGTCCCAGCACCGAGTCCCAGCACAGAGTCCCAGCACCGAGTCCCAGCACCCAGTCCCAGCACCCAGTCCCAGCACCCAGTCCCAGCACAGAGTCCCAGCACAGAGTCCCAGCACCCAGTCCCAGCACAGAGTCCCAGCACCGAGTCCCAGCACTGAGTCCCAGCACCGAGTCCCAGCACCCAGTCCCAGCACCCAGTCCCAGCACCCAGTCCCAGCACCCAGTCACAGCACCCAGTCCCAGCACCGAGTCCCAGCACCCAGTCCCAGCACCGAGTCCCAGCACAGAGTCCCAGCACCCAGTCCCAGCACCCAGTCCCAGCACCGAGTCCCCGCACAGAGTCCCAGCACCCAGTACCAGCACCGAGTCCCAGCACAGAATCCCAGCACCGAGTCCCAGCACCCAATCCCAGCACCCAGTCCCTGCACCCAGTCCCAGCACCCAGTCCCAGCACCCAGTCCCAGCACCCAGTCCCAGCACCGAGTCCCAGCACCGAGTCCCAGCACTGAGTCCCAGCACCGAGTCCCAGCACCCAGTCCCAGCACCCAGTCCCAGCACCCAGTCACAGCACCCAGTCCCAGCACCGAGTCCCAGCACCCAGTCCCAGCACCGAGTCCCAGCACAGAGTCCCAGCACCCAGTCCCAGCACCCGGTCCCAGCACCCAGTCCCATCACAGAGTCACAGCACAGAGTCCCAGCACCCAGTCCCAGCACCCAGTCCCAGCACGCAGTCCCAGCACCCAGTCCCAGCACCCAGTCCCAGCACCCAGTCCCAGCACCCAGTCGCAGCACTGAGTCCCAGCACCCAGTCCTAGCACCCAGTCCCTGCACCGAGTCCCAGCACAGAGTCCCAGCACAGAGTCCCAGCACCCAGTCCCAGCACCCAGTCCCAGCACAGAGTCCCAGCACAGAGTCCCAGCACCCAGTCCCAGCACCCAGTCCCAGCACCCAGTCCCAGCACCCAATCCCAGCACCCAGTCCCAGCACCCAGTCCCAGCACTGAGTCCCAGCACCCAGTCCCAGCACCCAGTCCCAGCACCCAGTCCCAGCACCCAGTCCCAGCACAGAGTCCCAGCACAGAGTCCCAGCACAGAGTCCCAGCACCCAGTCCCAGCACCCAGTCCCAGGACCCAGTCCCAGCACCGAGTCCCAGCACCGAGTCCCAGCACCCAGTCCCAGCTCAGCGTCGAGCACACAGATCAAGCACATAGATCCAACACACAATCCCAGCACAGAGTCCAGCACAGTCCCAGCAAACAGATCCAGCAACCAGTCCCAGCACCGTGTCCCAGCACCGAGTCCCAGCACAGAGTCCCAGCACCGAGTCCCAGCACCCAGTCCCAGCACCCAGTCCCAGCACCCAGTCCCAGCACAGAGTCCCAGCACAGAGTCCCAGCACCCAGTCCCAGCACAGAGTCCCAGCACCGAGTCCCAGCACTGAGTCCCAGCACCGAGTCCCAGCACCCAGTCCCAGCACCGAGTCCCAGCACAGAGTCCCAGCACCCAGTCCCAGCACCCGGTCCCAGCACCCAGTCACATCACAGAGTCACAGCACAGAGTCCCAGCACCCAGTCCCAGCACCCAGTCCCAGCACGCAGTCCCAGCACCCAGTCCCAGCACCCAGTCCCAGCACCCAGTCCCAGCACCCAGTCCCAGCACCCAGTCCCAGCACTGAGTCCCAGCACCCAGTCCCAGCACCCAGTCCCAGCACCGAGTCCCAGCACAGAGTCCCAGCACAGAGTCCCAGCACCCAGTCCCAGCACCCAGTCCCAGCACAGAGTCCCAGCACAGAGTCCCAGCACCCAGTCCCAGCACCCAGTCCCAGCACCCAGTCCCAGCACCCAATCCCAGCACCCAGTCCCAGCACCCAGTCCCAGCACTGAGTCCCAGCACCCAGTCCCAGCACCCAGTCCCAGCACCCAGTCCCAGCACAGAGTCCCAGCACAGAGTCCCAGCACAGAGTCCCAGCACCCAGTCCCAGCACCCAGTCCCAGGACCCAGTCCCAGCACCGAGTCCCAGCACCGAGTCCCAGCACCCAGTCCCAGCTCAGCGTCGAGCACACAGATCAAGCACATAGATCCAACACACAATCCCAGCACAGAGTCCAGCACAGTCCCAGCAAACAGATCCAGCAACCAGTCCCAGCACCGTGTCCCAGCACCGAGTCCCAGCACAGAGTCCCAGCACCGAGTCCCAGCACCCAGTCCCAGCACCCAGTCCCAGCACCCAGTCCCAGCACAGAGTCCCAGCACCCAGTCCCAGCACAGAGTCCCAGCACCGAGTCCCAGCACTGAGTCCCAGCACCGAGTCCCAGCACCCAGTCCCAGCACCCAGTCCCAGCACCCAGTCACAGCACCCAGTCCCAGCACCGAGTCCCAGCACCCAGTCCCAGCACCGAGTCCCAGCACAGAGTCCCAGCACCCAGTCCCAGCACCCGGTCCCAGCACCCAGTCCCATCACAGAGTCACAGCACAGAGTCCCAGCACCCAGTCCCAGCACCCAGTCCCAGCACGCAGTCCCAGCACCCAGTCCCAGCACCCAGTCCCAGCACCCAGTCCCAGCACCCAGTCCCAGCACTGAGTCCCAGCACCAAGTCCCAGCACCCAGTCCCAGCACCAAGTCCCAGCACACAGTCCCGGCACAGAGTCCCAGCACAGAGTCCCAGCACAGAGTCCCAGCACCCAGTCCCAGCACCCAGTCCCAGGACCCAGTCCCAGCACCGAGTCCCAGCACCGAGTCCCAGCACCCAGTCCCAGCTCAACGTCCAGCACACAGATCAAGCACATAGATCCAACACACAATCCCAGCACAGAGTCCAGCACAGTCCCAGCAAACAGATCCAGCAACCAGTCCCAGCACCGTGTCCCAGCACCGAGTCCCAGCACAGAGTCCCAGCACCGAGTCCCAGCACACAGTCCCAGCACCCAGTCCCAGCACCCAGTCCCAGCACCGAGTCCCAGCACAGAGTCCCAGCACAGAGTCCCAGCACCCAGTCCCAGCACCCAGTCCCAGCAGAGAGTCCCAGCACCGAGACCCAGCACCGAGTCCCAGCACAGAGTCCCAGCACAGAGTCCCAGCTCCCAGTCCCAGCACCGAGTCCCAGCACCCAATCCCAGCACCCAGTCCCCGCACCCAGTCCCAGCACAGAGTCCCAGCACCCAGTCCCAGCACCCAGTCCCAGCACCGAGTCCCAGCACCGAGTCCCAGCACAGAGTCCCAGCACCGAGTCCCAGCACCGAGTCCCAGCACCCAGTCCCAGCACCCAGTCCCAGCACAGAGTCCCAGCACAGATTCCCAGCACCCAGTCCCAGCACACAGTCCCGGCACAGAGTCCCAGCACAGAGTCCCAGCACAGAGTCCCAGCACCCAGTCCCAGCACCCAGTCCCAGGACCCAGTCCCAGCACCGAGTCCCAGCACCGAGTCCCAGCACCCAGTCCCAGCTCAACGTCCAGCACACAGATCAAGCACATAGATCCAACACACAATCCCAGCACAGAGTCCAGCACAGTCCCAGCAAACAGATCCAGCAACCAGTCCCAGCACCGTGTCCCAGCACCGAGTCCCAGCACAGAGTCCCAGCACCGAGTCCCAGCACACAGTCCCAGCACCCAGTCCCAGCACCCAGTCCCAGCACCGAGTCCCAGCACAGAGTCCCAGCACAGAGTCCCAGCACCCAGTCCCAGCACCCAGTCCCAGCAGAGAGTCCCAGCACCGAGACCCAGCACCGAGTCCCAGCACAGAGTCCCAGCACAGAGTCCCAGCTCCCAGTCCCAGCACCGAGTCCCAGCACCCAATCCCAGCACCCAGTCCCCGCACCCAGTCCCAGCACAGAGTCCCAGCACCCAGTCCCAGCACCCAGTCCCAGCACCGAGTCCCAGCACCGAGTCCCAGCACAGAGTCCCAGCACCGAGTCCCAGCACCGAGTCCCAGCACCCAGTCCCAGCACCCAGTCCCAGCACAGAGTCCCAGCACAGATTCCCAGCACCCAGTCACAGCACCCAGTCCCAGCACCGAGTCCCAGCACCGAGTCCCAGCACCGAGCCCCAGCACCCAGTCCCAGCACCCAGTCCCAGCACAGAGTCCCACCACTGAGTCCCAGCACAGAGTCCCCGCACCGAGTCCCAGCACCCAGTCACAGCACCCAGTCCCAGCACAGAGTCCCAGCACCCAGTCCCAGCACCCAGTCCCAGCACCCAGTCCCAGCACCGAGTCACCGCACCCAGTCCCAGCACAGAGTCCCAGCACCCAGTCCCAGCACAGAGTCCCAGCACAGAGTCCCAGCACAGAGTCCCAGCACCGAGTCCCAGCACGGAGTCCCAGCACCCAGTCCCAGCACCGAGTCCCAGCACCGAGTCCCAGCACCGAGCCCCAGCACCCAATCCCAGCACCCAGTCCCCGCACCCAGTCCCAGCACCGAGTCCCAGCACCCCGTCCCAGCACCCAGTCCCAGCACCGAGTCCCAGCACAGAGTCCCAGCACCGAGTCCCAGCACCGAGTCCCAGCACCGAGTCCCAGCACCCAGTCCCAGCACCCAGTCCCAGCACATAGTCCCAGCACCCAGTCCCAGCACAGAGTCCCAGCACCCAGTCCAAGCACAGAGTCCCAGCACAGAGTCCCAGCACAGAGTCCCAGCACCCAGTCCCAGCACCCAGTCCCAGCACCCAGTCCCAGCACCGAGTCCCAGCACCCAGTCCCAGCACCCAGTCCCAGCACCCAGTCCCAGCACCGAGTCCCAGCACCGAGTCCCAGCACCCAATCCCAGCAGCCAGTCCCCGCACCCAGTCCCAGCACCGAGTCCCAGCACCGAGTCCCAGCACCCAGTCCCAGCACAGAGTCCCAGCACAGAGTTCCAGCACCCAGTCCCAGCACCCAGTCCTAGCACCCAGTCCCTGCACCGAGTCCCAGCACCGAGTCCCAGCACCCAGTCCCAGCACCCAGTCCCAGCACCCAGTCGCAGCACAGAGTCCCAGCAGCGAGTCCCAGCACGGAGTCCCTGCACCCAGTCCCAGCACAGAGTCCCAGCACCGAGTCCCAGCACCCAGTCCCAGCACCCAGTCCCAGCACCCGGTCCCAACACCCAGTCCCAGCACCGAATCCCAGCACCGAGTCCCAGCACCGAGTCCCAGCACAGAGTCCCAGCACAGAGTCCCAGCACCAAGTCCCAGCACCCAGTCCCCGCACCCAGTCCCAGCACCCACTCCCAGCACCCAGTCCCAGCACCGAGTCCCAGCACCGAGTCCCAGCACCCAGTCCCAGCACCGAGTCCCAGCACTGAGTCCCAGCACCCACTCCCAGCACCGAGTCCCAGCACCCAGTCCCAGCACCCACTCCCAGCACAGAGTCCCAGCACCCAGTCCCAGCAACCAGTCCCAGCACAGAGTCCCAGCACAGAGTCCCAGCACAGAGTCCCAGCTCCCAGTCCCAGCACCGAGTCCCAGAACCCAATCCCAGCACCCAGTCCCCGCACCCAGTCCCAGCACAGAGTCCCAGCACCCAGTCCCAGCACCCAGTCCCAGCACCGAGTCCCAGCATCGAGTCCCAGCACAGAGTCCCAGCACCGATTCCCAGCACCGAGTCCCAGCACCCAGTCCCAGCACCCAGTCCCAGCACAGAGTCCCAGCACAGATTCCCAGCACCCAGTCACAGCACCCAGTCCCAGCACCGAGTCCCAGCACCGAGCCCCAGCACCCAGTCCCAGCACCCAGTCCCAGCACAGAGTCCCACCACTGAGTCCCAGCACAGAGTCCCCGCACCGAGTCCCAGCACCCAGTCCCAGCACCCAGTCCCAGCACAGAGTCCAAGCACAGAGTCCCAGCACTGAGTCCCAGCACAGAGTCCCAGCACCGAGTCCCACCACCCAGTACCAGCACCGAGTCACCGCACCCAGTCCCAGCACAGAGTCCCAGCACCCAGTCCCAGCACAGAGTCCCAGCACAGAGTCCCAGCACAGAGTCCCAGCACCGAGTCCCAGCACCGAGTCCCAGCACCCAGTCCCAGCACCGAGTCCCAGCACAGAGTCCCAGCACAGAGTCCCAGCACCGAGTCCCAGCACCGAGTCCCAGCACCCAGTCCCAGCACCGAGTCCCAGCACAGAGTCCCAGCACAGAATCCCAGCACCGAGCCCCAGCACCCAATCCCAGCACCCAGTCCCCGCACCCAGTCCCAGCACCGAGTCCCAGCACTGAGTCCCAGCACCCACTCCCAGCACCGAGTCCCAGCACCCCGTCCCAGCACCCAGTCCCAGCACCCAGTCCCAGCACCGAGGCCCAGCACCCAGTCCCAGCACCCAGTCCCAGCACAGAGTCCCACCACTGAGTCCCAGCACAGAGTCCCCGCACCGAGTCCCAGCACCCAGTCCCAGCACCCAGTCCCAGCACAGAGTCCCAGCACCCAGTCCCAGCACCCAGTCCCAGCACCCAGTCCCAGCACCCAGTCCCAGCACCGAGTCACCGCACCCAGTCCCAGCACAGAGTCCCAGCACCCAGTCCCAGCACAGAGTCCCAGCACAGAGTCCCAGCACCGAGTCCCAGCACCGAGTCCCAGCACCGAGCCCCAGCACCCAATCCCAGCACCCAGTCCCCGCACCCAGTCCCAGCACCGAGTCCCAGCACCCCGTCCCAGCACCGAGTCCCAGCACAGAGTCCCAGCACCGAGTCCCAGCACCGAGTCCCAGCACCGAGTCCCAGCACCCAGTCCCAGCACCCAGTCCCAGCACAGAGTCCCAGCACCCAGTCCCAGCACAGAGTCCCAGCACCCAGTCCAAGCACAGAGTCCCAGCACAGAGTCCCAGCACAGAGTCCCAGCACCCAGTCCCAGCACCCAGTCCCAGCACCCAGTCCCAGCACCGAGTCCCAGCACCCAGTCCCAGCACCCAGTCCCAGCACCCAGTCCCAGCACCGAGTCCCAGCACCGAGTCCCAGCACCCAATCCCAGCAGCCAGTCCCCGCACCCAGTCCCAGCACCGAGTCCCAGCACCGAGTCCCAGCACCCAGTCCCAGCACAGAGTCCCAGCACAGAGTTCCAGCACCCAGTCCCAGCACCCAGTCCTAGCACCCAGTCCCAGCACCCAGTCGCAGCACAGAGTCCCAGCAGTGAGTCCCAGCACCGAGTCCCAGCACCCAGTCCCAGCACTGAGTCCCAGCACCGAGTCCCAGCACCCAGTCCCAGCACCGAATCCCAGCACCGAGTCCCAGCACCGAGTCCCAGCACAGAGTCCCAGCACAGAGTCCCAGCACCAAGTCCCAGCACCCAGTCCCCGCACCCAGTCCCAACACCCAGTCCCAGCACCGAATCCCAGCACCGAGTCCCAGCACCGAGTCCCAGCACAGAGTCCCAGCACAGAGTCCCAGCACCAAGTCCCAGCACCCAGTCCCCGCACCCAGTCCCAGCACCCACTCCCAGCACCCAGTCCCAGCACCGAGTCCCAGCACCGAGTCCCAGCACCCAGTCCCAGCACCGAGTCCCAGCACTGAGTCGCAGCACCCACTCCCAGCACCGAGTCCCAGCACCCAGTCCCAGCACCCACTCCCAGCACAGAGTCCCAGCACCCAGTCCCAGCAACCAGTCCCAGCACAGAGTCCCAGCACAGAGTCCCAGCACAGAGTCCCAGCTCCCAGTCCCAGCACCGAGTCCCAGCACCCAATCCCAGCACCCAGTCCCCGCACCCAGTCCCAGCACAGAGTCCCAGCACCCAGTCCCAGCACCCAGTCCCAGCACCGAGTCCCAGCACCGAGTCCCAGCACAGAGTCCCAGCACCGATTCCCAGCACCGAGTCCCAGCACCCAGTCCCAGCACCCAGTCCCAGCACAGAGTCCCAGCACAGATTCCCAGCACCCAGTCACAGCACCCAGTCCCAGCACCGAGTCCCAGCACCGAGCCCCAGCACCCAGTCCCAGCACCCAGTCCCAGCACAGAGTCCCACCACTGAGTCCCAGCACAGAGTCCCCGCACCGAGTCCCAGCACCCAGTCCCAGCACCCAGTCCCAGCACAGAGTCCCAGCACAGAGTCCCAGCACTGAGTCCCAGCACAGAGTCCCAGCACCGAGTCCCACCACCCAGTCCCAGCACCGAGTCACCGCACCCAGTCCCAGCACAGAGACCCAGCACCCAGTCCCAGCACAGAGTCCCAGCACAGAGTCCCAGCACAGAGTCCCAGCACCGAGTCCCAGCACCGAGTCCCAGCACCCAGTCCCAGCACCGAGTCCCAGCACAGAGTCCCAGCACAGAGTCCCAGCACCGAGTCCCAGCACCGAGTCCCAGCACCCAGTCCCAGCACCGAGTCCCAGCACAGAGTCCCAGCACAGAATCCCAGCACCGAGCCCCAGCACCCAATCCCAGCACCCAGTCCCCGCACCCAGTCCCAGCACCGAGTCCCAGCACTGAGTCCCAGCACCCACTCCCAGCACCGAGTCCCAGCACCCCGTCCCAGCACCCAGTCCCAGCACCGAGTCCCAGCACCGAGCCCCAGCACCCAGTCCCAGCACCCAGTCCCAGCACAGAGTCCCACCACTGAGTCCCAGCACAGAGTCCCCGCACCGAGTCCCAGCACCCAGTCCCAGCACCCAGTCCCAGCACAGTCCCAGCACCCAGTCCCAGCACCCAGTCCCAGCACCCAGTCCCAGCACCCAGTCCCAGCACCGAGTCACCGCACCCAGTCCCAGCACAGAGTCCCAGCACCCAGTCCCAGCACAGAGTCCCAGCACAGAGTCCCAGCACAGAGTCCCAGCACCGAGTCCCAGCACCGAGTCCCAGCACCGAGCCCCAGCACCCAAACCCAGCACCCAGTCCCCGCACCCAGTCCAAGCACCGAGTCCCAGCACCCCGTCCCAGCACCCAGTCCCAGCACCGAGTCCCAGCACAGAGTCCCAGCACCGAGTCCCAGCACCGAGTCCCAGCACCGAGTCCCAGCACCCAGTCCCAGCACCCAGTCCCAGCACAGAGTCCCAGCACCCAGTCCCAGCACAGAGTCCCAGCACCCAGTCCAAGCACAGAGTCCCAGCACAGAGTCCCAGCACAGAGTCCCAGCACCCAGTCCCAGCACCCAGTCCCAGCACCCAGTCCCAGCACCGAGTCCCAGCACCCAGTCCCAGCACCCAGTCCCAGCACCCAGTCCCAGCACCGAGTCCCAGCACCGAGTCCCAGCACCCAATCCCAGCAGCCAGTCCCCGCACCCAGTCCCAGCA
>NW_028225180.1:16991749-17450111 GCF_052327205.1 Somniosus microcephalus
AATACTGGAAGGGGAAAATTTGCTGGGCTGTGGGGGAAGAGCAGGGGGGGAAGTGAGGGACTAACTGGAGAGACCGTTCAACGAGCTGGCAGAGGCACGGTGGGCCGAATGGCCTCCTCCTGCGCCCTGTGAGAGTCTAGGATCGAAAGTTACAAATTAGGAACTTGAACTAGTTACGACTGTCCTGCAGGTTAGCAGGAAAAAGGGGGATTTGCCGAACGGGTTTTGGTTGGAAATGGAATATCTGGCAGCTGAAATTCCCTCTGTTCTGTTCGTCGGAAGGGTTACCTCTCCCCCGAATTCCCTCGGAATATAATCCTTCGGGAGCCTCAAGTCCCGCGGGACGCTTGACTGGATCTCGCGCCTGGAATCGTATCCCCCTTCTTCCCGGGTTGACTGGATTAAGTTCCTTTCCCTGCAGCAACTCTTCCCACCTCCCCCCACCCCCTCTTCCCGGGAAAAGGTAGCGATCCCGAGGGAGGCGCCCTCGAAAACAGGAGTCAACGAGGCCCCGAAGAAAGCGTCGGCAGTGTTCTGGCCAGACCCTCCTCCAGTGTTTCCCGACGGTTTAACAATTCCGGATTTTCGTTACCCGTCCACCTCGGACATTTCCGATCTCTTCCGAACCACCTTTTTATTTTTGATCGATCCTTACTTTGTGGAACTTTCTTCCTCCCGGACGGGAAAACGAGAATCACTTCCTTAAATTTTCGCAAAATTCCTGGATTTTAATTTCTTTTATTGCAATCCTTCCGGGATCAATTCTTCGTTCCTGAATTTCTCTTGACTTCCGCAACCATGCTTCCCTTCAGGACTTGTTCGCCGTTGATATTCCCGGTCGGGGAAAACCAGCTTCCTTGTGGATCGGAATTTCCTCCACCCTCCCCCGATCCCCAGAAAGAAATCCTTGGAATTTGCCCGGGATTGCCTCACCTCAGCATTTTCCCACTTTTTCCCTCAGAATCGCTGAATTTCCTTCATGCGGCCGGTCTGGCTTTTACCAGGATCGGATTTTCCCCCGACAACTCGCTCTTATTCCCGAACGTTCTCCTCCCCTGGTCTCGGACGAGGGGACTCCAACGCTCCCAAGTTGGAGCGGCGTTTCCCGGTCCCAGGTCCGCGACGGGAAGGCGGTGCCGACGGGCGCGGACTCGTTGCGCGATTCCCGGCCCCAGCCTGCGGAGAGAAACGTGGGCGTGAGCTGACAGCAGTCCGTTCCCCGGGAGCCTGGGAGAGGTCGCGATAATCGGCTGACAACACGCCGCAACAGATCAGAGCCGGGGATCAGACACGGAGCTCAGCGGATGACAAGGGAACCGATCCCGGGGGGAGGTTGGGATTACATGACAGGAGCTTAAACACATCACAGTACGCTGGCAAAACAGTGGGATTCGCAAGACAGGAGGGAGACAGAGGGAGACAGAATGGGACAGAGCAGCGAGAGAGACAGAGAAACAGAGAAAGAGAGAGACAGAGACAGAGACAGAGAAAGGGACAGAGAAGAACAGAGAGAAGGATGGACAGAGGGATAGCAAGACAGAGGGACAGGGACACAGAGCAAGTGAGAGAAAGAGTGAGACAGAGAGAAATAGCGAGAGCGACAGAGACAGAGAGAGCGATGCAACAGAAGCGATGTACGAACCAGTTGTTGAGTAAGGGCTGTGTGAGGTGCTCAGGCTGCAGCACTGACTCACAGACTGTGAAACACAAGGAGCTGACGTATCACTGTGTCACTCAAACCCGCACAAGAGTGGGAGGGAAAGTAAGGACCCGTGAGGCTGAGACACACACACACTGACACACACACACACTGACTCACACACACTGACTCACGCACACTGACACACACACACTGACTCACACACACTGACTCACACACACTGACACACACACACACTGACACACACACACACTGACACACACACACACTGACTCACACACACTGACTCACACACACTGACACACGCACTGACTCACACACACTGACACACACACACTGACTCACACACACTGACTCACACACACTGACACACACACACACTGACTCACACACACTGACACACACACACTGACTCACACACACTGACTCACACACTGACTCACACACACTGACACACACACACTGACTCACACACACTGACACACACACACACTGACACACACACACACTGACACACACACACACTGACTCACACACACTGACTCACACACACTGACTCACACACACTGACTCACACACACTGACACACACACACTGACACACACACACTGACACACACACACTGACTCACACACACTGACTCACACACACTGACACACACACACTGACACACACACACTGACACACACACACTGACTCACACACACTGACACACACACTGACTCACACACACTGACACACACACACTGACACACACACACTGACACACACACACTGACTCACACACACTGACTCACACACACTGACTCACACACACTGACACACACACACTGACTCACACACACTGACTCACACACACTGACTCACACACACTGACTCACGCACGCTGACACACACACACTGACTCACACACACTGACACACACACACACTGACACACACACACACTGACTCACACACACTGACTCACACACACTGACTCACACACACTGACTCACACACACTGACACACACACACACTGACACACACACACTGACACACACACACTGACACACACACACTGACTCACACACACTGACTCACACACACTGACACACACACACTGACACACACACACTGACTCACACACACTGACTCACACACACTGACACACACACTGACTCACACACACTGACTCACACGCACTGACACACACACACAATGACACACACACGCTGACACACACACACTGACACACACACATTGACACACACACACACTGACTCACACACACTGACTCACACACACTGACTCACACACACTGACACACACACACACTGACACACACACACTGACACAAACACACTGACACACACACTGACACACACACACTGACACACACACTGACACACACACACACTGACACACACACACTGACACAAACATACTGACACACACACTGACACACACACACTGACACACACACACTGACACACACACACTGACACACTCACTGACACACACACTGACACACACACACTGACACACACACACTGACACGCACACAGACACACACAAACTGACACACACACACTGAGACACACACTGACACACACACACTGACACACACACACTGACTCACACACAGCGACACACACACACTGACACACACACACTGACACACACACATTGACTCACACATTGACACACACACTGACACACACACTGACACACACACTGACACACACACACTGACACACACACACTGACACAAACACACTGACTCACACACACTGACACACACACACTGACTCACACACACTGACACACAAACACTGACACACACACTGACACATACACACTGACACACACACTGACACACACACACTGACACACACACACAGACACACACACTAACACACACACACTGACTCACACTGACACACACACACTGACACACACACACTGACACACACACACTGACACACACACACTGTCACACACACACTCACTGACACACACATTGACACACACACACTGACACACACACACTGACTCACACACTGACACACACACTGACACACACACACGGACACACACACACTGACTCACACACACTGACTCACACACACTGACTCACACACACTGACACACACACACTGACACACACACACTAACACACACACACTGACACACACACTGACACACACACACTGACTCACACATACTGACACACACACACTGACACACACACACTGACACACACACACTGACCCACACACACTGACACACACACACTGACACACACACACTCACTGACACACACACTGACACACACACACTGACACACACACTGACTCACACACACTGACTCACACACACTGACACACACACACTGACACACACACACTGACACACACTGACCCACACACACTGACTCACACTCACTGACTCACACTCACTGGCTCACACACACTGACACACACACACTGACACACACACTGACTCACACACACTGACTCACACACACTGACACACACACACTGACACACACACACTGACACACACACTGACACACACGCACTGACTCACACACACTGACACACACACACTGACACACACACACTGACACACACACACTGACTCACACACACTGACACACACACACTGACACACACACACTCACTGACAGACACACTGACACACACACACTGACACACACACTGAATCACACACACTGACTCACACACACTGACACACACACACTGACACACACTGACACACACACACTGACACACACACACTGACTCACACTCACTGACTCACACTCACTGACTCACACACACTGACACACACACACTGACACACACACTGACTCACACACACTGACTCACACACACTGACACACACACACTGACACACACACTGACACACACACTGGCACACACACACTGACACACACACTGACACACACACACTGACACACACACACTGACACACACACACTGACACACACAATCTGACACACACACACTGACTCACACACACTGACACACACACACTGACACACACACACTGACACACACACTGACACACACACACTGACACACACTGACACACGAACACTGACACACACACACTGACACACACTGACACACGAACACTGACACACACACACTGACTCACACTCACTGACTCACACTCACTGACTCACACTCACTGACACACACACACTGACACACACACACTGACACACACACACTGACTCACAGACACTGACTCACACACACTGACTCACAGACACTGACTCACACACACTGACACACACTCACTGACACACACACTGACACACACACACTCACACACACACACTGACACACACACTGACACACACACACTGACACACACACTGACACACACACAGACACACAAACACTGACACACACACACTGACTCACACTCACTGACACACACTGACACACACACACTGACTCACACACACACACTGACACACACACACTGACACACACACACTGACACACACACTGACACACACACACTCACACACACACACTGACACACACACTGACACACACACAGACACACAAACACTGACACACACACACTGACTCACACTCACTGACACACACTGACACACACACACTGACTCACACACACACACTGACACACACACACTGACACACACACACTGACACACACACTGACACACACACACTCACACACACACACTGACACACACACACTGACACACACACTGACACACACACTGACACACACACACTGACACACACACTCTGGCACACACACACTGACTCACACACACTGACTCACACACACTGACACACACACACACTGACACACACACACACTGACACACACACACACTGACACACACACACTGACACACACACAGACACACACACTGACACACACCCACTGACACACACCCACTGACACACACACACTGACACACACACACTGACTCACACACTGACTCACACATACTCCCGCCGCACTGAGACCTACCTGGTCTCCGCCGCACTTTAAATACACGTCGCCGCTCCGAGACTCCCGCAGCACTGAGGCTTACCTGGTCTCCGCCGCGATATAAATACTCGCCGCTGCTCCGAGACTCCCGCCGCACTGAGGCCTACCTGGTCTCCGCCGTGCTTTAAATACTCGCCGCCGCTCCGAGACTCCCGCCGCACGGAGGCCTACCTGGTCTCCGCCGCGCTTTATATACTGGCCGCCGCTCCGAGACTCCCGCCGCACTGAGGCCTACCTGGTCTCCACCGCGCTATAAATACTCGCCGCCGTTCGAGACTCCCGCCGCACTGAGGCCTGCCTGGTCTCCGCCGCGCTTTAAATACACGCCGCCGCTCCGAGACTCCCGCCGCACTGAGGCCTGCCTGGTCTCCGCCGCGTTATTAATACTCGCCGCCGCTACGAGACTCCCGCCGCACTGAGGCCTACCTGGTCTCCGCCGCGCTTTAAATACTCGCCGCCGCTCAGATACTCCCGCCGCACTGAGGCCTACCTGGTCTCCGCCGCGCTATAAATACTCGCCGCCGTTCGAGACTCCCGCCGCACTGAGGCCTACCTGGTCTCCGCCGCGCTATAAATACTCGCCGCCGCTCCGATACTCCCGCCGCACTGAGGCCTAGCTGGTCTCCGCCGCGCTTTAAATACTCGCCGCTGCTCCGAGACTCCCGCCGCACTGAGGCCTACCTGGTCTCCGCAGTGCTTTAAATACTCGCCGCTGCTCCGAGACTCCCGCCGCACTGAGGCCTACCTGGTCTCCGCCGTGCTTTAAATACTCGCCGTCTCTCCGAGACTCCCGCCGCACTGAGGCCTACCTGGTCTCCGCCGCGCTTTAAATACTCACCGCTGCTCCGAGATTCCCGCCGCACTGAGGCCTACCTGGTCTCCGCCGTGCTTTAAATACTCGCCGCCGTTCCGAGACTCCCACCGCACTGAGGCCTACCTGGTCTCCGCCGCGCTTTAAATACTCGCCGCCGTTCCGAGATTCCCGCCGCACTGAGGCCTACCTGGTCTCCGCCGCGCTTTAAATACTCACCGCCGCTCCGAGATTCCCGCCGCACTGAGGCCTACCTGGTCTCCGCCGCGCTTTAAATACTCACCGCCGCTCCGAGATTCCCGCCGCACTGAGGCCTACCTGGTCTCCGCCGTGCTTTAAATACTCGCCGCCGTTCCGAGACTCCCGCCGCACTGAGGCCTGCCTGGCCTCCGCCGCGCTTTAAATACTCACCGCCGCTCCGAGATTCCCGCCGCACTGAGGCCTACCTGGTCTCCGCCGCGCTTTAAATACTCACCGCCGCTCCGAGATTCCCGCCGCACTGAGGCCTACCTGGTCTCCGCCGCGCTTTAAATACTCGCCGCCGTTCCGAGATTCCCGCCGCACTGAGGCCTACCTGGTCTCCGCCGCGCTTTAAATACTCACCGCCGCTCCGAGATTCCCGCCGCACTGAGGCCTACCTGGTCTCCGCCGCGCTTTAAATACTCACCGCCGCTCCGAGATTCCCGCCGCACTGAGGCCTACCTGGTCTCCGCCGTGCTTTAAATACTCGCCGCCGTTCCGAGACTCCCGCCGCACTGAGGCCTGCCTGGCCTCCGCCGCGCTTTAAATACTCACCGCCGCTCCGAGATTCCCGCCGCACTGAGGCCTACCTGGTCTCCGCCGCGCTTTAAATACTCACCGCCGCTCCGAGATTCCCGCCGCACTGAGGCCTACCTGGTCTCCGCCGCGCTTTAAATACTCGGCGCCGCTCCGAGACTCCCGCCGCACTGATGCCTACCTGGTCTCCGCCGCGCTTTAAATACTCGCCGCCGCTCCGAGACTCCCGCCGCACTGAGGCCTACCTGGTCTTCGCCGCGCTTTAAATACTCGCCGCCGCTCCGAGACTCCCGCCGCACTGATGCCTGCCTGGTCTCCGCCGCGCATTAAATACTCGCCGCCGCTCCCAGAGTCCCGCCGCACTGAGGCCTACCTGGTCTCCGCCGCGCTTTAAATACTCGCCGCCGCTCCGAGACTCCCGCCGCACTGAGTCCTGCCTGTCCTCCACCGCGCTTTAAATACTCGCCGCCGCTCCGAGACTCCCGCCGCACTGAGGCCTACCTGGTCTCCGCCGCGCATTAAATACTCGCCGCCGCTCCGAGACTCCCGCCGCACTGAGGCCTACCTGGTCTCCGCCGCGCTTTAAATACTCGCCGCCGCTCCGAGACTCCCGCCGCACTGAGGCCTACCTGGTCTCCGCCGTGCTTTAAATACTCGCCGCCGCTCCGAGACTCCCGCCGCATTGAGGCCTACCTGTTCTCCGCCGCGCTATAAAAACTCGCCGCCGCTCCGAGAGTCCCGCCGCACTGAGGCCTACCTGGTCTCCGCCGCGCTTTAAATACTCGCCGCCGCTCCGAGACTCCCGCCGCACTGAGGCCTACCTGGTCTCCGCCGTGCTTTAAATACTCGCCGCCGCTCCGAGACTCCCGCCACACTGCAGCCTGCCTGGCCTCGCGCCGCTTTAAATACTCGCCGCCGCTCCGAGACTCCCGCCGCACTGAGGCCTACCTGGTCTCCGCCGCGCTTTAAATACTCGCCGCCGCTCCGAGACTCCCGCCGCACTGAGGCCTACCTGGTCTCCGCCGCGCTTTAAATACTCGCCGCCGCTCAGATACTCCCGCCGCACTGAGGCCTACCTGTTCTCCGCCGCGCTTTAAATACTCGCCGCCGTTCCGAGACTCCCGCCACACTGCAGCCTGCCTGGCCTCGCGCCGCTTTAAATACTCGCCGCCGCTCCGAGACTCCCGCCGCACTGAGGCCTACCTGGTCTCCGCCGCGCTTTAAATACTCGCCGCCGCTCAGATACTCCCGCCGCACTGAGGCCTACCTGGTCTCCGCCGCGCTTTAAATACTCGCCGCCGCTCCGAGACTCCCGCCGCACTGAGGCCTACCTGGTCTCCGCCGCGCTATAAATGCTCGCCGCCACTCCGAGACTCCCGCCGCATTGAGGCCTACCTGGTCTCCGCCGCGCTTTAAATACTCGCCGCCGCTCAGATACTCCCGCCGCACTGAGGCCTACCTGTTCTCCGCCGCGCTTTAAATACTCGCCGCCGCTCCGAGACTCCCGCCTCACTGAGGCCTACCTGTTCTCCGCCGCGCTTTAAATACTCGCCGCCGTTCCGAGACTCCCGCCGCACTGAGGCCTACCTGTTCTCCGCCGCGCTTTAAATACTCGCCGCCGTTCCGAGACTCCCACCGCACTGAGGCCTACCTGTTCTCCGCCGCGCTTTAAATACTCGCCGCCGCTCAGATACTCCCGCCGCACTGAGGCCTACCTGTTCTCCGCCGCGCTTTAAATACTCGCCGCCGTTCCGAGACTCCCACCGCACTGAGGCCTACCTGGTCTCCACCGTGCTGTAAATACTCGCCGCCACTCCGAGACTCCCGCCGCACTGAGGCCTACCTGGTCTCCACCGTGCTGTAAATACTCGCCGCCGCTCCGAGATTCCCGCCGCACTGAGGCCTACCTGGTCTCCGCCGCGCTTTAAATACTCGCCGCCGCTCCGAGACTCCCGCCGCACTGAGGCCTACCTGGTCTCCACCGTGCTGTAAATACTCGCCGCCACTCCGAGACTCCCGCCGCACTGAGGCCTACCTGGTCTCCACCGTGCTGTAAATACTCGCCGCCGCTCCGAGATTCCCGCCGCACTGAGGCCTACCTGGTCTCCGCCGCGCTTTAAATACTCGCCGCCGCTCCGAGACTCCCGATGCACTGAGGCCTACCTGGTCCCTGCTGCGCTTTAAATACTCGCCGCCGCTCCGAGACTCCCGCCGCACTGAGGCCTACCTGGTCTCCGCCGCGCTTTAAATACTCGGCGCCGCTCCGAGACTCCCGCCGCACTGAGGCCTACCTGGTCTCCGCCGCGCTTTAAATACTCGCCGCCGCTCCGAGACTCCCGCCGCACTGAGGCCTACCTGGTCTCTGCCGCGCTTTAAATACTCGCCGCCGCTCCGAGACTCCCGCCGCACTGATGCCTGCCTGGTCTCCGCCGCGCATTAAATACTCGCCGCCGCTCCGAGAGTCCCGCCGCACTGAGGCCTACCTGGTCTCCGCCGCGCTTTAAATACTCGCCGCCGCTCCGAGACTCCCGCCGCACTGAGGCCTACCTGGTCTCCGCCGCGCTTTAAATGCTCGCCGCCGCTCCGAGACTCCCGCCGCATTGAGGCCTACCTGTTCTCCACCGCGCTTTAAATACTCGCCGCCGCTCCGAGACTCCCGCCGCACTGAGGCCTACCTGGTCTCCGCCGCGCTTTAAATGCTCGCCGCCGCTCCGAGACTCCCGCCGCACTGAGGCCTACCTGTTCTCCGCCGCGCTATAAATACTCGCCGCCGCTCCGAGACTCCCGCCGCACTGAGGCCTACCTGGTCTCCGCCGTGCTTTAAATACTCGCCGCCGCTCCGAGAGTCCCGCCGCACTGAGGCCTACCTGGTCTCTGCCGCGCTATAAATACTCGCCGCCGCTCCGAGATCCCACCGCACTGAGGCCTACCTGGTCTCCGCCGCGCTTTAAATACTCGGCGCCGCTCCGAGACTCCCGCCGCACTGATGCCTACCTGGTCTCCGCCGCGCTTTAAATACTCGCCGCCGCTCCGAGACTCCCGCCGCACTGAGGCCTACCTGGTCTTCGCCGCGCTTTAAATACTCGCCGCCGCTCCGAGACTCCCGCCGCACTGATGCCTGCCTGGTCTCCGCCGCGCATTAAATACTCGCCGCCGCTCCCAGAGTCCCGCCGCACTGAGGCCTACCTGGTCTCCGCCGCGCTTTAAATACTCGCCGCCGCTCCGAGACTCCCGCCGCACTGAGTCCTGCCTGTCCTCCACCGCGCTTTAAATACTCGCCGCCGCTCCGAGACTCCCGCCGCACTGAGGCCTACCTGGTCTCCGCCGCGCATTAAATACTCGCCGCCGCTCCGAGACTCCCGCCGCACTGAGGCCTACCTGGTCTCCGCCGCGCTTTAAATACTCGCCGCCGCTCCGAGACTCCCGCCGCACTGAGGCCTACCTGGTCTCCGCCGTGCTTTAAATACTCGCCGCCGCTCCGAGACTCCCGCCGCATTGAGGCCTACCTGTTCTCCGCCGCGCTATAAAAACTCGCCGCCGCTCCGAGAGTCCCGCCGCACTGAGGCCTACCTGGTCTCCGCCGCGCTTTAAATACTCGCCGCCGCTCCGAGACTCCCGCCGCACTGAGGCCTACCTGGTCTCCGCCGTGCTTTAAATACTCGCCGCCGCTCCGAGACTCCCGCCACACTGCAGCCTGCCTGGCCTCGCGCCGCTTTAAATACTCGCCGCCGCTCCGAGACTCCCGCCGCACTGAGGCCTACCTGGTCTCCGCCGCGCTTTAAATACTCGCCGCCGCTCCGAGACTCCCGCCGCACTGAGGCCTACCTGGTCTCCGCCGCGCTTTAAATACTCGCCGCCGCTCAGATACTCCCGCCGCACTGAGGCCTACCTGTTCTCCGCCGCGCTTTAAATACTCGCCGCCGTTCCGAGACTCCCGCCACACTGCAGCCTGCCTGGCCTCGCGCCGCTTTAAATACTCGCCGCCGCTCCGAGACTCCCGCCGCACTGAGGCCTACCTGGTCTCCGCCGCGCTTTAAATACTCGCCGCCGCTCAGATACTCCCGCCGCACTGAGGCCTACCTGGTCTCCGCCGCGCTTTAAATACTCGCCGCCGCTCCGAGACTCCCGCCGCACTGAGGCCTACCTGGTCTCCGCCGCGCTATAAATGCTCGCCGCCACTCCGAGACTCCCGCCGCATTGAGGCCTACCTGGTCTCCGCCGCGCTTTAAATACTCGCCGCCGCTCAGATACTCCCGCCGCACTGAGGCCTACCTGTTCTCCGCCGCGCTTTAAATACTCGCCGCCGCTCCGAGACTCCCGCCTCACTGAGGCCTACCTGTTCTCCGCCGCGCTTTAAATACTCGCCGCCGTTCCGAGACTCCCGCCGCACTGAGGCCTACCTGTTCTCCGCCGCGCTTTAAATACTCGCCGCCGTTCCGAGACTCCCACCGCACTGAGGCCTACCTGTTCTCCGCCGCGCTTTAAATACTCGCCGCCGCTCAGATACTCCCGCCGCACTGAGGCCTACCTGTTCTCCGCCGCGCTTTAAATACTCGCCGCCGTTCCGAGACTCCCACCGCACTGAGGCCTACCTGGTCTCCACCGTGCTGTAAATACTCGCCGCCACTCCGAGACTCCCGCCGCACTGAGGCCTACCTGGTCTCCACCGTGCTGTAAATACTCGCCGCCGCTCCGAGATTCCCGCCGCACTGAGGCCTACCTGGTCTCCGCCGCGCTTTAAATACTCGCCGCCGCTCCGAGACTCCCGCCGCACTGAGGCCTACCTGGTCCCTGCTGCGCTTTAAATACTCGCCGCCGCTCCGAGACTCCCGCCGCACTGAGGCCTACCTGGTCTCCGCCGCGCTTTAAATACTCGCCGCCGCTCCGAGACTCCCGCCGCACTGAGGCCTACCTGGTCTCTGCCGCGCTTTAAATACTCGCCGCCGCTCCGAGACTCCCGCCGCACTGATGCCTGCCTGGTCTCCGCCGCGCATTAAATACTCGCCGCCGCTCCGAGAGTCCCGCCGCACTGAGGCCTACCTGGTCTCCGCCGCGCTTTAAATACTCGCCGCCGCTCCGAGACTCCCGCCGCACTGAGGCCTACCTGGTCTCCGCCGCGCTTTAAATGCTCGCCGCCGCTCCGAGACTCCCGCCGCATTGAGGCCTACCTGTTCTCCACCGCGCTTTAAATACTCGCCGCCGCTCCGAGACTCCCGCCGCACTGAGGCCTACCTGGTCTCCGCCGCGCTTTAAATGCTCGCCGCCGCTCCGAGACTCCCGCCGCACTGAGGCCTACCTGTTCTCCGCCGCGCTATAAATACTCGCCGCCGCTCCGAGACTCCCGCCGCACTGAGGCCTACCTGGTCTCCGCCGTGCTTTAAATACTCGCCGCCGCTCCGAGAGTCCCGCCGCACTGAGGCCTACCTGGTCTCTGCCGCGCTATAAATACTCGCCGCCGCTCCGAGATCCCACCGCACTGAGGCCTACCTGGTCTCCGCCGTGCTTTAAATACTCGCCGCTGCTCCGAGACTCCCGCCGCACTGAGGCCTACCTGGTCTCCGCCGTGCTTTAAATACTCGCCGCCGCTCCGAGACTCCCGCCGCACTGATGCCTGCCTGGTCTCCGCCGCGCTTTAAATACTCGCCGCCGCTCCGAGATTCCCGCCGCACTGAGGCCTACCTGGTCTCCGCCGCGCTTTAAATAGTCGCCGCCGCTCCGAGACTCCCGCCGCACTGAGGCCTGCCTGGTCTCCGCCGTGCTTTAAATACTCGCCGCCGCTCCGAGATTCCCGCCGCACTGAGGCCTACCTGGTCTCCGCCGCGCTTTAAATAGTCGCCGCCGCTCTGAGACTCCCGCCGCACTGAGGCCTACCTGGTCTCCGCCGCGCTTTAAACACTCGCCGCCGCTCCGAGACTCCCGCCGCACTGAGGCCTACCTGGTCTCCGCCGTGCTTTAAATACTCGCCGCCGCTCCGTGATCCCACCGCACTGAGGCCTACCTGGTCTCCGCCGTGCTTTAAATACTCGCCGCCGCTCCGAGAGTCCCGCCGCACTGAGGCCTACCTGGTCTGCGCCGCGCTTTAAATTCTCGGCGCCGCTCCGAGCCTCCCGCTGCACTGAGGCCTGCCTGGTCTCCGTCGTGCTTTAAATACTCGCCGCCGCTCCGAGACTCCCGCCGCACTGAGGCCTACCTGGTCTCCGCCGCGCTTTAAATACTCGCCGCCGCTCCGTGACTCCCGCCGCAATGAGGCCTACCTGGTCTCTGCCGCACTTTAAATACTCGCCGCCGCTCCGAGACTCCCGCCGCACTGAGGCCTACCTGTTCTCCGCCGCGCTTTAAATACTCGCCGCCGCTCCGTGACTCCCGCCGCAATGAGGCCTACCTAGTCTCTGCCGCGCTTTAAATACTTGCCGCCGCTCCGAGACTCCCGCCTCACTGAGGCCTACCTGGTCTCCGCCGCGCTTTAAATACTCGCCGCCGCTCCGAGACTCCCGCCGCACTGAGGCCTACCTGGTCTCCACCGCGCTTTAAATACTCGCCGCTGCTCCAAGACTCCCGCCGCACTGAGGCCTACCTGGTCTCCGCCGCGCTTTAAATACTCGCCGCCTCTCCGAGACTCCCGCCGCACTGAGGCTTACCTGGTCTCCGCCGCGCTTTAAATACTCGCCGCCGCTCCGAGACTCCCGCCGCACTGAGGCCTACCTGGTCTCCGCCGTGCTTTAAATACTCGCCGCCTCTCCGAGACTTCCACCGCACTGAGGCTTACCTGGTCTCCACCGCGCTTTAAATGCTCACCGCCGCTCCGAGACTCCCGCCGCACTGAGGCTTACGTGGTCTCCGGCGCGCTTTAAATTCTCGCCGCCGCTCCGAATCTCCCGCCGCTCTGAGGCCTAGCTGGTCTCCGCCGCGCTTTAAATACTCGCCGCCGCTCCGAGTCTCCCGCCGCACTGAGACCTGCCTGGTCTCCACCTGTTACATAGTTATGTTGGGACTACATTGTACAAGTGTACTAACACTCAAATCAAGTGTAGCAGCACTACGACGCTGGGAAAGTAGTGCGCAGGCGCCGCACAGGGCACTTGGAAATATCACCCCGCACCATGCAGCAGGCAGCCATTACAACCCAAATAAAACAGTAGTTTCTAATTACAAACTACCGAGTCCAGAGTCGTCTTTACAAAGCACTACGAGCGCTAGAAGACATAACATGGTGGCAGCGGTATAAGTGAGTAAAACTTACACATATAAAAATGATATCAGATTGAGGAAAGAAATTTAAAAGTAAACTCTGCAGCGTTGTAACCGCGAATTGTACGGGCAGCTAAAATGGCGGCGTCCAATGCACTGACCGCGAATATGCTCCCCATCATGAACTGGGAAGCCGACGATACCGTGGAAGCTTTCCGGAAATTTAAGCAAAAATGCGAGCTTACATTTAAAAGTTTCCTGAAAGGCTCCTCCAATGAGGAAAAAGTCAGCTACATTCTACTGTGGGCGGGAGAAAAAGGCTTAGATCTCTATAACAGCTGGAGTTTATCCGAAGAGGATAAAGCATACGCTACGGAGATTTATGAAAAGTTCAGTAACCATCTCAAGCCTAAATCGAACCATCGCATACACAGGTATAAATTCCAAAGCTTAAGACAGGAACCTGGTGAAACAGCTGACAATTTCCTGATGAGATTAAAAAACGAAGCCAGCAAATACAAATTTACGGAACCAGAAGAAAGGCTGGTAGACCAATTAATATGGGGATCAGCACATACAGACGTGCAAAAAGAACTAATAGGTAAAGAAAAGCTCGGAATATCAGAAGCCATAGATACAGCAAGGGCTCACGAAGCCACAAATCAACAGATGAAAACGCTGAATAATCATACGGCTGACGTGCGGACAACTCCCGAACAGGATCACAGAGTAGATGCAGTGCGCGAAAAGCACAGCACACAAAAACAAGTATATGACAGCGGGAAGAATATGTGTAGAAACTGCGGAAGACAACACGACTGCACAGACAGAAGAAAATGCCCAGCGTATGGAACAAGCTGCAACACGTGTGGTAAAGCAAACCACTGGCAAAAGATGTGCAGAGCTAAAAGAGAGGGGCTACACACCAAAAGCAGAGGTGGGCAGCAGAACCAACAAAAGAAAAACAAAATCCATACCATGGGTGAGCAAAATGATGAAGACTGCGGGTACGACAAAGCTCTGAACATTGAAACCATAAAGGTTCTCTTACACAAAACGTCCAGAGCAGAAAGTACCCCAAAGAAAGAATGGCACACTATCATCCAGATTAAAAAGAGGATCGAAGGACAGCCCACTGTAATAATCAATAACATGTCATTCTATAGTGGACACTAGGTGGAGCCGTAGAGCTGTATGTATAAGACTACACTACCCAGCTGTATGTATATTAAGACTACATTACCCATGAGGCACTAGGCTACCCACAAGGCAGCAGTCAAGATGGATGCCCCTACAGATACTGTACCCAGTCCACATGTGCTCAATAAAGTAACTAGCAAAAGCTAGCTGTGTTCATAATAAGAATGTCTATTTATTAATCAACATAAGATGGTACCAGGATGGTGAAGATCTGCTGAAAATTGTGAAAAGCGACATGGAGAATTTGAAGCCACCAGAGCGTTTGAAACTCACAGGAAACATCGACTACAATTGGCAGACTCTTAAACAACAATTCAAACTCTACATTGCAGCCATCGGATTCGGTACGAAGCCAGATGCAGGAAGATAGCGTTGCTGCTTACGGTTGCAGGCCCACAGGCGATAGAGATATTTAATACATTTGTATTTAATCTGGAGGAGAACAGAGGAAAATTAGAAGATGCGCTAACAAAATTTGATGCACATTGCTCTCCCAAAAAGAATGAGACGTATGAAAGATACATCTTCCGTTCTCGGACACAGCAACAAAATGAGACTTTTGATAGCTTTATAACTGATCTGAAACTGAAAGCACAGACATGTAATTTCTCTGAGCTCAAAGCATCCATGATTCGTGACCAGATTGTGTTTGGTATTCATGATAAAAAAGTCAGGGAACATCTGTTGAGAGAAACCAAACTATATTTGGAAAATGCGGTGAAAATATGCCAAGCCAGCGAGCTAGCTCGAAAGCACGCGAAGACTTTCAGTGAAATCAATAATGATGCGATTGTAATGAGTGATAATGCTGCTGTCGGTGCTGTGTCCTACAAGGGGAAGAAACATGGGCAGAACAGAAATGAAAAGCAATCGGAGGATGAAATTTTTAATTGTAAACGCTATGGTTACAAACACCAGTTAAGACAATGCCCAGCGTTTGGAAAAACGTGCACAAAGTGTAATGGAAAGAATCACTTTGCCAAACAATGCTTTTCAAAAGTAAAAACAACGATAGGGCAACAAGTTAATGTGATTGAGGACACTGATTTAAGTGAGACATTTTTTGTAGGAATGGTGTCATGTGACGATATCGAAAAAGATACAGAAAATGTACAGCCCTCAGAAATGGACAATGCTGAACATAAAGTCAATGCAGTAAAAGCGGACAAATGGATGATCCCACTGCAGATAAATGGAGCATTAGTTACATTGAAACTGGACACTGGGGCAAAAGCAAACTTAATCAGTATGAGTGACGTAAAAAATATGAAAGAAAAGCCCAAAATGCAGAAAAAGTCAGTACTACGGAAGAGCTATAATGAACAGAAAATAGATAGCTTAGGTGTATGCAGACTTAAAGTGACAATCAAAGACAAAGTGCATCATCTCATGTTTTCTGTTGTGGCTGAAAGACTTGATTCGATACTAGGTGACAAAGCTTGTGAAGACTTAGAACTGGTCAAGAGAGTCTACCGTATAAACTGTGCCATAAGCAGACCGGATGACTCAGGTGATGAAGCAGAGAGCCCATCAAGGAAGAAAAGGCCAAAGGGTATCCATATCTTCAAAAAGCCTAGTTTCTCCAAGAAGTAAGAAAAAGACTTTAAGGTCAAAGAGAAGCCAAAGGAAGAAAAGCACAAAGAGGAAAAACACAAGGAGAAAAAGTCCAAAGATATAACCGCAGCAGATGTTGTTAAGCAGTGGAAAGAGAAAAAGAAAAAGAAGAAGCCTGCACCAGAGCAGGAAGCAGTTCCGGTGGATACTCCTTCTTCCCTCAGAACAATCTTTGGTGTTCCATTAGCCGAGGCTGCTGAGAGGACTATGCTGTATGATGGGATCCAGCTGCCAGCAGTTTTTCGAGAGTGCATTGACTACATTGAGAGCTATGGCATGAAGAGTGAAGGAAACACTGAAACCCTCTCCAAGCAAAGATCGCAAGGAGACCTCGATCTATACAAGAGCAGATTGATGACAATGCCGCAACTGCATCTTGTCATTCACCGCCAGAACAATCTCAGGAAGACACATCAGACTTACCCGTGTTGAGAAGATCCACACGTGAAGTAAAAGAGCCTGATAGACTTAATCTTTGAGTACAATGTAAAGCTTTGAAAATGTGTTGACTGTTTTGAAAATGTTTATGTTTATAGAGCACAAACAAAAGTGTTACTGATATTATCTTTATTGTTTTCTTGAAAGTTGATTGATATTGATTTTGTTAAACCTCAAAGAAAGGGGGATGTAATGATCAATAACATGTCATTCTATAGTGGACACTAGGTGGAGCCATAGAGCTGTGTAGAGCTGTATATAGCTGTATGTATAAGACTACATTACCCAGCTGTATGTGTTTAAGACTACATTACCCATGAGGCACTAGGCTACCCACAAGGCAGCAGTCAAGATGGAAGCCTCTACAGATACTGTACCTAGCCCACATGTGCTCAAAAAAGTAACTAGCAAAAGCTAGCTGTGTTCATAATAAGAATGTCTAGCTATTAATGAACATAAGACACGGGTTAGGACAGGTACAGCACAGGTTAGATACAGAGTAAAGCTCCCTCTACACTGTCCCATCAAACACTCCCAGGGCAGGTACAGCATGGGTTAGATACAGAGTAAAGCTCCCTCTACACTGTCCCATCAAACACTCCCAGGGCAGATACAGCACAGGTTAGATACAGAGTAAAGCTCCCTCTACACTGTCCCATCAAACACTCCCAGGGCAGGTACAGCACAGGTTAGATACAGAGTAAAGCTCCCTCTACACTGTCCCATCAAACACTCCCAGGGCAGGTACAGCACGGGTTAGATACAGAGTAAAGCTTCCTCTACACTGTCCCATCAAACACTCCCAGGGCAGGTACAGCACGGGTTAGATACAGAGTAAAGCTCCCTCTACACTGTCCCATCAAACACTCCCAGGGCAGGTACAGCACGGGTTAGACACTGAGTAAAGCTCCCTCTACACTGTCCCATCAAACACTCCCAGGGCAGGTACAGCACGGGTTAGATACAGAGTAAAGCTCCCTCTACACTGTCCCATCAAACACTCCCAGGGCAGGTACAGCACGGGTTAGATACAGAGTAAAGCTCCCTCTACACTGTACCATCAAACACTCCCAGGGCAGGTACAGCACGGGGTTAGATACAGAGTAAAGCTCCCTCTACACTGTCCCATCAAACACTCCCAGGGCAGGTACAGCACGGGTTAGATACAGAGTAAAGTTCCCTCGACACTGTCCCATCAAACACTCCCAGGGCAGGTACAGCACGGGGTTAGATACAGAGTAAAGCTCCCTCTACACTGTCCCATCAAACACTCCCAGGGCAGGTACAGCACGGGTTAGATACAGAGTAAAGCTCCCTCTACATTGTCCCATCAAACACTCCCAGGGCAGGTACAGCACGGGTTAGATACAGAGTAAAGCTCCATCTACACTGTCCCATCAAACACTCCCAGGGCAGGTACAGCACGGGTTAGATACAGAGTAAAGCTCCATCTACACTGTCCCATCAAACACTCCTAGGGCAGGTACAGCATGGGTTAGATACAGAGTAAAGCTCCATCTACACTGTCCCATCAAACACTCCCAGGGCAGGTACAGCACGGGTTAGATACAGAGTAAAGCTCCATCTACACTGTCCCATCAAACACTCCCAGGGCAGGTACGGCACAGGTTAGAAACAAAGTAAATCACCCTATTCACTGTCCCATTAAACACTCCCAGGGCAGGTACAGCACGGGATAGATACAGAGTAAATCACCCTCTTCACTGTTCCATTAAACACTCCCAGGGCAGGTACAGCATGGGTTAGATGCAGAGTAAAGCTCCCTCTACACTGTCCCATCAAACACACCCAGGGCAGGTACAGCACGGGTTAGATACAGAGTAAAGCTCCATCTACACTTTCCCATCAAACACACCCAGGGCAGGTACAGCACGGGTTAGATACAGAGTAAAGCTCCCTCTACACTGTCCCATCAAACATCCCATGTCAGGTGTAACGTCCGTGTGTAATTGAGACACGGACTGCAGGAGTTGGTTATAACAGGTGTTTACTGAACGGAGACAAAACTGGAACTACTATACAAAGTTACTTCACAGGCTTATATACAGGGGTGGTCACTACTGGTACTGAAGTATGCAGGGGCTGCAGAATATAGTTCCTTTTTCAAAGTACATACATTACAATTCCTCCCCTTTTAGCTAAACAGTACATAACATTCGATTAATAATTAAATAACATATTTACAATTACAGTTGCCATATACATTAGCTGAAGTTAAGCAATTATAAATTCAGTCTTTGAGGAGGCTTCCTGATTCTGTCCGGATAACGCCTCTTTGGGGTATCAGGTTCTTCTGGCAAAGTTGATTCGGGATCAACGTCATTGTTTGGTTCGTCTGTTTCCAATATCACCGATTCTGAGGTAGATGCAATTGGTACTTTGGTTTCATCACCAGGTGTATCGGATCGTGGTGTGGATTTGACGTTTTCCAGTGACTCTAGAATTTGGTCAGCATGGCGTCTTACAATGCTCTCTCCAACGTCCACGGTATACATTAGAGGTCCTTGCCGTGTGCAGATCGTTCCTGGCTGCCATTTCTCTGTGCTGTAGTCCCAGGCCAAAACTGGTTGACCTATCTTAAAACTCCTGGTCGGCCTTTCATTCATATTCTGAAACTGTCTATTCTCCACATCTCTTCTGATGTTTGGCTTAACCAAATCCAAGCGGCATCTTAGTCTTCGATTGAAGAACATCATGGCTGGAGTTTGGTTGGTAACCGCATGTGTCGCATTCCGGTTGGCATACAAGAAGTTATCCATCTTGTGTTGTAGGGGTATGTCTTCATTACACATTGCCTTGATAGCCTTCTTGAATGTTTGAACGAACCTCTCAGCCAATCCATTGGTGGCTGGATGTTATGGGGCGGATGTGTAATGCTTAACACCATTGTTCTTTAAGAACCTCCGGAACTCTTCAGACACAAACTGTGGTCCATTGTCGGAGCAAATCTGTTCAGGCAGCCCATTTCTGGCGAATATGGTTCGTAAGACTGTGATAGTTTTTCTGTGGTGGTTGAGGACATTTTTATTACCTCTGGCCACTTTGAATGTGCATCCACCGCAATTAAAAACATCGAGTCCATAAATGGACCAGCAAAATCAATGTGCACCCTTTGCCATGAAGATGAGGGTCACTCCCATGGATGTAGAGGGGCTTGTGGTGGGACGTTTTGGACTTCCTGGCATCCTGTACAGCTCTTGGTCATCTCTTCGATTTCTCTATCGATTCCCGGCCACCACACAAAGGCTCTGGCTAAGTTCTTCATTTTTACCCCTCCCAGATGACCCTCATGAAGCTCATTGAACACTCTATCCTTCAATTTGGGTGGAATTACTACTCTGGTCCACACATCAAGGTTCCTCAGCACACTGAAAGCTGTTCTCTTCTCGGCGAGAATGCTGGCAACAGTGGTTCGCCATGTGCTGGCCATCCCTTCACCGTTAAATCATAGACCCTGGAGAGTGTCGGGTCATTTCGTGTTTCCTTTTCTATGTTTGCATTCGTCACAGGTAGACATTCGACTATAGTCGAGTGGAATATCTCCACAGGATCCACTGCAGGTGCTTCTTCCACCGTCGGCAACGGTAGGCGCGACAATCCATTAGCATTCCCATGCTGTTTAGTTCCTTTGTACTCGATGTCATATTGGTGTGCCCCTAGGAAAAGGGACCACCTCTGTAGCCGTTGTGCTGTCATTATCGGGACGCCCTTCTGAGGGTTGAAAATGGAGACAAGAGGTTGATGATCAGTTAGCAGAGTAAATTTCTGTCCGTGCAGGTAGTGATTGAACTTCTTCACCCCCCACACCAGTCTGAGGGCCTCTCTGTCAATCTGGGCGTAGTTACGCTCGGCTGAAGTTAACGAGCGTGATGCAATAGCTATCGGGCTCTCTGAACCATCAAGGAATTTATGTGACATTACCGCTCCAATGCCGTAGGGAGATGCATCACACGCCAGTCTTATCGGTAGTGATGGGTTGTAGTGAGCCAATACTTCACTTGAAGTGATCAGGTCTTTACACTTCTGAAAGGCCCGCTTACATTCATCGCTCCATTTCCATGCTACTCCAGTTTGTAGTAGGGCGTTCAGTGGGTGCAGAATTGTGGACAAATTCGGCAAAAACTTATGGTAGTAATTCACCAATCTGAGGAATGACCTCAGTTGCGACACATTTTCAGGCGCTGGAGCCTTAACTACCGCTTCAATTTTGTCAGGGGACTTATGTAACCCCTCTTCATCAATCATGTGGCCACAATATGATATCTGTTTCTTAAAAAACTCACACTTGGTGTGATTGGCTCGTAGCCCATGTTCTCTTAGCCTAGTGAGCACCTGCTCTAGGTTGGCAAGGTGTTCACTGTCATCTTCACCTGTCACTAGGATGTCGTCCAAGTAACACTGAGTCCCCAGAATCCCTTGCAGGACTTGTTCCATCGCTCTTTGCCATATCGCCGGAGCTGATGCTACCCCGAATACCAGTCGATTATACTGATAAAGACCTTTGTGAGTGTTTATCGTGAGATATTTCCTACAGGATTCTTCAACCTCCATCTGCAAATATGCTTGTGCTAGGTCAATTTTTGTAAAACGCTTCCCTCCAGATAGTGAGGCGAAGATATCTTCTATCCTTGGAAGAGGATATTGTACTGTGTGAAGGACTGGGTTCACAGTTGTAATGATATCAGCAAATAGTGATGTTATTTGCCTGTTCGATTATGATGCCTTAACAGCATGTTTGCATGTATTGATTGCTTGTGCCTGACCAGCAGAGGTCATGTGACCGAGACAAGCAAGGCAGTTTAGTTTAGTTTCAGTTTTGTTCTAGATGCATCACTAGCATCGTGTCTCCTGTAAAGCTGTATAAAGAGTTGAACAGACTTTAGATTAAAAGTCATTCTCTTTCATAAATGTCTTGTCATTGAACCCACAAAGAAATCAATACATGGTGTCAGAAGTGATTGAAAGAGATGAAGAGATAAAATCTGAAGTTAAATCAGCTCTCCACAAATTAGCAAGCCAAAAGAGAACATCGTTGCTTACCATTGGAGAATAGCTAACGAAGTGAAAAAATGGAAGGTTTACACCCACCGGCGACGCTTCAGTTGACAGGTAATGTGGCTGAAAATTGGAGGAGGTTCAAACAACGTTTGGGGTTGTATTTATCAGCAATCAAAGCTGACGAGAAAGGTGATAAAATGAAATCGTCATTGTTCTTACATGTCGTGGGTGATGAAGCGCTGGAGGTGTATAATAACTTCACATTCACTGCTGATGGAGACAAAATGAAGCTAGATAAAATAATGGAACAGTTTGAGGCCTACTGCATACCTAAACGTAATGTGACGTTTGAGAGGCACAGATTTTTCACATGTGTACAGAAAATGGGTGATACTATTGATCAGTATGTGACTGAACTGAGAAACAGAAGCAAATCATGTGAATTTGGGGAATTGACAGACTCGCTGATAAAAGACAGACTGGTGTGTGGTATTCTGAATAATGGTCTAAGGGAAAGACTGCTAAGAGAGCAAGATCTAGACCTGGGAAAAGCCATAGCACTGTGTAGGGCTACAGAGACTGTGAAGTTGCAGGCAAAGGAGCTGTTCAGTGACAATAGCTGCAACGTGGATGCAGTGAGAATGAACGGACACAAACCGGTTAACAAAAAGAGCGCCAATGTGAAAAAAGAGGCGTGGCCAGCGAACGAAAATGAAAGGGACAATCGAAAGTCATGTAGTCGATGCGGTACACAGCATACACCAAGAAAGTGTCCAGCATATGGTAAAACATACAATAGTTGCAACAAGAACAACCATTATGCCCGTTGCTGTAAGAACCAAGCGCAACAAAGCAAGGTCCATGCAGTAGATGAAAGCGAGATAGAGGAGTTCTATGTAGATGTTGTGTCTGAAACCAAAAAGAAGAAAGAGACTGGATGTTGACACTAAAAGTGAATGACATACACATTCCATTTAAATTGGATACTGGAGCACAAGTTAATGTGATATCAGAGACTGATTATAAGAAAATTAGACCCAGACCAAAGATACATGGAATAAAAGTGAAAGTGACAGGATACTCAGGTACTGATATACCAGTGAAAGGAAGATGCATTGTCAAAGTAACACACAAGGACAGAGAGCACACGTTAGCATTAATCGTGGTGCCAAAGGATGTGCAAGCCATACTAGGTTTAAAAGCCTGTGAGAGACTGAACCTGGTAAAGAGAGTCCTCGTTGTGGAAAGCGAAGGAGAGACAGTCTATGATGAACTGAATGTTGCGTGCACACCGGGTAAGCTGATGTATACAGCAGACACGTTGTCCAGAGCTGTTGACCCAGGAGAGCCCACAAACACAGTGAAAAGACTGATGTACAAGGCAAAAGACAGTGGAACTGACTTCTACCAAAGCATGCTTGTATACCGCACAACGCCGCTCGAGTGTGGTAAGTCACCAGCCCAACTCCTGATGGGACGTCGGCTAAGGTCAAACCTACCCATCCCGGAGAACCTCCTGAAAACAAAAGAGGGGGAGAAAGTGAGGAAGTTCAAAGAACAACAGAAAGAAAAGCAAAAGTACTACTATGACAGAGGAACACAAAACCTACCTGAACTCCACACTGGTGACCAAGTAAGGTTCAAAGACAAAACAAACACATGGACTCAGAAGGGAACTGTCCTGAGTGAAGTTCAACCAAGATCATACACCATTCAGACAGATGAGGGTGCTGTTCTGAGAAGAAATCGTCGAGATCTTCTCATGGGACCAGCCACAGCAGGTCAAGAGACTGATACTGTTGAACAACCTGATCACACAGCTGAGAACCAATCATCTGAGGCAACAACTCAGATTCAAGGACAATCAATCAGAAAATCCTCAAGACACGTGAAGCCTCCTGAGAGACTCATTGAGCAAATTTAAGGACTATTGTTATAGAAGGAAGTAATGTTATCTTATTCTTTCTTCAAGTTCTAGTGTATTTACTTATTTCATATGAACACACAAAACAAGGTTAAAAAACCTTGATCATGATAATGATAATGTAAGTTCATTAAGTGTTACAGTTAAAATGCAGATTAATACAAAGAAAACATATTGTTAGTTAAAAGTAAAATACTTTTGTTTTAAGAAAAGGAGATGTAATGATATCAGGAAATAGTGATGTTATTTGCCTGTTCGATTATGATGCCTTAACGGCATGTTTGCATGTATTGATTGCTTGTGCCTGACCAGCAGAGGTCATGTGACCGAGACAAGCAAGGCAGTTTAGTTTAGTTTCAGTTTCGTTCTAGATGCATCACTAGCATCGTGTCTCCTGTAAAGCTGTATAAAGAGTTGAACAGACTTTAGATTAAAAGCCATTCTCTTTCATAAATGTCTTGTCATTGAACCCACAAAGAAATCAATACAACAGTCACCTTGAAGACCCCACAGATGCGAACATTCCCTGGCTCCTCAGACTTATTGTTTAACGTTTTCTTCATGACAGGAACGATGGGTGTCACCCACTCGCTCCAGTCTACCTTAGATAACATGCCTGCATTCTCCAGATTTTCCAGCTCTGCCTCGAGGGCTGGGCGAATTGCATACGGTACCGGTCTTGCTTTGAAAAACTTGGGAATTGCATTCTCTTCTATTGTTATTGAGGCGGTTACGCCTTTAAGAGTTCCCAGCCCTTGTTGAAATACCTCTTTAGCGTTAGCTAAGATTTTTGACAATCGTCCAGGTGTGACGTCGTCATCCTTTTTACCAACCACAGTCAGTGCCTGAATGGAGTGCCAGTCTAAACTTATCTTTCTGATCCATTCACGTCCCCATAACGGTGGTCCACCATCTTGCAGTATGTACAGATACAATTTCTGTATTTCCTTGCCGTTGTATTCGACAGGCACCCTTATTTTCCCTCTGGGGTATACTTTCTGCCCCGTATACATCTTCAAGACAATGGATGTGTCCTTCAAGGGTATGTGTGAGAATAGCCGCTCGTAGTCTCGTCGATTCATGACGGTCAGGGCTGATCCTGTATCCAATTCCATTTTGACTTGGGACCCTGCTATCGTGAGGGTGACCCAAATGGTTCGGTGATCCTCTTTTGCGATTATGTTGTGTAGTTTGAGACAGCTTAGTCTCTTGTTCCCGGATTCACTATCGCTCTTCTGGTCTTCGGAACTACTGTCCGTCATCTTTTGTACTTTCCTGTACTGTTCCTTAGTAGCCTTTTTGTTGTCGTTAGTCTTCTTCCCGGACCTGCAAACTCGTGCAATGTGTCCCATCTTTCCGCATTGCCTGCATGTTTTGTCCTTGGACCAGCAGTCCTTCTGGTCATGGGTTGTTCTGCCACAACGATAACATTTTTCAAATCCCCATGTCATTTCATGGGTGCCGTATTCCTGTGGCTTTTGCTGTGTTTCCGCAGTTCCCCTTGCTGCTGCTTCGTACGATACTGCCACGCTGAAAGCCTTATCTAGCGTCAGCTCTTTCTCTGAGAGTAACCTCTTCTGGGTTCCTTCACTCAGGAGTCCACAGACAAATTTGTCCCGTAGGGTATCTGCCAGTCCTGCTCAGAACTGGCAGTGCTTTGATAGCTTGCGTAGTTCCGTAAGGTAATCAGCATTGCTCTCATCTTTATGCTGATTTCTCTTGTGGAATTTAAATCTTTCTGTTATCAGCAGCGGTGTAGGATTTAGGTGTTCCTGTAGGATATCAACAATTTCGTTCAAACTCTTCGCCATCGGTTTGGCTGGAGTGATCAGGTTCCGCAATAGGCCGTACGTTCTTGCGCCCATTAAGTTTAGTAGTACCGATGCCTTTTTCTCATCGGCTACTTCGTTTGCCTTGCAATATACTTCGACTCTTTCTACATACGTGGTCCAGTCTTCTATTGCATTATCGAAGGCAGTGATATTGCCAGTCTTCGGCATCTTGGAAATCTAAGATGGCGCCTCCCGCGCTTTGCCTTCTTCCCCGATTGAACAAAATGGCGCCTCCTGCGCTTTGCCTTCTTCCCTGCTGGATTAAGATGTCGCCTCCCGCGCTTTCTGTCTTCTAATTTCTTTTATTTTCCCGTCGTCAGAGCAAACCCTACGGGACACTTTCCTCCCTCTTCTCGGGTCTGTACGCTGCCCGGCTTCGTAGCACCGGCCGTGCCCTGTGTGCTCCACCCTCTCTCTCTCTCCTCTTCCCGACAACGCTGCTCGGCCCCGTTGAAAAGCCACCCGATCGAGCACTAGCCCGCCGCAGCCCAGGGAGGATCAGTGTACTACCTGCCACCAGCCCGATTAGCTGGAACACCATAGACAGGATAACCAAGCCCCGCTCTCGACAGCCTCTCCTGCAAATCTTCAACTCCGATGAATCAGAGGCGGTTGCCCATGGTCGACGCCCGTTTCTTCTGTTTGTTTTTTTTTCTTTCTTCCTTCTGGCCTCGACCTCTAACAACTTCGCTTCAGGGATGGATCCCCATGAGGTGGTGCAGACTGTAGGTAAGCTCAGATCTGCTCGTCGCCAGTATTATGTCCGTGTGTAATTGAGACACGGAATGCAGGAGTAGGTTACAACAGGTGTTTACTGAGTGGAGACAAAACTGGAACTACTATCTAAAGTTACTGCACAGGCTTATATACAGGGGTGGTCACTACTGGTACTGCAGTAAACAGGGGCTGCAGAATATAGTTCTTCTGCAAAGTACATACACTACAGCAATCATGATCTTCTGACTCAGGTGCGAGAGAGAGCAGGAGACGCACTGAGCCAAGAGTGATAACTAAAGGATGCTGGATCTTTTATACCACCTGAGAGAGCAGACGGTCGCTCAGTTTGAAGCCACTTACTCTGCTAATTTCCTGTGGGTTGAGTTAATTATTGGCCCATAACTGCTCACTTAGATTAAACCGAAGGCGGGTAACCTGAGAAGAAGCATTTTATTGCGACAGATTCCCTCCAGCCAGGATAAGGTAACAAGTTACATGATATCTGATTGAAGATCGTTCTTGGAATCTGTGGGTGTTGGAATGAGTCAGTCCCCACAAGTAACATTAAACAATGAGCTGTTCCAACAGGCCAGGACATGAATTGTTGGTGTGGGATAGCGGTGATTGGCGGTGTGGGATAGCGGTGATTGGTGGTGTGGGATAGCGGTGTTTGGCGGTGTGGGGTAGCGGTGATTGTTGGTGTGGGATAGCGGTGATTGGTGGTGTGGGATAGCGGTGATTGATGGTGTGGGATAGCGGTGATTGTTGGTGTGGGATAGCGGTGATTGATGGTGTGGGATAGCGGTGATTGGTGGTGAGGGATAGCGGTGATTGATGGTGTGGGATAGCGGTGATTGGTGGTGTGGGATAGCGGTGATTGGTGGTGTGGGATAGCGGTGATTGGTGGTGTGGGATAGCAGTGATTGGTGGTGTGGGATAGCGGTGATTGGCGGTGTGGGATAGCGGTGATTGGTGGTATGGGATAGCGGTGATTGGTGGTGTGGGATAGCGGTGATTGGTGGTGTGGGATAGCGGTGATTGGTGGTGTGGGATAGCGGTGATTGGTGGTGTGGGATAGCGGTGATTGGTGGTGTGGGATAGCGGTGATTGGTCTTGTGGGATAGCGGTGATTGGCGGTGTGGAATAGCAGTGATTGTTGCTGTGGGATAGCGGTGATTGGCGGTGTGGAATAACGGTGATTGGTGGTGTGGGATAGCAGTGATTGGTGGTGAGGGATCGCAGTGATTGGCGGTGTGGGGTAGCGGTGATTGGTGGCGAAGGATAGCGGTGATTGGTGGTGTGTGATAGCGATGATTGATGGTGTGTGATAGCAGTGATTGATGGTGTGGAATGGCGGTGATTGGCTGTGTGGGATAGTGATGATTGACGGTTTGGGATAGCGGTGATTGGTATTGTGGAATAGCCGTGATTGATGGTGTGGAATAGCCATGATTTGCAGGGTGTGGGATAGCCATGATTGTTGCTGCGAGATAGCGGTGATTGGCTGTGTGGGATTGCAGTGATTGGCGGTGTGGGATATCGGTGATTGGAGGTGTGGGACAGCGATGATTGGTCGTGTGGGATAGCGGTGATTGTCAGTGTGGGCTAGCGGTGATTGGCAGTGTGGGATAGTGTTGATTGGTGGTGTGGGATAGCGGTGATTGTTGGTGTGGGATAGCCGTGATTGGTGGTGTGGGATAGCCGTGATTGGTGGTGTGGGATAGCCGTGATTGGTGGTGTGGGATTGCAGTGATTGTTTGTGTGGGATAGCAATGATTGGTGCACTGGTATAGCGGTGATTGGCGGTGTGGGATAGCGGTGATTGGTGGTGTGGGATAGCGGTGATTGGTGGTGTGGGATTGCAGTGATTGTCAGTGTGCGATAGCGGTGATTGGCTGTGTGGGGTGGCGGTGATTGGCGGTGTGGGATAGCAGTGATTGGCTGTGTGGGGTGGCGGTGATTGGCGGTGTGGGATAGCGGTGATTGGCAGTGTGGGATAGCGGTGATTGTGTGGCCTGGTGGTGATTGGTGGTGTGGGATATCAGTGATTGGAGATGTGGGATAACGGTGATTGGTGGTTGTGGGCTAGCGGTGATTGGTCTTGTGGGATAGCGGTGATTGGTGATGCTGGCTAGCGGTGATTCGTGGTGTGGGATAGCGGTGATTGGTCTTGTGGGATAGCGGTGATTGGTGGTGCTGGCTAGCGGTGATTCGTGGTGCTGGCTAGCTGTGATTGATGGTGTGGGATAATGGTGATTGGCGGGGTAGGATAGCAGTGATTGGTGGTGTTGGCAAGCAGTGATTGGCGGTGTGGGATAGTGGTGATTGGTGGTGTGGGATAGCGGAGATTGTCGGTGTGCGATAGCGGTGATTGGTGGTGTGGGATAGAGATGATTGGTGGTGTGGGATAGCGGTGATTGGTGGTGTGGGATAGTGGTGATTGGTGGTGAGGGATAGCGGTGATTGGCGGTGTGGGATAGCTGTGATTGGTGGTGTGGGATAGCGGTGATTGGTGGTGAGGGATAGTGGTGATTGGCGGTGTGGGGTAGCAGTGATTGATGGTGAGGGATAGCGGTGATTGGTGGTGTGGGTTAGCAGTGATTGGTGGTGAGGGATAGCCATGATTGGCGGTGTGGGATAGCGGTGATTGGTGGCGAAGGATAGCGGTGATTGGTGGTGTGTGATAGCGATGATTGGTGGTGTGTGATAGCGGTAATTGATGGTGTGGAGTGGCGGTGATTGGCTGTGTGGGATAGTGATGATTGGAGGTGTGGGACAGCGGTGATTGTCAGTGTGGGATAGTGTTGATTGGTGCTGTGTGATAGCGGTGAGTGTTGGTGTGGGATAGCCGTGATTGGTGGTGTGGGATAGCCGTGATTGGTGGAGTGGGTTAGCGGTGATTGGTGCTGTGGGATAGCGGTGATTGGCTGTGTGGGATTGTAATGATTGGCGGTGTGGGATAGCGGTGATTGTCAGTGTGCGATAGCGGTGATTGGCTGTGTGGGGTGGTGGTGATTGACGGTGTGGGATAGCGGTGATTGGTGGTGTGTGATAGCCGTGATTGGTGGTGTAGGATAGCGGTGATTGGTGTTGTGGGATAGCCGTGATTGGTAGTGTGAGATAGCGGTGATTGGTGGTGTGGGATAGCGGTGATTGGCGGTGTGGGATGGCTGTGATTTGCAGGGTGGGATAGCGGTGATTGGTGGTGTAGGATAGCGGTGATTGGTGGTGTGGCATATCAGTGATTGGAGATGTGGGATAGCTGTGATTTGCGGGGTGTGATAGCGGTGATTGGTGGTGTGGGATAGCGGAGATTGTTGGTGTGCGATAGCTGTGATTGGTGGTGTGGGATAGCGGTGATTGGCTGTGTGGGCTAGCGGTGATTGGCAGTGTGGGATAGTGTTGATTGGTGCTGTGTGATAGCGGTGAGTGTTGGTGTGGGATAGCCGTGATTGGTGGTGTGGGATAGCCGTGATTGGCGGAGTGGGTTAGCGGTGATTGGTGCTGTGGGATAGCGGTGATTGGCTGTGTGGGATTGTAATGATTGGCGGTGTGGGATAGCGGTGATTGTCAGTGTGCGATAGCGGTGATTGGCTGTGTGGGGTGGTGGTGATTGACGGTGTGGGATAGCGGTGATTGGTGGTGTGTGATAGCCGTGATTGGTGGTGTAGGATAGCGGTGATTGGTGTTGTGGGATAGCCGTGATTGGTAGTGTGAGATAGCGGTGATTGGTGGTGTGGGATAGCGGTGATTGGCGGTGTGGGATGGCTGTGATTTGCAGGGTGGGATAGCGGTGATTGGTGGTGTAGGATAACGGTGATTGGTGGTGTGGCATATCAGTGATTGGAGATGTGGGATAGCTGTGATTTGCGGGGTGTGATAGCGGTGATTGGTGGTGTGGGATAGCGGAGATTGTTGGTGTGCGATAGCTGTGATTGGTGGTGTGGGATAGCGGTGATTGGCTGTGTGGGGTGGCGGTGATTGGCGGTGTGGGATAGCAGTGATTGGTGCTGTGGGATAGCGGTGATTGGTGGTGTGTGATAGCCATGATTGTTGGTGTAGGATAGCAGTGATTGGTGCTGTGTGATAGCGGTGATTGTTAGTGTGGGTAAGCGGTGATTGGTGGTGTGTGACAGCCGTGATTTTTGGTGTGGTATAGCCATGATTGACGGTGTGGGATAACGGTGATTGGCAGGGTAGGATAGCAGTGATTGGTGGTGTTGGCAAGCAGTGATTGGCGGTGTGGGATAGCGGTGATTGGTGGTGTGGGATAGCGAAGATTGTCGGTGTGCGATAGCGGTGATTGGTGGTGTGGGATAGAGGTGATTGGTGGTGTGGGATAGCGGTGTTGTTGGTGTGGGATAGCAGTGATTGGTGTTGTGGGATAGCTGTGATTTGCGGGGTGTGATAGCGCTAATTGGTGGTTTGGGATGGCAGTGATTGGTGCTGTGGTATAGCGGTGATTTGCTGTGTGGGATTGTAGTGATTGGCGGTGTGGGATAGCGGTGATTAGTGGTGTGGGAGAGCGGTGTTTGGTGCTGTGGCATAGCGGTGATTGGCTGTGTGGGATTTCAATGATTGGCGGTGTGGGATAGCGGTGATTTGTGGTGTGGGATAGCGGTGATTGGTGGTGTGGGATAGCGTTGATTGTCGGTTGCGATAGCGGTGATTGGCTGTGTGGGTTGGCGGTGATTGGCGGTGTGGGATAGCGGTGATTGGCAGTGTGGGATAGCAGTGATTGGTGCTGTGGGATAGCGGTGATTGGTGGTGTGTGATAGCCGTGATTGGTGGTGTAGGCTAGTGGTGATTGGTGCTGTGGGATAGCCGTGATTGTTAGTGTGGGAAAGCGGTGATTGGTGGTTTGTGATAGCCGTGATTGTTGGTGTGGTATAGCCATGATTGACGGTGTGGGATAGCGGTGATTGGTGGTGCGTGATAGCTATGATTGGTGGTGTGGCATAGCCGTGATTGTTGGTGTGAGATAGAATTGATTGGTGGTGAGGGATAGCGGTGACTCATGGTGTGAGATAGTGGTGATTGGTGGTGTGTGGGATAGCGGTGATTGGTGGTGTGTGGGATAGCGGTGATTGGTGGTTTGTGATAGCGGTGATTGGTCATGTGTGGGATAGCGGTGATTGGTGGTGTGGGATACCGGTGATTGTTGGTGTGGGATAGCGGTGATTGGTCGTGTGTGATAGCGGTGATTGGTGGTGTGTGATAGCGGTGATTGGTCGTGTATGATAGCGGTGATTGGTGGAGTGTGATTGCGGTGTGGGATATCGGTGATTGGTGGTGTGTGATAGCGGTGATTGGTGGTGTGTGATAGCGGTGATTGGTGGTGTGTGATAGCGGTGATTGGTGGTGTGTGATAGCGGTGATTGGTGGTGTTGTGTAGCGGTGATTGGTTTGGGTAATTTGTGGTGATTGGTGGTGGCTTTAGCGGGGGCTCACACTCATGATCTTCTGACTCAGGGGCGAGAGAGAGCACGAGACGCACTGAGCCACGAGTGAAAACTAGAGGACGCGGGATCTTTTATACCCACCTGAGAGAGCAGACGGTCCCTCAGTTTAAAGCCCCTTACTCTGCTAATTTCCTGTGAGTTGAGTTAATTATTGGCCCATAACTGCTCACTTAGATTAAACCGAAGGCGGGTAACCTGAGAAGAAGCATTTTATTGCGACAGATTCCCTCCAGCCAGGATAAGGTACCAAGATACATGATATCTGATTGAAGATCGTTCTTGGAATCTGTGGGTGTTGGAATGAGTCAGTCCCCACAAGTAACATTAAACAATGAGCTGTTCCAACAGGCCAGGACATGAATTGTTGGTGTGGGATAGCGGTGATTGTCGGTGTGGGCTAGCGGTGATTGGTGGTGAGGGATAGCGGTGATTGGTGGTGTGGGATAGTGGTGATTTGTGGCGTGGGATAGCGGTGATTGGTGGTGAGGGATAGCCGTGATTGGTGTAATGATATCAGCAAATAGTGATGTTATTTGCCTGTTCGATTATGATGCCTTAATAGCATGATTGCAGGTATTGATTGCTTGTGCCTGACCAGCAGAGGTCATGTGACCAGACAAGCAGGCTGAGAGTTTTTAGTTTCACTTTAGCTGCAGCTCAAGCATGGTGTGTCCTGAAAAGCTGTATGAATTCTTGAACAAACCTTAGATTAAAAGTTATTCTCTTTTATATAAATGTCCCATCATTGAACCCACAAGGAAATCAATACAATTGGTGGTGAGGGATAGCGGTGATTGGTGGTGTGGGATAGCGGTGATTGGTGGTGAGGGCTAGCGGTGATTGGCGGTGTGGGATAGCGGTGATTGGTAGTGAGGGATAGCCGTGATTGGTGGTGTGGGATAGCAGTGATTGGCAGTGTGGGATAGCAGTGATTGGCGGTGTGGGATAGCAGTGATTGGCAGTGTGGGATAGCAGTGATTGGCAGTGTGGGATAGCAGTGATTGGCGGTGTGGGATAGCAGTGATTGGCAGTGTGGGATAGCAGTGATTGGCAGTGTGGGATAGCAGTGATTGGCAGTGTGGGATAGCAGTGATTGGCAGTGTGGGATAGCAGTGATTGGCAGTGTGGGATAGCGGTGATTGGCGGTGTGGGATAGCGGTGATTGGTAGTGAGGGATAGCCGTGATTGGTGGTGTGGGATAGCAGTGATTGGCAGTGTGGGATAGCAGTGATTGGCGGTGTGGGATAGCGGTGATTGGTGGTGTGGGATAGCAGTGATTGGCAGTGTGGGATAGCAGTGATTGGCGGTGTGGGATAGCAGTGATTGGCAGTGTGGGATAGCAGTGATTGGCAGTGTGGGATAGCAGTGATTGGCAGTGTGGGATAGCGGTGATTGGCGGTGTGGGATAACGGTGATTGATGCTGTGGGATAGCCATGATTGCTGGTGTGGGATACCGGAAAATGTTGTTGTGGGATAGCGGTGATTGTCGGTGTGGGATAGTGGTGATTGATCATGTGTGATAGCGGTAATTGGCGGTGTGCAAAGCGGTGATTGGTGGTGTGTGATAGCGGTGATTGGTGGTGTGTGATAGCGGTGATTGGTGGTGTGTGATAGCGGTGATTGGCGGTGTGGGATAGCGGTGATTGGTGGTGTGGGTTAGTGGTAATTGATGGTGTGGGATAGCGGTGATTGGCGTTGAGGGATAGTGCTGATTCACCGTGTGGCATAGCGGTGATTCCCAGTGTAGCATAGCAGTGATTGGCTGTGTGGTATAGTGGTGATTGGTGGCGTGTGATTGCGGTAATTGGAAGTGTGTGATAGCGGTGATTGGCGGTGTGGGATCATGGTGATTGGCGGTGTGGGATCGCGGTGATTGGCGGTGTGGGATCGCGGTGATTGGCGGTGTGCGATAGCGGTGATTGGCGGTGTGGGATCATGGTGATTGGCTGTGTGGGATCATGTGATTGGTGGCGCGTGATTGCGGTAATTGGCAGTGTGGTATAGCGGTGATTGGCGGTGTGTGATAGCGGTGATAGCCGGTGTGGGATCATGGTGATTGGCGGTGTGGGATTGCAGAGCTTGGTGGCTTGGGATAGCGGTGATTGGCAGTGTGTGATAGCGGTGATAGGTCGTGTGTGATAGCGGTGATTGGCGGTGTGGGATAGATGTGATTGGTGGTGTGTGATAGCGGTGATTGGTGGTGTGTGATAGCGGTGATTGGCGGTGTGTGATAGCGGTGATTGGCGGTGTGGGATAGATGTGATTGGTGGTGTGTGATAGCGGTGATAGGTCGAGTGTGATAGCGGTGATTGGCGGTGTTGTTTAGCGGTGATTGGTTTGGGGAATTTGTGGTGATTGTTGGTGGCTTTAGCGGGGGCTCACACTCATGATCTTCTGACTCAGGGGCGAGAGAGAGCACGAGACGCACTGAGCCACGAGTGAAAACTAGAGGATGCTGGATCTTTTATACCCACCTGAGAGAGCAGACGGTCCCTCAGTTTAAAGCCCCTTACTCTGCTAATTTCCTGTGGGTTGAGTTAATTATTGGCCCATAACTGCTCACTTAGATTAAACTGAAGGCGGGTAACCTGAGAAGAAGCATTTTATTGCGACAGATTCCCTCCAGCCAGGATAAGGTAACAAGTTACATGATCTCTGATTGAAGATCGTTCTTGGAATCTGTGGTGTTGGAATGAGTCAGTCCCCACAAGTAACATTAAACAATGAGCTGTTCCAACAGGCCAGGACATGAATTGTTGGTGTGGGATAGCGGTGCTTGGTGGTGTGGGATAGCGGTGACTGGTGGTGTGGGATAGCGGTGATTGGTGGCGTGGGATAGCGGTGATTGGTGGTGTGGGATAGCGGTGATTGGTGGTGAGGGTTAGCGGTGTTTGGTGGTGTGGGATAGCGGTGATTGTTGGTGTGGGATAGCGGTGATTGGTGGTGAGGGATAGCGGTGATTGTTGGTGTGGGATAGCGGTGATTGATGGTGTGGGATAGCGGTGATTGGCGGTGTGGGATAGCGACGATTGGTGGTGTGGGATAGCGGTGATTGATGGTGTGGGAAACCGGTGATTGGTGGTGAGGGATAGCGGTGATTGGTGGTGTGGGATAGCGGTGATTGGTGGTGTGGGATAGCGGTGATTGATGGTGTGGGATAGCGGTGATTGGCGGTGTGGGATAGCGACGATTGGTGGTGTGGGATAGCGGTGGTTGGTGGTGAGGGATAGCGGTGATTGGTGGTGAGGGATAGCGGTGATTGGTGGTGTGGGATAGCGGTGATTGGTGGTGTGGGATAGCGGTGATTTGTGGTGTGGGATAACGGTGATTGACGGTGTGTGATAGCGGTAATTGGTGGAGTGGGATAGCCGTGATTTGTGTTTTTGGCTAGCTCCAACAGGCCAGGACATGAATCATAGAATCTCACCACACAGAAGGAGGCCATTCGACCCATCGTGCCTGTGCCGGCCCTTTGAACAAGCTCTCCAATTAGTCCCACTCCCCTGCTCTTTCCCCACAGCCCTGCAAATTTTCCTCTTCAAGTATTTCTCCAATTGCCCTTTTGAAAGTTCCTATTGAATCTGCTCCCACCGCCCTTTCAGGCAGCGCGTTCCAGATCACAACAACTCGCTGCGTAAAAACATTCTCCTCATCTCCCCCTCTGGTTCTTTGTCCGATTATCTTCAATCTGTGTCCTCTGGTTACCGACCCTCCTGCCACTGGAAACAGTTAATCCTAAATCTATCAAAACCGTTCATCATTTTGAACACCTCAATTAAATCTCCCCTTAACCTTCAGTGCTCTAAGGAGATCAATCCCAGATTTCCATGTAACTGAAGTCCCTCATCCCTGGTACCATTCGGGTCAATCTCCTCTGCACCCTCTCTAAAGCCTTGACACCATTCCTGAAGTGCGGTGCCCAGAATTGGACACAATACACCGGCTGAGGCCTCACCAGAGACATAAAGGATTTAGCAATAAACTTCCTTGCTTTAGTGCTCCACGCCTCTGTGATAAAGGGTAGAAATTAACAGAGTGATGTATTCTCCGTTTAAATATTAATTTTCTCTCTCACAGAGCTGTGATATCCCGCAAGAGATTGATCTTCAGCGTCGTTTCAAGCCGCCCATGCTGGTCACAGGCGAGGTCAGGGTGGAGGGTCGCAGGAAGGGTCGGCGGTCAGTCTTGGCAAATGGCCAATGTCGGTCCATTCAGGGGATGTTCAGGCCGGGCGGTGTTGCCTTCCTAACTCACGGTGTTGTCAAAAGTCACGCACTATGACACAGAGAGGGGAAAGGTCCGTGCACGACCCCACTGCCCCACCCCCAACAAAACGAGAGGAGCCCTCTTGTGTCAGCCGTGGCTCCGTGGGTCTCCCTCCCTCTCACCTCTGAGTCTGAAGTTCATGGGTTCAAGTTCCCACTACAGAGACTTGAGCACAAATATCTAGGCTCACACTCTCCCCGGTTACTCAGTACTGAGGGAGCGCCGCAATGTCGGAGGAGCAGTACTGAGGGAGCGCCGCACTGTCAGAGGGGCAGTGCTGAGGGAGCGCCGCACTGTCAGAGGGGCAGTAGTGAGGGAGTGCTGCATTGTCGCAGGGGCAGTACTGAGGGAGTGCTGCACTGTCGGAAGTGCAGTCCTGAGGGAGTGCTGCACTGTTGGAGCGGCACTACTGAGGGAGCGCTGCACTGTTGGAGGAGCAGTACTGAGGGAGCACTGCACTGTTGGAGGAGCAGTACTGAGGGAGTGCTACACTGTCAGAGGGTTAGTACTGAGAGAGCGCCGCACTTTCGAAGGGGCAGTACTGAGGGAGCGCCGCACTTTCGAAGGGGCAGTACTGAGGGAGTGCCGCACTTTCGGAGGAGCTGTACAAAGGGATGGCTGCACTGTAAGTGGGTCAATACTGAGAGAATGCTGCATTGTTGGTGGTGTGGGATAGCGGTGATTGGTGGTGTGTGATAGCGGTGATTGGTGGTGTGTGTTAGTGGTGATTGGTGGTGTGGGTTAGCAGTGATTGGTGGTGTGGGATCGCGGTAATTGGCGGTGTGGCATAGAGGTGACTGGTGGTGTGGAAGACCAGTGATTGCCGGTGTGGCATAGCGGTGATTGGCGGTGTGGGGTAGCTTTGATTGGCGGTGTGTCATAGCGGTGATTGTCAGTGTGAGATCGCGGTGATTGGCGGTGTGGGTAGCGGTGATTGGCGGTGTGGCATAGCGGTGATTGTCAGTGTAAGAGCGCGGAGATTGGTGGTGTGTGATAGCGGTGATTGGTGGTGTGGCATCATGGTGATTGGCGGTGTGGGATAGCTGTGATTGGCAGTGTGGTATAGCAGTGATTGGCAGTGTGTGATAGCGGTGATAGATCATGTGTAATAGCGGTGATTGGTGGTGTGGGATCACGGTGATAGGCGTTGTTGGATCGCGGTGATTGGCGGTGTGGGATAGCGGTGATTGGTGGTGTGGGATAGCAGTGATTGGTGGCGTGGTATAGCGGTGACTGGAGGTGTGGGATATCGGTGATTGGCGGTGTGGGATAGCAGTGATTGGCGGTTAGGGATAGCGATGATTGGTGGTGTGGGATAGCAGTGAATGATGGTGTGGGATATCGTTGATTGGCGGTGTGGAATAGCGGTGCTTGGTGGTTTGGGATAGCGGTGATTCATGGTGTGGTATTGCGGTGACTGGTGGTGTGTGATTGGCAGTGTGTGATAGCGGTGATTGGCGGTGTGGGATAGCGGTGATTGGTGGTGTGGGATAGCGGTGATTTGCGGTGTGGGATAGCCCTGATTGGTAGCGTGAGATAGCGGTGATTGGTTTTGTGGGATAGCCGTGATTCATGGTGTGGGATAGCCGTGATTGTTGGTGTGGGATAGCGGTGATAGGCGCTGTGGGATAGCGGTGAATGGTGGTGTGGGATAGCGGTGATTGGCTGTGTGGGATAGCGGTGATTGGTGGTGTGGGATAGCGTTGATTGTCGGTGTGCGATAGCAGTGATTAGTGGTGAGGGATAGCGGTGATTGGCGGTGTGTGATAGCAGTGATTCGTGTTGTGGGATAGCGGTGATTGGTGGTGTGGGATAGCGGTGATTGGTCTTTTGGGATAGCGGTGATTGGTGGTGTGGGATAGCGGTGATTGGTGGTGTAGGATAACGGTGATTGGTGGTGTGGGATAGCGGTGATTGGTGGTGTGGGATAGCGGTGATTGTTGGTGTGGAATAGCTGTGATTGGTGGTGTAGGATAGCAGTGATTGGTGGTGTGGGATAGCGGTGATTGGTGGTGTGGGATAGCGGTGATTGTTGGTGTGCAATAGCTGTGATTGGTGGTTTAGGATAGCAGTGATTGGTGGAGTGGGATAGTGGTGACTGTTAGTGTGGGATATCGGTGATTGGCGGTGTGTGATAGCGGTGATTGGTGGTGTGGGATAGTGGTGATTAGTGGTGTGTGTAGCCGTGATTCGCGGTGTGAGATAGTGATGATTGATGGTGTATGATAGCGCTGATTGGTGGTGTGGGATAGCAGTGATTGGCAGTGCGGGACAGCAGTGATTGGTGGTGTAGGATAGCGGTGATTGGTGGTGTGGGATAGCGGTTTTTGGAGGTGTGGGATAGTGGTGAATGAGGGTGTGGCACAGCAGTGATTTCTGGTGTGGGATAATGGTGATACGCGGTGTGGGCTATCTGTGATTGGCGGGGTGGGATAACAGTGATTGGCGGTGTGGGACAGTGCTGATTGATGATGTGTGATAGTGGTGATTGATGGTGTGGGACAGCCGTGATTGGTGGCCTGGAATAGCCATGATTGGTGGTGTGGGATAGCGGTGATTGGCGGTGTGGAATAGTGGTGATTGGTGGTGTGGGATAGCAGTGATTATCAGTGTGCAATGGCGGTGATTGTCAGTGTGGGATAGCGGTGATTGGTGGTGTAGGATAGCGGTGATTGGTGGTGTGGGATAGCGGTGATTGGCGGTGTGGAATAGTGGTGATTGGTGGTGTGGGATAGCAGTGATTGTCAGTGTGCGATGGTGGTGATTGTCAGTGTGGGATAGCGGTGATTGGTGGTGTGGGATAGCGGTGATTGTTAGTGTGGCATAGCGGTGATTGGTGGTGTGTGATAGCGGTGATTGGTGGTGTGGTATAGCGGTAATTGGTGGTGTGGGATAGTGGTGATTGGTGGTGTGGGATAGCGATGATTGATGGTGTGGGATAGCGGTGATTGGTGGTGAGGGATAGCGGTGACTGGCCGTGTGGGATAGCGGTGATTGTCAGTGTGGGATAGCGGTGATTGGCGGTGTGGGATAGTGGTGATTGCTGGTGTGGGTTAGCAGTGATTGGTGGTGTTACTTAGCGGTGACTGGTGGTGTGGGATATCGGTGATTGGTGGTGTTGGATAGCGGTGATTGGCAGTGTTGTATCGCAGTGATTGTCGGTGTGGGATAGCGGTGATTGGCGGTTTGGTATAGCGGTGATTGGTGTTGTGTGACAGTGGTGATTGGCGGTGTGGGATAGCGGATATTGGCGTTGTGGGATAGCAGTGATTCACAGTGTGGTATAGCGGGGTTTGGCATTGTGGCATAGCGGTGATTGGCGGTGTGTTATAGCGGTGATTGGTGGTGTGGGATAGTGGTGATTAGTGGTGTGTGTAGCCGTGATTCGCGGTGTGAGATAGTGATGATTGATGGTGTATGATAGCGCTGATTGGTGGTGTGGGATAACAGTGATTGGCAGTGCGGGACAGCGGTGATTGGTGGTGTAGGATAGCGGTGATTGGTGGTGTGGGATAGCGGTTTTTGGAGGTGTGGGATAGTGGTGAATGAGGGTGTGGCACAGCAGTGATTTCTGGTGTGGGATAATGGTGATACGCGGTGTGGGCTATCTGTGATTGGCGGGGTGGGATAACAGTGATTGGCGGTGTGGGACAGTGCTGATTGATGATGTGTGATAGTGGTGATTGATGGTGTGGGACAGCCGTGATTGGTGGCCTGGAATAGCCATGATTGGTGGTGTGGGATAGCAGTGATTGGCGGTGTGGAATAGTGGTGATTGGTGGTGTGGGATAGCAGTGATTATCAGTGTGCGATGGCGGTGATTGTCAGTGTGGGATAGCGGTGATTGGTGGTGTAGGATAGCGGTGATTGGTGGTGTGGGATAGCGGTGATTGGCGGTGTGGAATAGTGGTGATTGGTGGTGTGGGATAGCAGTGATTGTCAGTGTGCGATGGTGGTGATTGTCAGTGTGGGATAGCGGTGATTGGTGGTGTGGGATAGCGGTGATTGTTAGTGTGGCATAGCGGTGATTGGTGGTGTGGTATAGCGGTAATTGGTGGTGTGGGATAGTGGTGATTGGTGGTGTGGGATAGCGATGATTGATGGTGTGGGATAGCGGTGATTGGTGGTGAGGGATAGCGGTGACTAGCCGTGTGGGATAGCGGTGATTGTCAGTGTGGGATAGCGGTGATTGGCGGTGTGGGATAGTGGTGATTGCTGGTGTGGGTTAGCAGTGATTGGTGGTGTTACTTAGCGGTGACTGGTGGTGTGGGATATCGGTGATTGGTGGTGTTGGATAGCGGTGATTGGCAGTGTTGTATCGCAGTGATTGTCGGTGTGGGATAGCGGTGATTGGCGGTTTGGTATAGCGGTGATTGGTGTTGTGTGACAGTGGTGATTGGCGGTGTGGGATAGCGGATATTGGCGTTGTGGGATAGCAGTGATTCACAGTGTGGTATAGCGGGGTTTGGCATTGTGGCATAGCGGTGATTGGCGGTGTGGGGTAGCTTTGATTGGCGGTGTGTCATAGCGGTGATTGTCAGTGTGAGATCGCGGTGATTGGCGGTGTGGGTAGCGGTGATTGGCGGTGTGGCATAGCGGTGATTGTCAGTGTAAGAGCGCGGAGATTGGTGGTGTGTGATAGCGGTGATTGGTGGTGTGGCATCATGGTGATTGGCGGTGTGGGATAGCTGTGATTGGCAGTGTGGTATAGCAGTGATTGGCAGTGTGTGATAGCGGTGATAGATCATGTGTAATAGCGGTGATTGGTGGTGTGGGATCACGGTGATAGGCGTTGTTGGATCGCGGTGATTGGCGGTGTGGGATAGCGGTGATTGGTGGTGTGGGATAGCAGTGATTGGTGGCGTGGTATAGCGGTGACTGGAGGTGTGGGATATCGGTGATTGGCGGTGTGGGATAGCAGTGATTGGCGGTTAGGGATAGCGATGATTGGTGGTGTGGGATAGCAGTGAATGATGGTGTGGGATATCGTTGATTGGCGGTGTGGAATAGCGGTGCTTGGTGGTTTGGGATAGCGGTGATTCATGGTGTGGTATTGCGGTGACTGGTGGTGTGTGATTGGCAGTGTGTGATAGCGGTGATTGGCGGTGTGGGATAGCGGTGATTGGTGGTGTGGGATAGCGGTGATTTGCGGTGTGGGATAGCCCTGATTGGTAGCGTGAGATAGCGGTGATTGGTTTTGTGGGATAGCCGTGATTCATGGTGTGGGATAGCCGTGATTGTTGGTGTGGGATAGCGGTGATAGGCGCTGTGGGATAGCGGTGAATGGTGGTGTGGGATAGCGGTGATTGGCTGTGTGGGATAGCGGTGATTGGTGGTGTGGGATAGCGTTGATTGTCGGTGTGCGATAGCAGTGATTAGTGGTGAGGGATAGCGGTGATTGGCGGTGTGTGATAGCAGTGATTCGTGTTGTGGGATAGCGGTGATTGGTGGTGTGGGATAGCGGTGATTGGTCTTTTGGGATAGCGGTGATTGGTGGTGTGGGATAGCGGTGATTGGTGGTGTAGGATAACGGTGATTGGTGGTGTGGGATAGCGGTGATTGGTGGTGTGGGATAGCGGTGATTGTTGGTGTGGAATAGCTGTGATTGGTGGTGTAGGATAGCAGTGATTGGTGGTGTGGGATAGCGGTGATTGGTGGTGTGGGATAGCGGTGATTGTTGGTGTGCAATAGCTGTGATTGGTGGTTTAGGATAGCAGTGATTGGTGGAGTGGGATAGTGGTGACTGTTAGTGTGGGATATCGGTGATTGGCGGTGTGTGATAGCGGTGATTGGTGGTGTGGGATAGTGGTGATTAGTGGTGTGTGTAGCCGTGATTCGCGGTGTGAGATAGTGATGATTGATGGTGTATGATAGCGCTGATTGGTGGTGTGGGATAGCAGTGATTGGCAGTGCGGGACAGCAGTGATTGGTGGTGTAGGATAGCGGTGATTGGTGGTGTGGGATAGCGGTTTTTGGAGGTGTGGGATAGTGGTGAATGAGGGTGTGGCACAGCAGTGATTTCTGGTGTGGGATAATGGTGATACGCGGTGTGGGCTATCTGTGATTGGCGGGGTGGGATAACAGTGATTGGCGGTGTGGGACAGTGCTGATTGATGATGTGTGATAGTGGTGATTGATGGTGTGGGACAGCCGTGATTGGTGGCCTGGAATAGCCATGATTGGTGGTGTGGGATAGCGGTGATTGGCGGTGTGGAATAGTGGTGATTGGTGGTGTGGGATAGCAGTGATTATCAGTGTGCAATGGCGGTGATTGTCAGTGTGGGATAGCGGTGATTGGTGGTGTAGGATAGCGGTGATTGGTGGTGTGGGATAGCGGTGATTGGCGGTGTGGAATAGTGGTGATTGGTGGTGTGGGATAGCAGTGATTGTCAGTGTGCGATGGTGGTGATTGTCAGTGTGGGATAGCGGTGATTGGTGGTGTGGGATAGCGGTGATTGTTAGTGTGGCATAGCGGTGATTGGTGGTGTGTGATAGCGGTGATTGGTGGTGTGGTATAGCGGTAATTGGTGGTGTGGGATAGTGGTGATTGGTGGTGTGGGATAGCGATGATTGATGGTGTGGGATAGCGGTGATTGGTGGTGAGGGATAGCGGTGACTGGCCGTGTGGGATAGCGGTGATTGTCAGTGTGGGATAGCGGTGATTGGCGGTGTGGGATAGTGGTGATTGCTGGTGTGGGTTAGCAGTGATTGGTGGTGTTACTTAGCGGTGACTGGTGGTGTGGGATATCGGTGATTGGTGGTGTTGGATAGCGGTGATTGGCAGTGTTGTATCGCAGTGATTGTCGGTGTGGGATAGCGGTGATTGGCGGTTTGGTATAGCGGTGATTGGTGTTGTGTGACAGTGGTGATTGGCGGTGTGGGATAGCGGATATTGGCGTTGTGGGATAGCAGTGATTCACAGTGTGGTATAGCGGGGTTTGGCATTGTGGCATAGCGGTGATTGGCGGTGTGGGGTAGCTTTGATTGGCGGTGTGTCATAGCGGTGATTGTCAGTGTGAGATCGCGGTGATTGGCGGTGTGGGTAGCGGTGATTGGCGGTGTGGCATAGCGGTGATTGTCAGTGTAAGAGCGCGGAGATTGGTGGTGTGTGATAGCGGTGATTGGTGGTGTGGCATCATGGTGATTGGCGGTGTGGGATAGCTGTGATTGGCAGTGTGGTATAGCAGTGATTGGCAGTGTGTGATAGCGGTGATAGATCATGTGTAATAGCGGTGATTGGTGGTGTGGGATCACGGTGATAGGCGTTGTTGGATCGCGGTGATTGGCGGTGTGGGATAGCGGTGATTGGTGGTGTGGGATAGCAGTGATTGGTGGCGTGGTATAGCGGTGACTGGAGGTGTGGGATATCGGTGATTGGCGGTGTGGGATAGCAGTGATTGGCGGTTAGGGATAGCGATGATTGGTGGTGTGGGATAGCAGTGAATGATGGTGTGGGATATCGTTGATTGGCGGTGTGGAATAGCGGTGCTTGGTGGTTTGGGATAGCGGTGATTCATGGTGTGGTATTGCGGTGACTGGTGGTGTGTGATTGGCAGTGTGTGATAGCGGTGATTGGCGGTGTGGGATAGCGGTGATTGGTGGTGTGGGATAGCCGTGATTCATGGTGTGGGATAGCCGTGATTGTTGGTGTGGGATAGCGGTGATAGGCGCTGTGGGATAGCGGTGAATGGTGGTGTGGGATAGCGGTGATTGGCTGTGTGGGATAGCGGTGATTGGTGGTGTGGGATAGCGTTGATTGTCGGTGTGCGATAGCAGTGATTAGTGGTGAGGGATAGCGGTGATTGGCGGTGTGTGATAGCAGTGATTCGTGTTGTGGGATAGCGGTGATTGGTGGTGTGGGATAGCGGTGATTGGTCTTTTGGGATAGCGGTGATTGGTGGTGTGGGATAGCGGTGATTGGTGGTGTAGGATAACGGTGATTGGTGGTGTGGGATAGCGGTGATTGGTGGTGTGGGATAGCGGTGATTGTTGGTGTGGAATAGCTGTGATTGGTGGTGTAGGATAGCAGTGATTGGTGGTGTGGGATAGCGGTGATTGGTGGTGTGGGATAGCGGTGATTGTTGGTGTGCAATAGCTGTGATTGGTGGTTTAGGATAGCAGTGATTGGTGGAGTGGGATAGTGGTGACTGTTAGTGTGGGATATCGGTGATTGGCGGTGTGTGATAGCGGTGATTGGTGGTGTGGGATAGTGGTGATTAGTGGTGTGTGTAGCCGTGATTCGCGGTGTGAGATAGTGATGATTGATGGTGTATGATAGCGCTGATTGGTGGTGTGGGATAGCAGTGATTGGCAGTGCGGGACAGCAGTGATTGGTGGTGTAGGATAGCGGTGATTGGTGGTGTGGGATAGCGGTTTTTGGAGGTGTGGGATAGTGGTGAATGAGGGTGTGGCACAGCAGTGATTTCTGGTGTGGGATAATGGTGATACGCGGTGTGGGCTATCTGTGATTGGCGGGGTGGGACAGTGCTGATTGATGATGTGTGATAGTGGTGATTGATGGTGTGGGACAGCCGTGATTGGTGGCCTGGAATAGCCATGATTGGTGGTGTGGGATAGCGGTGATTGGCGGTGTGGAATAGTGGTGATTGGTGGTGTGGGATAGCAGTGATTATCAGTGTGCAATGGCGGTGATTGTCAGTGTGGGATAGCGGTGATTGGTGGTGTAGGATAGCGGTGATTGGTGGTGTGGGATAGCGGTGATTGGCGGTGTGGAATAGTGGTGATTGTCAGTGTGCGATGGTGGTGATTGTCAGTGTGGGATAGCGGTGATTGGTGGTGTGGGATAGCAGTGATTGTCAGTGTGTGATGGTGGTGATTGTCAGTGTGGGATAGCGGTGATTGGTGGTGTGGGATAGCAGTGATTGTCAGTGTGTGATGGTGGTGATTGTCAGTGTGGGATAGCGGTGATTGGTGGTGTGGGATAGCAGTGATTGTCAGTGTGTGATGGTGGTGATTGTCAGTGTGGGATAGCGGTGATTGGTGGTGTGGGATAGCGGTGATTGTTAGTGTGGCATAGCGGTGATTGGTGGTGTGTGATAGCGGTGATTGGTGGTGTGGTATAGCGGTAATTGGTGGTGTGGGATAGTGGTGATTGGTGGTGTGGGATAGCGATGATTGATGGTGTGGGATAGCGGTGATTGGTGGTGAGGGATAGCGGTGACTGGCCGTGTGGGATAGCGGTGATTGTCAGTGTGGGATAGCGGTGATTGGCGGTGTGGGATAGTGGTGATTGCTGGTGTGGGTTAGCAGTGATTGGTGGTGTTACTTAGCGGTGACTGGTGGTGTGGGATATCGGTGATTGGTGGTGTTGGATAGCGGTGATTGGCAGTGTTGTATCGCAGTGATTGTCGGTGTGGGATAGCGGTGATTGGCGGTTTGGTATAGCGGTGATTGGTGTTGTGTGACAGTGGTGATTGGCGGTGTGGGATAGCGGATATTGGCGTTGTGGGATAGCAGTGATTCACAGTGTGGTATAGCGGGGTTTGGCATTGTGGCATAGCGGTGATTGGCGGTGTGTTATAGCGGTGATTGGTGGTGTGGGATAGTGGTGATTAGTGGTGTGTGTAGCCGTGATTCGCGGTGTGAGATAGTGATGATTGATGGTGTATGATAGCGCTGATTGGTGGTGTGGGATAACAGTGATTGGCAGTGCGGGACAGCGGTGATTGGTGGTGTAGGATAGCGGTGATTGGTGGTGTGGGATAGCGGTTTTTGGAGGTGTGGGATAGTGGTGAATGAGGGTGTGGCACAGCAGTGATTTCTGGTGTGGGATAATGGTGATACGCGGTGTGGGCTATCTGTGATTGGCGGGGTGGGATAACAGTGATTGGCGGTGTGGGACAGTGCTGATTGATGATGTGTGATAGTGGTGATTGATGGTGTGGGACAGCCGTGATTGGTGGCCTGGAATAGCCATGATTGGTGGTGTGGGATAGCAGTGATTGGCGGTGTGGAATAGTGGTGATTGGTGGTGTGGGATAGCAGTGATTATCAGTGTGCGATGGCGGTGATTGTCAGTGTGGGATAGCGGTGATTGGTGGTGTAGGATAGCGGTGATTGGTGGTGTGGGATAGCGGTGATTGGCGGTGTGGAATAGTGGTGATTGGTGGTGTGGGATAGCAGTGATTGTCAGTGTGCGATGGTGGTGATTGTCAGTGTGGGATAGCGGTGATTGGTGGTGTGGGATAGCGGTGATTGTTAGTGTGGCATAGCGGTGATTGGTGGTGTGGTATAGCGGTAATTGGTGGTGTGGGATAGTGGTGATTGGTGGTGTGGGATAGCGATGATTGATGGTGTGGGATAGCGGTGATTGGTGGTGAGGGATAGCGGTGACTGGCCGTGTGGGATAGCGGTGATTGTCTATGTGGGATAGCGGTGATTGGCGGTGTGGGATAGTGGTGATTGCTGGTGTGGGTTAGCAGTGATTGGTGGTGTTACTTAGCGGTGACTGGTGGTGTGGGATATCGGTGATTGGTGGTGTTGGATAGCGGTGATTGGCAGTGTTGTATCGCAGTGATTGTCGGTGTGGGATAGCGGTGATTGGCGGTTTGGTATAGCGGTGATTGGTGTTGTGTGACAGTGGTGATTGGCGGTGTGGGATAGCGGATATTGGCGTTGTGGGATAGCAGTGATTCACAGTGTGGTATAGCGGGGTTTGGCATTGTGGCATAGCGGTGATTGGCGGTGTGTTATAGCGGCGATTGGTGCTGTGCGAAAGTGGTGATTGGTGGTGTGGATTAGTGGTCAATGGCGGCGTTGGATAGCGGTGATTGATGGTGTGGGATAGCGGTGATTGGTGTTGTGTGATAGTGGTGATTGGTGGTGTGGGTTAGCAGTGATTGGTGGTGTTACTTAGCGGTGACTGGTGGTGTGGGATAGCGATGATTGCTGGTGTTGGACAGCAGTGATTGACGGTGTTGTATCACGGTGATTGTGTGGGATAGCGGTGATTGGTGGTGTGGTATAGCGGTTATTGGCAGTGTGGAATAGCGGTGATTGTTGGTGTGGGATAGCGGTGATTGGCGGTGTGGGATAGCGGTGATTGGTGGTGTGGGATAGCGGTGAATGGCAGTGTGGGATAGCGGTGATTCATGGTGTGGTATAGCAGGGATAGGCGTGGTTGGATAGCGGTGATTTGTGGTGTGGGATAACGGTGATTGGTGGTGTGGGATAGCGGTGATTGGTTGTCTTGGATAGCGGTGATTGGTGGTGTGGGATAGCGGTGATTGGAGGTGTGGGATAGCGGTGCTTGGTTGTGTGGGATAGCAGTGATTCATGGTGTGGTATAGCGGTGATTGGTGGTGTGGGATAGCGGTGATTGGCGGTGTGGGATAGCGGTGCTTGGTTGTGTGGGATAGCAGTGATTCATGGTGTGGTATAGCGGTGATTGGCGGTGTGTGATAGCAGTGATTGGTGGTGTGGTATAGCGGTGATTGGCAGTGTGGTGTAGCGGTGATTTGCAGTTTGGTGTAGTGTTGATTGCTGGTGTGGGATCACGGTGATTGGCGGTGTGGGATCGCGGTGATTGGTGGTGTGGGATAGGGCTGATTGGTGGCCTGGGATAGTGGTGATTGGCGGTGTGGGATAGCGGTGAAATGATGGTGTGGGATAGCGGTGATTGGTTGTGTGGAATAACGGAGATTGGTGGTGTGGGATAGCAGTGATTGGTTGTGTGGAATAACCGTGATTGGTACTGTGGGATAGTGGTGATTGGTGGTGTGTGATAGTGGTGATTGGTGGTGTGGGATAGAAGTGATTGTTGGTGTGGGATAGCGGTGATTGGCGGTGTGGGATAGCGGTGATTGGCAGTGTGGCATAGCGGTGATTGGTTGTGTGGGACAGCGGTGATTGGTGGTGTGGAATAACGGTGAATGTCGGTGTGGAATATTGATGATTGGCAGTGTGGGATAGCGGTGATTGGCGGTGTGGGATAGAGGTGATTGGTGGTGTGGGATAGCGGTGATTGGTGGTGTAGGATAGCGGAGATTGGTGTTGTGGGCTAGCGGTGGCTGGCGGAGTGGGATAGAAGTGATTGGAGGTGTGGGATAACGGTGATTGGTGGTGTGGGATAGCGGCATTTGGCGGTGTGGGATAGCAGTGATTAGAGGTGTGGGATAGCAGTGATTCGCAGTGTGGGATAGCAGTGTTTGGTTGTGTGGGATAGCAGAGATTGATGGCGTGGGATAGCGGTGCTTGGAGGTGTGGGATAGTGGTGATTGTAGATGTGGGATAGCGGTGACTGGCGGTGTGGGATAGCGGTGATGGGTGATGTAGAATAGAAGTGATTGGTGGTGTGGGATAGTAATGATTGTCGGAGTGGGATAGCGGTGATTGGCAGTGTGGGATAGCGGTGATTGGTGGTGTAGGATAGCGGTGATTGGCGGTGTGGGATATCGGTGAGAGGCAGTGTGGGTTAGCAGTGATTGATGGTGTGGGAATGCGGTGATTGGCGGTGTGGGATAGCGGTGATTTGCGGTGTGGTATAGCAGTGATTTGTGGTGTGGTCTAGCGGTGATTGGCGGTGTGGGATAGCGGTGATTGGCGGTGTGGGATAGCGGTGATTGGCGGTGTGGGATAGCGGTGAATGGCAGTGTGGGATAGCGGTGATTCATGGTGTGGTATAGCAGGGATAGGTGTGGTTGGATAGCGGTGATTTGCGGTGTGGGATAACGGTGATTGGTGGTGTGGGATAGCGGTGATTGGTTGTCTTGGATAGCGGTGATTGGCGGTGTGGGATAGCAGTGATTGGCGGTGTGGGATAGCGGTGCTTGGTTGTGTGGGATAGCAGTGATTCATGGTGTGGTATAGCGGTGGTTGGTGGTGTTGTATAGCGGTGATTGGTGGTGTGTGATTGTGGTGATTGGCGGTGTTTGATAGTGGTGATTGGCGGTATGTGATAGCAGTGATTGGTGGTGTGGTATAGCGGTGATTGGCAGTGTGGTGTAGCGGTGATTTGCAGTTTGGAGTAGTGTTGATTGCCGGTGTGGGATCACGGTGATTGGCGGTGTGGGATCGCGGTGATTGGTGGTGTGGGATAGGGCTGATTGGTGGTCTGGGATAGTGGTGATTGGCGGCGTGGGATAGCGGTGAAATGATGGTGTGGGATAGCGGTGATTGGTTGTGTGGAATAACCGTGATTGGTACTGTGGGATAGTGGTGATTGGTGGTGTGTGATAGCGGTGATTGGTGGTGTGGGATAGAAGTGATTGTTGGTGTGGGATAGCGGTGATTGGCGGTGTGGGATAGCGGTGATTGGCAGTGTGGCATAGCGGTGATTGGTTGTGTGGGACAGCGGTGATTGGTGGTGTGGAATAACGGTGAATGTCGGTGTGGAATATTGATGATTGGCAGTGTGGGATAGATGTGATTGGTGGTGTGGGATAGCGGAGATTGGTGTTGTGCGCTAGCGGCAGCTGGCGGAGTGGGATAGAAGTGATTGGTGGTGTGGGATAACGGTGATTGGTGATGTGGGATAGCGGCGTTTGGCGGTGTGGGATAGCAGTGATTAGAGGTGTGGGATAGCAGTGATTCGCAGTGTGGGATAGCAGTGTTTGGTTGTGTGGGATAGCAGTGATTGATGGCGTGGGATAGCGGTGCTTGGAGGTGTGGGATAGTGGTGATTGTAGATGTGGGATAGCGGTGACTGGCGGTGTGGGATAGCAGGGATGGGTGATGTAGGATAGCAGTGATTGGTGGTGTGGGATAGTAATGATTGTCGGAGTGGGATAGCAGTGATTGGCAGTGTGGGATAGCGGTGATTGGTGGTGTGGGATAGTAATGATTGTCGGAGTGGGATAGCGGTGATTGGCAGTGTGGGATAGCGGTGATTGGTGGTGTGGGATAGCGGTGATTGGCGGTGTGGGATATCGGTGAGAGGCAGTGTGGGATAGTGGTGATTGATGGTGTGGGATAGCGGTGATTAGCGGTGTCGGATGGGGTGATTGTTGGTGTGGGATAGCGGTGATTGGTTGTGTGGAATAACGGTGATTGGTGCTGTGGGATAGCGGTGATTGGTTGTGTGGAATAACAGTGATTGTTGGTGTGGGATAGCAATGATTGGTGGTGTGGCATAGCGGTGGTTGGTGGTGTGTGATAGCGGTGATTGGTAGTATGGGATTGAAGTGATTGGTGCTGTGGGATAGCGGTGATTGGCGGTTTGGTCTAGCGGTGATTGGTGGTGTGGAGTAGCAGTGATTGCCGGTGTGGGAAAGCGGTGATTGGCGGTGTGGGATAGCGGTGATCGGTGCTGTGGGATAGCGGTGATAGGCGGTGTGGAATAACGGTGATTGGTGCTGTGGGATAGCAGTGATTGGTGGTGTGGGATTTGTAGGGGGTTTCTCTTGCTCGTTCTGGTCTCCTACCAGGCTTCGTGCAATAATTACCCTTGAGTGGTTCGACCCACTCTTCCCTACGGTTCTAGACCTTGGACTTAGGTGCAGGGAACTGTAGTGCAGAGAAAACTCAATAGACCAGGTTGAATAGCACGAAATGGATGCTTTTATTAAACAGTTTGCAGGGCAGCACGGTGGCATAGTGGTTAGCACTGTTGCCTCACAGCGCCAGGGACCCGGGTTCGAATCCGGCCTCGGGCGACTGTCTGTGTGGAGTTTGTACATTCTCCCCGTGTTTGCGTGGGTTTCCTCCGGGTGCTCCGGTTTCCTCCCACAGTCCAAAGATGTGCGGGTTAGGTTGATTGGCTATGATAAATTGACCCTTAGTGTTAGGGGGATTAAATACGTGGGGTTACAGGGATCGGGTGGGACATGTGTCGGTGCAGGCTCGATGGGCCGAAATGGCCTCTATCTGCACTGTGGGTTTCTGTGATTCTGTGATTATAAAATACATGTCATAAGCACAGATTAAAATAACTACAATCATGCACATATCTATAAACTTAACTCTATGGAAATGGGGAACACACGGCACATCGTAAAAGGGGAAACACATTACGATTACCCTTAACCCCCTCCCCTAGACCTAAACTAAGTTTCGACTTGAGGAACTCGGGGTCATGCTCACCACTTTCAGATTCGCAAAAAGGGGGGGTTCGCAGCCTTTTGGCACAGCTTTCCGTCGTCACGTGGATTTGGAAACTTCTGGCGCAGTTTGTTTTTCTCTCAGGCGATGGAGCAGCAGATACAGCCTTGATGAGCGCTCGTCATGGTTGAAATCAGTTGAAACCTGTTGAATAACTGGATGCACATGGGAGAGTCCAGTAAGGAAAACTGAGAATGGGATGTTGAGGCAACGGGAGTGCTAGGCCCAGAGTGTCCTTTTATTTCTCCCTCCGGCCTGGCTCGTCGGTTTTCCTGAGGGTGTCTTCTCCTTCGGCCTGGGTCGTCGATGATCTCCCGACAACAGTACCCGGGCCACCCTCGCCGTCTTCCCGTCGTTTTCCGTTCCGCACCGAAGTTACGAATCGTACTGAAGAAACGAATTGTGAGTCGTAGCGGTCGAGGTGAAGCGAAGCGTAATCGTAGTCGTACTCGCCGTTCGTCAAATCTTCGATGGACTTTTCAAATCCATAGTTATACCCTTTTGGGACAGTCTTATCTCCCGCCAAATCATAGTCCTGTCTTTGTAATATTTTTGGCGGGCAGAAATCTCTGCAGGGGTGCTTTGTCTTACAACGGGAGCCGGTGATAGCTTAACTGGCCTTCCTGGCCGATAATGTCTTTTTCTTTGTCACCGTAACTCGGTTCGTATATTGATCGGTCTGGAGATTGCCCTTGATGGCAAACGGTTTTTCCTTTGTACAGTAAATGGGTTTAAGTGTTCATTCAAATGTCCGCCCATTCCTTGATGGGCCCCATCCTGTTACCTGAAACTGTCCTGTACTTAGAATCCAATTAATATGTATGCTCAGTTCCCTGAGTTTCGTTTTCCCGATACTGGCTTTCGCGGGCTTACTGTCCTCAATCCACAAGCCTGTCTGGCTTGCAGTAACAGAAATCAAATGGTCCCAGAAACTGATCACGAGGTCCGGCGGCCATTTTGTATGCCCTTTTTATCACAGGTTTTTCTGTACAAGCTTCTTTTGGTCAATAAAACTGTCTTATTAACCCTGTTTTCTCGTGTGATTAAATTACTGAAAATTTCGAATCTTACAGTCCCCCCTGTGATACTGATAGCTTGCTTAAAGTATCAATAATCCTTGGTGAGTAAATTTTCCCTGATTCCTCACATCCAAACATTCCTGGTAATTAACTATCTATGGCCCTCACGACACATGCAGTTCCCATTTCAGAAAAATTACCTTGTGTACAGTTGGACAATCATAGGCAGTATTATCTTACACTATAACACATTCATCTTTCAGATGTGAAGGGGGCCAATGCCCCTTGCACCACCTGCATACACCTTTTATTAATCAAACAAAACAGAAAACTTATCAACGGCTATAACACAACAGTATTCACACACTTAAATCATGCAGTGGCTGAAATCCAAAAAAAAAATTAAAAAAATGGAGGAACGCTTTAACTTTTAATACTAGCCGCTTACACTGGGGTGTCCTCTTCCCCCACTCGCACATAGCATTCTTTCCATTCTCCTGTGTTCTCGTGCCTCTGGGGGTGTTTGCCTCTCTTGCAATGCACGAACAATAAAAATGTTACAATTAAAACCTGACACACTACTAGGATGTGGGATGCTATTCTAATCCAGGCCGGGATCTCTATATTGGTGAACAGGTCCCACCATGGTGGGATGACTATGTCCAATATGTCTTTTCCTATCGCTAAAGTCTTCTGCTCCAGTGTGTAAAAATGTTTCTGTGAAACTATAACGGCCTTTAGAATCTTGGTGAGGTGTTCGGGGAGAGGGGGAATGACATAACCAAAATGCGCGACGAATCGCTGCAAGTCCGTGAAATTCTCTTTTACAGTGAGGTGAATGGTGAAGGGTGCAGGAATGGGGGCAATCCGTTGTTGTGCCACTTGAACTTCAGCCCTGGGTTTAAAACAGAAACTGCTGTCACTGACCGGACACCACTTTTCTGTCCGTGGCGGTAGTGAGGCGCTGCAGTGGTGACACAGTATGTCCCACCTCCGATATATGCCACCTACGGGGGCACATGGTCCTTTGCCATTGCCTCCATGGTGCAATTTATCAGCTTCGCGCTCGCGGCTCTGAACCCGCACTGTGGTTTCAAAAAGGCATTCAAGTGCTGGGGACACAGGATGATGTGTGCTCCCTGGCTACGACACCCCGAGAGGTCGGTGCCTGTCATCGTACGCTCCCATCTGATGACATAAGGCGGGACCACTGCGTAATGAATGTGCGCACCCCCCTGAATGACTCCAATGTTCTCCACCCTGTATACCGGGGCGGGCTTTTCTGTGGGACCCAACACCGGCATTATTACCACTATTCCCATAATAGTGTGATTTGAGCGTCCGCAGTCCACTGGGACTGGGTACGCCTCTGCAGCTAGTCTGAGCTGGCACGGGCTTAATGCGTTCTCAAAAGGGTGGAGCGCTTGCAAGTGCTTGTTGCTGATCCAGGACGGGACCAAACCTTGTTTTAAATCCTCCAGATTACTGCGGCCCTCGCCCAGTAACCACGCCCCGTATAGCACACAGGCCTCATTCTGCGCAGCCTGATCGGACGCATTCCGATCCTCCGTAATGAGCGCATTCACCGTTCTAGCATGTTTCTCCAGCTCAGCAATTATTTCTTTTACGTGTAGTGTCATGGCTTGGTCCTCATGTAGCTCAGAACCCACTACCTTATTCTCGCTTGTCAGTATGTTCCTTAACTGGGCTTTTAAACCATTGATCTGTGTCTGCAGCTCCATGTTGTCTAGAGCGTTGACAACAGATGTCCCGGTGTTAAAAGCAGTGAAAATGTCATTTACAGTACCCCTTCTTTGCCTCCCTACCCGATCCAAAACTTCCTGTGGTGTGGTGTATAATTTGGCTTTGTCGATGTCGGCAAAGTCAAACTCGTAAAATTGTCTGAACATTCGGGTTAACAGGACCTGGCACAATTGTTCTGTTTCCTTGGGACACCACTCCGGCAATCGTACCTCAGTGAGGTTTAAAATCACTGAGGCCACCGCGTAGTGTACCCCTTGGTACAGCATCTGACCGGTGGGTACCAATACTAAACCGTTCCCGGGTCCCTTTGTGGTGGTGGGGCACCCTTCCTTCTGGGCTAGTGCTACCGGAATCGTGGGCAGGGGCTTGCGTGGGCGGGTGATGAGTTCAGTGGCGTTTACCGGAATCGGGGAGTATGGGGCTCCGCACGCCCGAGTGCTGACATCCCATCTCATCCCCTTTCCTTCATCCTGCCACTGCCTCTGGAAAAAGATGGATACGCCCTTGGGGCAAACGCGTTTTGAACCCCACATACAGACATATATCCCTTCATCTGGTTCCCACCATTTGTCCCAACACACACGTAATTGTCCGTGAGTCCCCGTAATTGTCCGATGGGTATTGTTACCCAGTCGTTCCCACTCGATAGTAGAGTTCTTCATGTCCTTCCCCAGCTTTCGTAACCACCACCATCTGCTTAGCGGTACGTTCCCATTACACACCAAACAGATCCTTTTTCCCACGGTAACGCTGACTCTGGGTGCAAGGATCCTCACCCGAGGGCATGATAATGAAGTCTCTTGGTAGGCGAAACCGAAATTGCTGGAGTATTCTGTAGAATTCGTACCCAGCCATCCTGGCCATCTCCCTTGGTGGAAGTAGGTGGCGGTTTCCTCAACCTCTCGCTTCCCCGTCCCATCCGTCGCGATGGGGGCTGTGTCCCCGGAGCATCCGAACACGATGACGTCCTTGGTGCGGCCCCGGTACGCCAGCCTGCACCCGATCACCGCGATCCCTACAAGAATCCTCTCCATTGTATCCCTGGTTTCTGTAACCGATAAGATGATGCAGCCAGGCTCCCAATAGGTGCTGGCTTAATTAAACAGACGCGCGGGTCCCCTGACCCCGCTTCCAAACAAACACACATTCTGGGCAGACTCCGAAAACTATCTTTTAAACATCCCCATCATCTTAAACTTTACATACCCTAAACTAACATTATAGTTACCTAGCTTAACTTATCATTTCCTAACACCTATGTACAGCGCCGCCCTCCTACGGGCGGCCTACCTAATTCCTGTGAGGGTTGCAGCGTGCCGCTCCCTGTGGCGGGGCTGCACTGACCTTCGGCTTTGATCCCCCGCAGCCTGTCGCTGCTGAACGGGAATCGTGCCTTTCTTGGGCTGCTCTGGACCGAGGTTGGGGAAGATAGGGAGAATTTGGCCAATACTTCCTGGGCTGGAGCGTTCGAGTCGACCTACGAGGGGCTGCCTTGGGCGAGGCTCCCAGGGCTGACGGACCGGGGGTTGGGACTTTCATCATCACAGCCTGTGGTTCCACCACAGCTGCCGGCTCCGGCTCCCTTCCCTCTGGCTCCGCCCCCCCGGGGGCCGGGATTTGTGGCATCCGGCTCCACCTCACCTGTCCCTACAGGTGGCGAGTCTCCGCCCCCAATCCCTACCTCCCCTAAGCTTGAGTCGAGGGCGGGATCTTCGTCCTCTGACTCTTCCTCCTCCGTGATCGGGTCAAGGGCGGGGTCGAGCTGTTCGGGCTCTTCCTCGTCCGAATCCCAAATTAGAGGGGAGACCTCCCACTCCATTGGGATGACTCCTCCCTTCACGCAGGCTACAGTTCCAGCCTGTGTGGTCTGTGACTCTGTCGCAGGCTGAGGATTTTTGTCCTCAGACCTGGCCACTGTTGTTGGCCCTTGTGCACCCGATTTAAACAGTTTGCACTGGTTAATGTGAAACCATTTAGTACGTCGGGGCACCTTCACTGCATAAACCATGGGGCTGGCCTTGTCTACAATGCTGTAAGGCCCCATGTACAGTGGTTCAAAACTCCCCACCCGGGCATAGTTCCTAACCATGACCTGGTCTCCGACTTCCCACTCTTGTTGCTTACGAGGTTCCAGTAACAGTCGATTCCCCTGATGCTGTCTCCCCATGTTCCCAGCCGCTTGCTCATAAACCTGTTTCAGGTGCTCCAAAAGGGTTTGGACGAACTTGTCTCGCTTCACCTCTTGGAGCTGGCCCTCAGTGAGCACCGGGGCTAGTAGATGGGTGGGTGTTCGCATGATCCTTCCAGTCATTAATTCGTGCGGGGAGTACCCCGTACTTTTGGACTGGCTGGCCCGGATCCCCATGAGGACTAAAGGCAGGACCTCCGCCCATTTCTGGGGCGAGCCCATTGTCTCTTTCCTCAGCTTTTCCTTGAGGGTCCGGTTCATGCGTTCAACAATCCCGGATGACTGGGGATTGTACACTACGTGCCACTTCCCTTCAATGCCCAAGAGCATGAGGGTGTTCTGCATCACTTGACCGGTGAACTGACTCCCTTGGTCGGACTCAACAAAACGGGGGAGTCCCCACCGTGAGAACACTTCCCGGATCAAGATCTTGGCAGTACCCAGCGCCGTAGCTGTTCTGCACGGGAAAGCTTCTACCCATTTGGTGAACACATCCACCAGGACAAGGCAGTACTTATAGCCTCCCTGGGCGGCGGGCAGGGGCCCTATGTAGTCGACCTGAATCGATTGCCATGGTCCCTCTACCCTCCTGATGTGCCCCATGGGCACCTTCCTTTTCTGGGGGTCTGGGTTGTTTGCAGCGCACACAAGACAGCTTGCACAGAACTCGCGGACATCGTCTCTAAGTCCCGGCCACCATCCTGCCTGCTCTACCCGTTGCCAGGTCACCTCAGGCCCGGGGTGTCCTGCCCCTGGACCCTCATGGGCCAGTTGAAGGAATTCCCTCTGGTGCTGCTGCGGCACAACCCACTGTTCCTCTCGGAACAGCATGCCTTCCTTGACTGAGAGGGCTGCCGTACTGTACGGACCCTCTACCTGCTTGCCCTCAGTGATGGCTTTGAGTACTGTTTTTAGGGTGGGATCCAGGGTTTGGACGGTCTTTAGGTCTAGGGGCGGTGTCACCCCTGTGTTCCCTGGAGTCCCCTCCCTTCCTCGGATCGCTGCCACGGGTCCGGGTCCATAGGGGTCCCAGCAAATGCCGTTGCGGGCACCCTCCCTGGCTAGCGCATCGCCTGCTGGTTGCCCTGACTGCGGGGTTCTGTGGTGGAATGAGCCTTCACCTTGTGGATGAACACCTCCCCTTCCTCCGCCACAGCTGCCAGGATCTTTTCCAGCAAGGGCTTAACTGTTAAAGGTCGTCCGTCCACGGAGGCGTATCCGCGGCGGGACCAGATGGCGAGGTACTCCGTACACGAATTGCACGTGAACATGCTGTCCGAGCAAATCGTGTATGGGGTTGGGAAGATCTCGGGGTGGGTAACCACGTACGCCACCGCGGACAGTTCAGCCTGCTGTGCGCTCATAGTGCTGGGGAGCTTAATCGCCAGGGCAATGTCTGCCGTAGGGTCATAAACTCCACACCCTGTGAGTCGTTCGCCAGCAGATACCGTGCTGGAACCGTCTACGTAGATCTCGCGGCCTGTGGGGTGTATCCCGGCCCGTAAACCTATGTCGACCTCCCATACCCCTTCTACGGAACACCGATGGGCTGTTCCGGGATATACCATGTTGGCTGCGAGCTTTGGCTGGCAGAGACCTTTAACTTTGAGATCCATCTGGGAAAGGAGGAGGGTTCAGCGCGCAATCCGAGCACTGCTTACAGTCCCATCCTTAATCCTTCCATCCAGAAGCATCTTTGTGGGGGTGTGATGGGTGAGGAGAGTGATGGGAGAGGTGCCTGTGAAGATCACTGATCTGTTCACAGCCCAATGCGTGGCCAGGAGATGCCGTTCGCAATTGGAAAAACTCCTCTCCACATCCGTAAGCACCCTGGAGGAGTAGACCACTGGTCTCAGCTTGCCGTGTCGCTCCTGGAGCAGCACGGCGCTCAGGCTGTCTCCACTAGCGGCTACTTCCAGGAAAAACTCCTCCCCCCCATCTATGGCCCCTAGGGCTGGCGCTGTCTGCAGATCCCTTTTCAACTTCTCGAATGCTGCCTGACAACCCTCGCCCCAAGACCACTCGACTCCCTTGTGTAAGAGTCGGAGGAGCGGGGCTGCTGTGGCTGCATAGTCCTCGATGAAATCTCTGCAGTACCCGGTCAACCCCAAAAAGGACCTTACACCCGTTACTGTGTTAGGGATCGGTAGATCTTGCACCGATTCCCGTCTAGCCTTATCTATGGCTCTTTCTCCAGCGCGGATGGCCAGACCCAGGAATTTCACCTCCTGCTGGCCGATCTGTGCTTTCTTTGGGTTTACTTTAAAACCCTTCCTTTCTAACAGCTCCAATAGTTCGGCTAATAGTGGGCCGTGCTCCTCCCTTGAGTCCGTGAACAGGAGTAAGTCGTCCACATACTGCACTATCTGATTGGGCTGGCTAAATTCCTTTAAACTTCCCGCCATGCATTGATGGAAAATGCTGGGGCTGTTGTGAAAACCCTGTGGCAAGCAGTTCCAAGTGTACTGTTGCCCTTTAAAAGTAAAAGCAAACTTGTACTGATCCTCCCGCCGCAGCGGAATGGACCAAAAACCGTTCGAGATATCCAGCACCGTGAATGTGGTCGCCGATGCTGGAATACTCCCTATTAGGTCGGCAACTGCTGCTACCGTGGGCGCGCAGGCTGGGATGTTACTGTTGAGGACTCTGTAGTCCACCGTGGCTCTCCACGAATTGTCCGGCTTCTTTATCGGCCATAATGGGGAGTTCACGTGAGTGGCTATTGGTCTCAACACGCCCTGCTGCACCAATGAAGATATTGCTGTCTCCATGTCGGGTTCTGCCTCCTTGGGGAAGTTATACTGTTTTTGGGGTCGGATCATGGGGTCCCCGTCTATGCTGACCTCAAACCCGGTGACCCTCCCACAGTCGTGCTTGTGGGTGGCAAACGCGGCCAGGTTTTCCGACACAAACGCTTGCAAGTCCGTTGGGACGTCCGCGACCAGAAGCTCGAGGTCGTAACCCCCTGACGGCTTCATGGTGCACAGGGTCCCCTTTTCTCCCTTCCCTGGGATCACGACTACCTTACCTAACCCATTCTCGGCTCCCCAGAGACAGTGATTTCTGAGGTCCACGAGGATCCCGTGTTCCACCAAGAAATCAGCCCCGAGGATGCCTTTACCCCCCCCCTTCATTCCACTTCAACAGGATACACGTCCATGTGGTGTGGAGTGCTCCCAAATGAATGGAGAGCGGGATGGAGTACGCGCCAGCCTGTTCTCTGCCTGTGAAACCCGCTACCGAGAATGGAGCCTGGGTGGACAGAGGTGAGGCAAAAGGCTTAGCTGTGTGGATCACGGTGCATGACGCTCCCGTATCCAACAGGTAACTACCCTTTTCCTTCTCCACCTCCATCTCCACAACGGGTCTTCTCCACGCGTCATAGCGGAGCGGACACAGGTAGACGGGCTGCGCGGGCTTCAGTCATTTGGGCGCTTCGGTTGGGGTTGGGGAAGCAACAGGGCTGTTGACGACTGCCACTTTCCCCTGCGAGGTCATTAGAGACCGCATTGCCTCTAAAACCGACTCGATCGTATCGGGATGGATCGACACATCGGCTCCCCTCTCCCGGACGGGTGTTTGGGCTGGGGCTGAGGGAGTTTTTCCCTTTAAATCCTTCCAGGGATTTTTACAGTCCCGGCGTCAATGACCCTCCTTCCCACACCCGTAACAACTGCTCTTGGCTTGGGGAGGGCGCGATTCCCCTCCTGATGCCATTCCTTTTTAGCAGGAGCTGCAGGCCTCGCCTCATGCATCTTTCCCTTTGAGGAAGGCACATCCCTACTCTTGTTGTTCCTGTAACCTATCGTGAGCTGATCAAGTACTACGTCCTCCGTGGAGCGGGCGTTGGTGGGGTCAAACCATGCTTTGGCCTGCTCCCTCACCGGCGGCAAGCAATTGGCGACCAGACACCGGAGCCAATGAGCCCTTTGGTCATCATTTAGCGCGTTCCGGTCCGGTCCTCCCGGGCAGCTGCGCCGGTACACTGGCCACAACCTTCCGGCGAAAACCCATGGGGGTTCTCCCTCTAGCTGTATCGTCCTTTCCAATCGGAGGAACGGACTTCCGTCACCCTCCCCTATAATCTCCAGGATCTCGTCCCGTAACTCCTCATACGCCTTGTGCCCTCTCTTGCTCTCGTCAGGGAGACACTGGAGTAGCGAGCTGTCCAGGGAGAACAGCAGCATTTTGGACTGTTCAACCCCGTCACAGTCATTAACTGCTACGGTTTGCTCCACGTCCCTAAAATGGACTGAGGGATCTCCTGACTCGGAGAGTTTTGGGATGTGACTTATCATTTCCCTTAGCTGTCGTGCGCTATGGGGCATTATGATCTGATTCACGAGGGGTCCGTCCTCGCCATCCTGGTCCGGACCGAGCCTCCGGTGTCGCGTGGGACACATCGGTGCCGGTCCCGACTCTACTACCTGGTGTTGCTCTACTTCAAGAACCTCTGTGTCTGACTTCTCCGTTTCCTTCCCCGGAGTCCAAGACTCAGTATAGGCGGGAGGTGCCGAGGGCTCGGGGGTTGGTACCCCAACTGCCTCTTGCGGAATCGGTCTTTTGGATTCCCTGGCTAACAGTAACTGGCTCGCTGGTGGGTTTATGAGACACACCAAGCCGTTTGCCTTTGCTAGGGCCACTCTCAGGTCCTCTAGCTCCCTGTGACAAGCGCTATGGTTGGTGTTCTCAGACCTATCCTGCATGGCCATCTTAAATGCTGCCCTAGCCCCCAAAATACTTTCCTCCTGTGTCGCTACCTGCTTAGCTAGGCGGAAACACCTCTCTTTCATTCTACCTTCACTGGCCTTGGCCTCAACGACCTGACACTCCAAGTAATCTATCCTGGTCTCATGGCGGTGAGTTACGGATTGGCGTTCCTGATTCAGCGCGTTAAGCGATTGAATCAGTTTCTGACCTCCCGCAACCTTTTCCTCTACTTCTGTTAGTAGCCCTTTGATCTGGGCCGTCTGTGCTACAACGACCTGGTCCAAAAGCTGGACTTGCTTCTTGTAGCACATCAGCCAGACCGCCTTTTCTACCGATTTCTTATGCTCTTTGCTTTCTGACCACTTGATGGCTGCGTCTAGCGGACGCCTATCTCTCAATAGGTCGGATATCCACTGTTTTGTAAGGTTTACCTTCCCAAAAACATAATCCGCTATTCTCTCATCCATCACATTTCGTTTATTCAGACCTTGATCTAACACATTACATTCCTGCTGCCAAGGTCCTGCCGCGGTCGCCATCTCTGTAGGGGGTTTCTCTTGCTCGTTCTGGTCTCCTACCAGGCTTCGTGCAATAATTACCCTTGAGTGGTTCGACCCACTCTCCCCTACGGTTCTAGACCTTGGACTTAGGTGCAGGGAACTGTAGTGCAGAGAAAGACTCAATAGACCAGGTTGAATAGCATGAAATGGATGCTTTTATTATTAAACAGTTTGCAGCATTATAAAATACATGTCATAAGCACAGATTAAAGTAACTACAAGCATGCACATATCTATAAACTTAACTCGATGGAAATGGGAAACACACGGCACATCGTAAAAAGGGAAACACATTACGATTACCCTTAACCCCCTCCCCTAGACCTAAACTAAGTTTCGACTTGAGGAACTCGGGATCATGCTCACCACTTTCAGATTCGTGAAAAGGGTTTCGCAGCCTTTTTGGCACAGCTTTCCGTCGTCACGTGGACTTGGAAACTTCTGGCGCAGTTTGTTTTTCTCTCAGGCGATGGAGCAGCAGATACAGCCTTGATGAGCGCTCGTCATGGTTGAATCCGTTAACAAGCTGTTGAAGAACTGGATACACATGGGAGAATCGGCCACCGATGTGATGTTGAATAACTGGATCACATGGGAGGGTCCAGTAAGGAAAACTGAGAAATGGGATGTTGAAACACGGGAGTGCTAGGCCCGGAGTGTCCTTTTATTTCTCCCTCCGGCCTGGCTCATCGGTTTTCCTGAGGGTGTCTTCTCCTTCGGCCTGGGTCGTCGATGATCTCCCGACAACAGTACCCGGGCCACCCTCGTCGTCTTCCCGTCGTGGCTGAGCCTTGCCTGGCCGAACACCGACCACGTTCCGAAACCGAAGTGCTGCCTTAACCGAAGAGTCGTAGAAGTTTCGAAGCGAAGCGTGAAGCGAAGCGTATCGTAGTGAATCATGAAGTGAAGCGTAGCGTCCTGATGGACCTTACAATCCACAGTTATACCTTTTTGGGACAGTCTTATCTCCCGCCAAATCATAGTCCAGTCTTTGTAATATTTTTGGCGGGCAGAAATCTCTGCAGGGGCGCTTTGTCTTTGTAACGGGAGCCGGTGATAGCTTAACTGGCCTTCCTGGCCGATAATGTCTTTTACTTTGTCACTGTAACTCGGTTCGTATATTGATCGGTCTGGAGATTGCCCTTGATGGCTGTTAAACGGTCTTTCCTTTGTACAGTAAATGGGTTTAAGTGTTCATTCAATTGTCCGCCCATTTCTTGATGGGCCTCATCCTGTTACCTGAAACTGTCCTGTACTTAGAATCCAATTAGTATGTATGCTCAGTTCCATGAGTTTCGTTTTCCCGATACTGGCTTTCGCGGGCTTACTGTCCTCAATCCACAAGCCTGTCTGGCTTGCAGTAACAGAAATCAAATGGTCCCAGAAACTGATCACGAGGTCCGGCGGCCATTTTGTATGCCCTTTTATCAAAGGTTTTTCTGTACAAGTTTCTTTTGGTCAATAAACTGTCTTATTAACCCTATTTTCTTGCGTGATTATTACTGAAAATTTCGAATCTTACAACCTGCCCTGGGAGTGTTTGATGGGACAGTGTAGAGGGAGCTTTACTCTGTATCTAACCTAGTGCTGTACCTGCCCTGGGAGTGTTTGATGGGACAGTGTAGAGGGAGCTTTACTCTGTATCTAACCCGTGCTGTACCTGTCCTGGGAGTGTTTGATGGGACAGTGTAGAGGGAGCTTTACTCTGTATCTAACCCCATGCTGTTCCTGCCCTGGGAGTGTTTGATGGGACAGTGTAGAGGTAGCTTTACTCTGTATCTAACCCGTGCTGTACCTGTCCTGGGAGTGTTTGGTGGGGCAGTGTAGAGGGAGCTTTACTCTGTATCTAACCCGTGCTGTACCTGCCCTGAGAGTGTTTGATGGGGACAGTGTAGAGGGAGCTTTACTCTGTATCTAACCCGTGCTGTACCTGCCCTGGGAGTGTTTGATGGGACAGTGTAGAGGGAGCTTTACTCTGTATCTAACCCCATGCTGTTCCTGCCCTGGGAGTGTTCGATGGGACAGTGTAGAGGGAGCTTTACTCTGTATCTAACCCCGTGCTGTACCTGCCCTGGGAGTGTTTGATGGGACAGTGTAGAGGGAGCTTTACTCTGTATCTAACCCGTGCTGTACCTGCCCTGGGAGTGTTTGATGGGGACAGTGTAGAGGGAGCTTTACTCTGTATCTAACTCGTGCTGTACCTGCCCTGGGAGTGTTTGATGGGACAGTGTAGAGGGAGCTTTACTCTGTATCTAACCCGTGCTGTACCTGCCCTGGGAGTGTTTGATGGGACAGTGTAGAGGGAGCTTTACTCTGTATCTAACTCGTGCTGTACCTGCCCTGGGCGTGTTTGATGGGACAGTGTAGAGGGAGCTTTACTCTGTATCTAACTCGTGCTGTACCTGCCCTGGGCGTGTTTGATGGGACAGTGTAGATGGAGATTTACTCTGTATCGAACCCATGATGTACCTGCCCTGGGAGTGTTTGATGGGATAATGCAGAGGGAGCTTTATTCTGTATCTAACCCGTGCTGTACCTGCCCTGGGAGTTTTTGATGTGACACTAGAGGGAGCTTTGCTCTGTATCTAAGCCATGCTGTACCAGCCCTGGGAGTGTTTGATGGGACAGTGTAGAGGGAGCTTTACTGTGCAACTTACCCATGCTGTACCTGCCCTGGGAGTGTTTGATGGGACAGTGTAGAGGGAGCTTTACTCTGTATCTAACCCGTGCTGTACCTGCCCTGGGAGTGTTTGATGAGACAGTGTAGTGGGAGATTTACTCTTTATCAAACCCGTGCTGTACCAGCCCTGGGAATGTTTGATGGGACAGTGTAGAGGGAGCTTTACTCTGTATCTAACCCTTGCTGCACCTGCCCTGGGAGTGTTTGATGGGGCAGTGTAGAGGGAGCTTTACTCTGTATCTAACCCGTGCTGTACCTGCCCTGGGAGTTTTTGATGGGACAGTGCAGAGGGAGCTTTACTCTGTATCTAACCCATGCTGTACCTGACCTGAGAGCGTTTGAAGGGGCACTGTAGAGGGAGCTTTACTCTGTATCTAACCCGTGCTGTACCTGCCCTGGGAGTTTTTGATGGGACAGTGTAGAGGGAGCTTTACTCTGTATCTAACTCTTGCTGCACCTGCCCTGGGAGTGTTTGATGGGGCAGTGTAGAGGGAGCTTTACTCTGTATCTAACCCATGCTGTACCTGATTGTGAGTGTTTGATGGGACACTAGAAGGAGCTTTACCCTGTATCTAACTCGTGCTGTACCTGCCCTGGGAGTGTTTGATGGGACAGTGTAGGGGAAGATTTACTCTGTATCTAACCTATGATGTACCTGCCCTGGGAGTTTTTGATGGGACAGTGTAGAGGGAGCTTTACTATGTATCTAACCTCTGCTGTACCTGCCCTGGGAGTGTTTGATGGGACAGTGTACAGGGAGATTTGTAAGAATTCGCAATAATTTACAGTTCTGAAGATTCATATTTTTGGTTAAAGGATCCCTGAGCGATGTGCTTTTAAATTTCCAGGGATAAAATGGCAGTCACCACATGGCCGAAGGACAAAAGAGGTTTGGAATGCAGCTTTCTGTGTCTGGAAGTAAGGTTCAATGAAGACAAAGGACAATGCTTTGTTTACAAAGCAACTGAATGCTATTAGCATTTGTTTGTATATCGAGTGGATACAAAGGAAACTGCAGAAGAGACTTTTGCAACTTGAATGGGAATCGTTAAGATTTGAATGGGTTTTAAATCACCCAGCGCTGGACAATAGAGCAGCTGTACCTCCCTTTTGTTATTGGACCCTTTTGGGTGGGGAATTTTGCACACAGCCTTGCAAGGCAGAACAGGAGGGGCTCACCAGGTATAAAGATAGATGCTGAAGCTATCTCTCTCTCTTGACTTCCTGGGACCATAGGTGAGCTCTCTCTCTCTCTCTCTCTCTCTCTATTCGCTGGACCACAGGTGAGCAGAGTTTCTGACTCCACACAAGGCAACCTAGCAGGAGTTAAGGGGGGATGGTGATTTAAGGGAATTGCTAAGATTGTTTAAATAACATTGTAGCCATTGTACCCCTCGTTTTCGCCGTCTGCAACCCACCTGCTGTATAGTTTTACAATTTTACTGTGTTCGTGTGGGATAGATTGATATTGTGATTATAGTTTCTTTCAGTTAATAAAGCTTGATTTTTGTTCTCTCATCCAAACCACATGTTCCGTTTTAATATCATTAATTATAAGTTCCTCCACTCAGAACTAAAGGAGGGGTAGCGATTCGAAACCGCTGTTTTGTAAATTGGTTTAGAGTGCAGCAGCAAAAAGACTGCTGGCCAGGTAGATTACCTTAAACCAGTTTAAAAGAAGCCCCCTTAAATCCTTACAGATTGACTCTGTATCTAACCCGTGCTGCACCTGCCCTGGCAATGTTTGATATGACAGTGTAGAGGGAGCTTTACTCTGTATCTAACTCGTGCTTTACCTGCCCTGGGTGTGTTTGATGGGGACAGTGTAGAGGGAGCTTTACTCTGTATCTAATCCGTGCTGTACCTGCCCTGGGAGTGTTTGATGGGACAGTGTAGAGGGAGCTTTACTCTGTATCTAATCCGTGCTGTAACTGCCCTGGGAGTGTTTGATGGGACAGTGTAGAGGGAGCTTTACTCTGTATCTAACCCGCGCTGTACCTGCCCTGGGAGTGTTTGATGGGACAGTGTAGAGGGAGCTTTACTCTGTATCTAACCCGCGCTGTACCTGCCCTGGGAGTGTTTGATGGGACAGTGTAGAGGGAGCTTTACTCTGTATCTAAACCGTGTTGTACCTGCCTTGGGAGTGTTTGATGGGACAGTGTAGAGGGAGCTTTACTCTGTATCTAACCCGTGCTGTACCTGCCCTGGGAGTGTTTGATGGGACAGTATAGAGGGGGCTTTACTCTGTATCTAACTCCTGCTGGGCATGTTTGATGGGGAAAGTGTAGAGGCAGATTGACTCTGCATCGAACACATGATGTACCTGCCCTGGGAGTGTTTGATGGGATAGTACAGAGGGAGCTTTATACTGTACCTAACCCGTGCTGTACCTTCCCTGGGAGTGTTTGATGGGACACTATAGGGAGCTTTAGTCTGTATCTAACCGGGCTGTACCTGCCCTGGGAATGTTTGATGGGACAGTTTAGAGGGAGCTTTGCTCTATATCTAACCCGTGCTGTACCTGCCCTGGGAGTTTTTGATGGGACAGTGCAGAGGGAGCTTTACTCTGTATCTAACCTGTCCTGTACCTGCCCTGGGTGTGTTTGATGGGGCAGTGTAGAGGGAGCTTTACTCTGTATCTAACCCATGCTGTAGCTGACCTGAGAGTGTTTGAAGGGGACAGTGTAGAGGGAGCTTTACTCTGTATCTAACCCGTGCTGTACCTGCCCTGGGAGTGTTTGTTGGGGACAGTGTAGAGGGAGCTTTACTCTGTATCTAACCCGTGCTGTACCTGTCCTGAGAGTGTTTGATGGGACAGTGCAGAGGGAGCTTTACTCTGTATCTAACCCGTGCTGTACCTGTCCTCAGAGTATTTGATGGGACAGTGTAGAGGGACCTTTACTGCGTTTTTAACCCGTGCTCTACCTGTCCTGGGAGTGTTTGATGGGACAGTGAAGAGGGAGCTTTACTCTTTATCTAGCGCGTGCTGTACCTGCCCTGGAAGTGTTTGATAGGACAGTGTAGAGGGACCTTTACTGTATATTTAACCCGTGGTCTACCTGTCCTGGGAGTGTTTGATGGGACAGTGCAGAGGGAGCTTTACTCTGTATCTAACCCATGCTGTACCTGCCCTGGCAGTGTTTGATGTGAAATTGTATAGGGAGCTTTACTCTGTATCTAACCTGTGCTGTACCTGAGCTGAGAGTGTTTGATGGGTCAGTGTATAGGGAGCTTTACTCTGTATCTAAACCGTGCTGTACCTGCACTGGGAGTGTTTGATGGGACAGTGTAGAGGGAGCTTTAGGCTGTATCTAACCCGTGCTGTACCTGACCTGGAAGTGTTTGATGGGACAGTGTATAGGGAGCTTTTCTCTGTATCTAACACGTGCTGTACATGCCCTGGAGTGTTTGTTGGGACAGTGTAGAGGGAGCTTCACTCTGTATCTAATCCGTGCTGTACCTGCCCTGGGAGTGTTTGATGGGACAGTGTAGAGGGAGCTTTACTCTGTATCTAACAGGTGCTCTACCTGCCCTGGGAGTGTTGGATGGGACAGTGTAGAGGGAGATTTACTGTGCATCTAACCCATGCTGTACCTCCTTGTGAGTGTTTGATGTGACACTAGAAGGAGCTTTACTCTGTATCTAACTCGTGCTGTACCTGCCCTGGGAGTGTTTGATGGGACAGTGTAGGGGAAGATTTACTCTGTATCTAACCTGTGATGTACCTGCCCTGGGAGTTTTTGATGGGACAGTGTAGAGCGAGCTTTACTATGTATCTAACCTCTGATGTACCTGCCCTGGGAGTGTTTGATGGGACAGTGTACAGGGAGATTGACTCTGTATCTAACCTGTGCTGCACCTGCCCTGGCAATGTTTGATATGACAGTGTAGAGGGAGATTGACTCTGTATCTAACTCGTGCTTTACCTGCCCTGGGTGTGTTTGATGGGGACTGTTGTGTATGTAATATGTGTGCTACTTTGAACCTATGGACAGGACTGCACTACTTGTTGGGCGTAGTGATACGCAGTACCACTCCTGGCCATAGGGGTATAAATAGTACTGTGGGTACTGATCTCCCCTCAGTTCCCGCCTGTGGGCATGAAGTAAAGACCTACGTATAGTCCCTACCTCCAACCAGTAAAGACCTGTTTTATTGTTACTGATTAAGTCTGAGTATTAATTACTTGAACAACTCACAGATTTAACACTGGCGACGAGTCTGATTCGGACCCTGCGGCAGTCACTCCACGGCAGCTTCGTCCACAGCCAGGACGTTGCAGAGAGGTTTCCACCCTCTCCACCCCACTGGAAGACATCCTGACCTCGGAGCCTCCATCGGCGACCGTCAGCTTCTTCTCCAGCTTGGTGGTGGGTAAGCCGTTGTCTGAGCCGGGCAGCGACGTGACAGGCAGTCGACCGCGTTGGCCGCACGAACGGGGCTGGGGGAGCTGGAGGAATAGGGCGCGAGAGCCGCTTCGAGCGGGAGGCGTTTCAACGGAGCGATCGCATCTCCTGATAAGAGCCGAGAGCCGCTTCGCGATCCAGCGATCGCATCCGCTGATAAGGGCCGCACTCGGGCGATCGCGGCGAAGATAAGGGCCGCACTCGGGGGCTGAAGGGAGACGGCGTTGGGGGACGGGTGAAGACCGCCAAGCGCGGGAAAACTGCCATTTTGTGGGCGGAGGACGACGGCAAGAGCGGGAAGCCGCCATCTTGGATAGCAGTAAAAAAAAAAAAATCTGACAAATTGCAAATCTACAATGCCTAAACACGGGAATATTAGAACCTTTGATAGTGACCTCGAAGATTGGGCCATATATGTTGAAAGAGTAAAAAATTATTGTAAGGCCAATAAAATTCGTGACCAAGATAAAGCTCTAACATTATTAAATTTAATGGGTGCGAAGACATACGGGCAATTGAAACACCTGTTATCACCAGATGAACCGGCGGATAAGACGTTCAATGAGATTGTTACTGTCCTGAAAGATCATCTAAACCCCACGCCGCTGATGCTAGCGGAACGATTTAAATTTTACGACAGAAGGCAGCTACAGCATGAAAGCAATGCTGATTATTTGCTGGAATTGCGTAAATTAGCGAAATATTGCCAGTTTGGAACGGGACTGACAGAGGCACTTCGAGACAAATTTGTGTGTGGTTTATTTAAACAGGATACACAAAAGCGACTGCTCGAGGAGAATGAGCTGACGCTTGAGAAGGCGGTCACTATGGCAGCAGCACACGAAGCCACAGCGAGAGGCACGGCAGTAATGCAGCTACGGTCACCGGAGCTCAGTGCACACAAATTGGGTGTGAGTTCTGGCAAATGTTATCGTTGTGGAAAGACAACGCATGATCAGAACCAGTGTTGGTTTAAAAACCAAGAATGTAGAACTTGTGGTAGGCTTGGACATATAGCTAGAGTATGCAGGTCAGGGAAGAAGACCAGCAACAAGAAGTCACCGCAAGGAAAATACGCAAAGGTACACAAGGTGACCGAACAGGAGTCCGATTCAGACGCTAGCAGTAATGAACTGGCTAGCTTAAGCTGTAATGAACTGGCTAGCTTAAGAGTACTCAACGCTGGTAAGGGTGCAGACCTCCAGACAATTTGGGTCACTCTTCAGATAGAAGGAGTCCAAGTAAAACTGGAATTGGACACTGGATCGGCATTGACGGTCATAAATAAGAAAGATTACGGAAAGTTATTCCAACATATTCCCCTACAGGATACGGGGATTATATTGAAAACATACACGGGGCAAAGAGTGTACCCCATCGGGAAAATAGAGGTTGCAGTGGTCCACAAGGGCGAAGACAGTCAAATAATGGACTTATATGTGATATCTGAAGGAGGTTCTCCACTACTAGGACGGGAGTGGATTAGGAAAATGAATATGGACTGGCATTTCCTACAAACAATAACGAGTGAGAACTCGGTGAAGATAGTCGGCCCAGACTCTGGAACGGATGATGGTAAGCCCAACTCAGGTGCAAAAGACAAAATTTCAGCACAGAATTCCACTGAGCAACAACAACATAGTTTAACTGTGGATTCTGAGTCTGGCAAGTCTACTGATGTGCCCATTTCTGAGGGACACCGGGCTCGAACTCAACTCCATTTCAAACTACAACAGCAATTAGAACAAATGCTTCGCCATTGTGAGCAAGAGTTGAATGCAACGAAAGAGTTCTTTGATATAGAGTTGGAGAATCTGGAAAGACAACAGAAGCAGCTGATGGAGAAAATGGAGCAGGAGCACACAAAACGTCTGATGTCAGAGGAGTTAACGGTCAGCCAACTCCTGCATATGCTGAAGGACAGGACTCTGAAATGGGAAAAACTTGAACACGAACTTCAATATTCAAACGAAAGGGGTTCGGAGCTCTCAAAGGTTATTGGAAGAGCTGAGGTGGCAACACAGACTGAGATGACTGCAACAGAGCAGCCCTTGGATGCCAAAAGTACGCTGACTCACGTCAACGTAGAACAACAGACCGCTGAAACAGCTGCTCCGGTAGAGGGATTGAATAGTCCGATCAATCAATCTCCAAAAGAAGTTGAAGTAGTAAAATCTCAAATGAGGTCATTAGTAAACGACTTGCTGAAAGCCCAGAAAAAGCTGGATGAAGAGGTACGCATGAAGAAGTCTCTTCAGGAAAGATGTCTGGACTTGGAACAAAAGCTGGCTAACGCCCAGCTGGGTATGGAGGAAATAGAAGACCCTCTCGCTGGCCTAGATCAGGACGACACCGAATATTACTATGTCCTGTCCTGCCCAACTTGTAACTTCGACTCCCACCATACAGAAATCATGGAGGAGCACCGAAAGTCTACGGAACATCGGGAGAAGGTGGCTCTACTACGGAAAAAGGAGGGAGAGAAGGAGGAACTGCGCATGCAGCTGGCAGCTGACAGTGGAGCCCAGAGAGTCTCCAAGAAGCAGAAAAGGAAAAGTCGAAACAGAAGATGACCCATCTGAACCATTATTACCTCTACCAGATCACACAGGTGGTCCCTCCGAACAGAGCCAATTCAGTTCGGAAGTTCAAACTGTTAAATCCATGGAAGGACTATTGAATGAGTCACTCCAGCAACGTGAACCGACTCCACCACAGAGATTGAATCTGTGAACTGTTTTCCGCAGAGACTGAATCTGTGATCTGTTTTGACATGTAGTTATCTATGTATCTATGTTATTCTGTTATGTAAACCTGAAGTTATATATGTATATATGTTATTACGTTATGTTAAATGGGGAGATGACTGTAAAGCTAGGAAGGGAGGAATGTTGTGTATGTAATATGTGTGCTACTTTGAACCTATGGACAGGACTGCACTACTTGTTGGGCGTAGTGATACGCAGTACCACTCCTGGCCATAGGGGTATAAATAGTACTGTGGGTACTGATCTCCCCTCAGTTCCCGCCTGTGGGCATGAAGTAAAGACCTACGTATAGTCCCTACCTCCAACCAGTAAAGACCTGTTTTATTGTTACTGATTAAGTCTGAGTATTAATTACTTGAACAACTCACAGATTTAACAGGGACAGTGTAGAGGGAGCTTTACTCTGTATCTAGTCCGTGCTCTACCTGCCCTGGGCGTGTTTGAAGGGACAGTGTAGAGGGAGTTTCACTGTGTAGCTAACCTGTGCTGTTCCTGCCCTGTGAATGTTTGATGGGACAGTTTAGAGGGAGATTGACTCTGTATATAAACCGTGATGTCCCTGCCTTGGGAGTGTTTGGTGGGGCAGTGTAGAGGCAGATTGACTCTGCATCGAACCGATGATGTACCTGCCCTGGGAGTGTTTGATGGGATAGTGCAGAGGGAGCTTTATTCTGTACCTAATCCGTGCTGTACCTGCCCTGGGAGTGTTTGATGGGACACTAGAGGGAGCTTTACTCTGTATCTAACCGGGCTGTACCTGCCCTGGGATTTTTTGATGGGACACTAGAGGGAGCTTTACTCTGTATCTACTCCGTGCTGTACCTGCCCTGGGAATGTTTGATGGGACAGTTTAGAGGGAGCTTTACTCTGTATCTAATCCGTGCTGTACCCGCCCTGGGAATGTTTGATGGGACAGTTTAGAGGGAGCTTTACTCTGTATCTAAACCGTGCTGTACCTGCCTTGGGAGTGTTTGGTGGGGCAGTGTAGAGGCAGATTGACTCTGCATCGAACCCATGATGTACATGCCCTGGGAGTGTTGGATGGGATAGTGCAGAGGGAGATTTATTCTGTACCTAACCCGTGCTGTATCTGCCCTGGGAGTGTTTGATGGGACAGTGTAGAGGGAGCTTTTCTCTGTAACTAACCGGTGCTGTAGCTGCCCTGTGAATGTTTGATGGGACAGTGTAGAGGGAGATTTACTCTGTATCTAACCCGTGCTGTACCTGCCCTGGGAGTGTTTGATCAGGCAGTGTAGAGGGAGCTTTGCTCTGTATCTAACCCGTGCTGTACCTGCCCTGGGAGTTTTTGATGGGACAGTGTCGAGGGAGCTTTACTCTGTATCTATCCCGTGCTGTACCTGAGCTGGGAGTGTTTGATGGGGACAGTGTAGAGGGAGCTTTACTCTGTATTTAACCTGTGTTGTACCTGTCCTGAGAGTGTTTGATGGGACAGTGCAGAGGGAGCTTTACTCTGTATCTAACCCGTGCTGTACCTGCCCTGGGAGTTTTTGATGAGACAGTGTAGAAAGAGCTTTACTCTGTATCTATCCCGTGCTGTACCTGAGCTGGGAGTGTTTGATGGGACAGCGTATAGGGAGCTTTACTCTGTATTTAACCCGTGCTGAACCTGTCCTGAGAGTGTTTGATGGGACAGTGTAGAGGGATCTTTACTGTGTATTTAACCCGTGGTCTACCTGTCCTGGGAGTGTTTGATGGGACAGTGCAGAGGGAGCTTTACTGTGTATCTAACCCGTGCTGTACCTGCCCTGGGAGTGTTTGATGGGACAGTGCAGAGGGAGCTTTACTCTGTATCTAACCTGAACTATCCCTGCGCAGGGAGTGTTTGATGGGACAGTGTAGAGGGAGCTTTACTCTGTATCTAACAGGTGCTCTACCTGCCCTGGGAGTGTTTGATGGGACAGTGTAGAGGGAGCTTTAGGCTGTACCTAATCCGTGCTGTACCTGACCTGTAAGTGTTTGATGGGACAGTGTATAGGTAGCTTTACTCTGTATCTAACACGTGCTGTACATGCCCTGGGAGTGTTTGATGGGACAGTGTAGAGGGAGCTTCACTCTGTATCTAATCCGTGCTGTACCTGCCCTGGGAGCGTTTGATGGGACAGTGTAGAGGGAGCTTTACCCTGTATCTAACAGGTTCTCTACCTGCCCTGGGAGTGTTGGATAGGACAGTGTAGAGGGAACTTTGCTGTGTATTTAACCCATGCTCTGCCTGCCCTGGGAGTGTTTGATGGGACAGTGTAGAGGGAGCTTTACTCTGAATCTAACCCGTGCTGTACCTGCCCTGGGAGTGTTTGATGAGACAGTGTAGAGGGAGTTTTACTCTGTATGAAACCCGTGCTGTACCTGCCCTGGGAGTGTTTGATGAGACAGTGTATAGGGAGTTTTTCTCTGAATCTAACCCGTGCTTTACCTGCCCTGGGAGTTTTTGATGGGACAGTGTAGAGGCAGCTTTACTATGTATATAACCTCTGCTGTATCTGCCCTGGGAGTGTTTGATGGGACAGTGTACAGGGAGATTGACTCTATATCTAACCCGTGCTGTCCCTGCCCTGGCAATGTTTGATATGACAGTGTAGAGGGAGCTTTACTCTGTATCTATTCCATGCTGTACCTGCCCTGGAGTGTTTGATGGGTCCGTGTAGAGGGAGTTTCACTGTGTAGCTCATCTGTGCTGTACCTGCCCTGTGAATGTTTGATGGGACAGTTTAGAGGGTGATTAACTCTGTATCTAAACCGTATTGTACCTGCCCTGGGAGTGTTTGATGGGGCAGTGTAGAGAGAGATTGACTCTGTATCGAACCCATGATGTACCTGCCCTGAGAGTGTTTGATGGGATAGTGCAGATGGAGCTTTATTCTGTACCTAACCCGTGCTGTACCTTCCCTGGGAGTGTTTGATGGGACACTAGAGGGAGCTTTGCTCTGTATCTAACCGGGCTGTACCTGCCCTGGGATTTTTTGTTGGGACACTAGAGAAAGCTTTACTCTGTATCTAACCCGTGCTGTACCTGCCCTGGGAGTGTTTGATGGGACAGTGTAGAGGGAGCTTTACTCTGTATCTAACCCGTGCTGTACCTGTCCTGGGAGTGTTTGATGGGACAGTGTAGAGGGAGCTTTACTCTGTATCTAACCCGTGCTGTACCTGCCCTGGGAGTGTTTGATGGGCAGTGTAGAGGGAGCTTTGCTCTGTATCTAACCCGTGCTGTACCTGCCCTGGGAGTGTTTGATGGGACAGTGTAGAGAAAGCTTTACTCTGTATCTAACCCCGTGCTGTACCTGCCCTGGGAGATTTTGATGGGACAGTGCAGAGGGAGCTTTACTCTGTATCTAACCCGTGCTGTATCTGCCCTGGGAGTGTTTGATGGGCAGTGTAGAGGGAGCTTTGCTCTGTATCTATCCCGTGCTGTACCTGCCCTGTGAGATTTTGATGGGACTGTGCAGAGGGAGCTTTACTCTGTATCTAACCCGTGCCGTACCTGACCTGAGAGTGTTTGAAGGGGCAGTGTAGGGGGAGAATTACTCAGTATGTAACCCATGGTGTAAGAATTCACAATAATTTACAGTTCTGAAGATTCATTTTTTTGATTAAAGAATCCCTGGTGGTGTGCTTTTAAATTTCCAGGGATATAAATGGCTGGCACCACATGGCCGAAGACAAAGGACAATGCTTTGTTTACAAAGCAATTGAATGCTATTAGCATTTGTTTGTATCGAGTGGATATATCTAAACTGCAGAAGAGGCTTTTGCACCTTGAATGGGAATCGCTCAAGATTTGAATGGGTTTTCAATCACCCAGCACTGGACAATAGAGCAGTTGTATCTCCCTTTTGTTTCAGCCCAGGGAGCTCCGGAAGACACATTAACCCAGTCTAACCACTCTGAGTTAGCCAATCACAGCTTTCTCTTGTGTATTGGACCCTTTTGGGTGGGGAATTTTGCACACAGCCCTTGCAAAGCAGCACGGCAGGGGCCTCACCAGGTATAAAGATAGATGCTGAAGATATCTCTCTCTCTTACTTCGCTGGACCAAAGGTGAGCAAGGTGTTCTGACTCCTCAACGAGGCAACCTAGCAGGAGTTAAGGGGTGGTGATTTAAGGGTATTGCTAAGATTGTTTAAATAACATTGTAGCCACTGTATCCCTCGTTTTCGCCGTCTGCAACCCCCTGTTAGGCAATTTTACTGTATTTACTGTGTTCGTGTGGGATAGTTTGATATTTTGATTATAGTTCTTTTAGTTAATAAAACTTGATTTTTTTCTCTCATCCAAACTACGTGTCTGTTTTAATATCAATAATTATAAGCCCTGCAGTCAGAACTGGAAGGTGGGGTAGTGATTCAAAACCGTTGTTTTAAAATTGGTTTTATTGGAACTTTAAACCAGTTTAAAGAAGCCCCAGCCCTACAAAATGGTGACCGCGGCAGGACTGCAGGCCATTTTTGATATGATAAGTGGTCTGGATCTAGAGAAAGCATCAGTTATTGTCTTTCTTGCTTTCAGTCTGTGGGCAGCCCTGCGGAAGCTAGTGGCAGTGTGTAAGCTGACCTATCGGGGTATAGGTGGCTGGGCTAGGAAGAGTGAGATGGGAGAGCAGGAGGAGTTTAAAGAGGCCAAGAATCGGGAGTCCCAGCTTGAAAAATGCCAGGCGGAGGTAGAACGCCTCAGAGAGGTGTATGAGGCCAGAGCTAGTGGTATGAGGGTGCGGGAAGAGAATGCACGCCTCACACTAGAGGTCACAAAATGCCAGGCATTTATAGAGCGCCTTGTGCAGGAAGTCACAGAGGCGAGGGACAGAGAGATGAGGCTACAAGAGGAGAATGCACACTTTACCCAAGAAGCTAGCGAGGGAGAGAGCCATGCGAGAAACGAGATAGAATTCCTAAAGTACCAAATCACAGAGGCGAGGGACAGTGAGATGAGACTGCGGGAAGAGAATGCCAGGTTTGGTGAAGCAGATCATGGCCCCTGTAGGGCAGAGATAGAAAGCCTTAATGTGGCTTTAAAGGTAGCAAGGGGAATGATTTGCATGGTCAGCCCGAAGGCAGGTCAGCTGGATTTTACTGGCAGCCCAAATCAAACCGCCCCAGAGGCAACACCCAGGGAAAGGCTGGCTAGGGAATTAGAGATCCGAAGACAGCAGCCCACAGCTCCGGGTTTTGGGGAGCTCAGGCAGCAAGAAGGGGTGGACAATGGGGTGGTAGAACACCAGCAGGTCCCGCTAGGCAGGCGGGGACCAGGACCAGTGTACCCCCTCAGACAACGGAGGTACGGTCAGCCCGTGGATGATAACCCAGGGGCTGTTCAGAATACCTTTCTCATACCTTATGATGCCCCATAGCTCAGAGGCATGGTGAACCATATTCTCATGCTCTCTGGAAAGGGAGACCCTTCAATGCACTTCCAACAAGTAGACCAGGCAGCCGGTGTTAACGGCTGTGATGATGCAGAGAAAGCCAGAATGTTGCTTTTCTCTTTGGATAGCAGGCTCTATCAGACCCTTTCCAATGATGCCAAGAGAGGGCAGAAAGGTTCTGAGAACATGAAGGAGGAAATACTGGAAGCCATGGGTGCGAACGACGGCAATCCGTTTGATCGCATAGGTAAAACGAAGCAGCAGGAAGGGGAGACCCCACAGGCATTTGCAGACAGGCTGTGGCCAGTCTACAACCGTGCCTGTGCAGGGGGACAAGATAGGGCACAGCTGAAACAGCAGCAGCAGACCCAATGGCTTCGTTGCCTGGTGTACAATTGCCTGCCCCAGATAAGAGCAAAGGCCGATGCTTGGTTTGACCCCCGAGACCCCCTAGCAACCGAAGCGACTGTAATCCGGCAGCTCACGGTAGCATTTAGGAATGGGAGGAATAGTGAGAGCCCTCTGTTGTGTATGTAACCTGTTCCACCTTAAGAGAGCTTAAGCCTGTTCCACCTTAAGAGATGTACTACTTTCTCAGGCTGCTGTAGACGTAATACCGGGGGTGAACACACCGGTATATAAGCACTGTGCAGTAATCTTGTATTCAGTGTAGTCCCTACCTCCAACCAGTAAAGACCTGTTTTATTGTTACTGATTAAGTCTGAGTATTAATTACTTGAACAACTCACAGACTTAACACTGGCGACGAGTTTGATTCGGACCCTGCGGCAGTCACTCCACGGCAGCTTCGTCCACAGCCAGGACGTTGCAGAGAGGTTTCCACCCTCTCCACCCCACTGGAAGACATCCTGACCTCGGAGCCTCCATCGGCGACCGTCAGCTTCTTCTCCAGCTTGGTGGTGGGTAAGCCGTTGTCTGAGCCGGGCAGCGACGCGACAGGCAGTCGACCGCGTTGGCCGCACGAACGGGGCTGGGGGGAGCCGGAGGAGAAGGGCGCGAGAGCCGCTTCGAGCGGGAGGCGTTTCAACAGAGCGATCGCATCTCCTGATAAGGGCCGAGAGCCGCGAGAGCGATCGCATCTCCAGATAAGGGCCGAGAGCCGCTTCGGTCGGGAGCCACTTCGCGATCCAGCAATCGCATCCACTGATAAGGGCCGCACTCGGGCGATCGCGGCGAAGATAAGGGCCGCACTCGGGGGCTGAAGGGAGACGGCGTCGGGGGGACGGGTGAAGATCGCCAAGCGCGGGAAAACCGCCACTTTGTGGGCGGAGGACGACGGCAAGAGCGGGAAGCCGCCATCTTGGATAGCAGTAAAAAAAAAATTAAAAAATCTGAGAAATTGCAAATCTGATAAAGTACTACAATGCCTAAACACGGGAATATTAGCAACTTTGATAGTGACATCGAAGATTGGGCCATATATGTTGAACGAGTTAAAAATTATTGTAAGGCCAATAAAATTTGTGAGGCTGATAAAGCACTAACATTATTAAATTTAATGGGTGCGAAGACATACGGGCAATTGAAACACCTGTTATCACCAGATGAACCGGCGGATAAGACGTTCGATGAGATTGTTACTGTCCTGAAAGATCATCTAAACCCCACGCCGCTGATGCTAGCGGAACGATTTAAATTTTACGACAGAAGGCAGCTACAGCATGAAAGCAATGCTGAATATTTGCTGGAATTGCGTAAATTAGCGAAATATTGCCAGTTTGGAACGGGACTGACAGATGCACTACGAGACAAATTTGTGTGTGGTTTATTTAAACAGGATACACAAAAGCGACTGCTCGAGGAGAATGAGCTGACGCTTGAGAAGGCGGTCACTATGGCAGCAGCACACGAAGCCGCAGCGAGAGGCACGGCAGTAATGCAGCTACGGTCACCGGAGCTCAGTGCACACAAATTGGGTGTGAGTTCTGGCAAATGTTATCGTTGTGGAAAGACAACGCATGATCAGAACCAGTGTTGGTTTAAAAACCAAGAATGTAGAACTTGTGGTAGGCTTGGACATATAGCTAGAGTATGCAGGTCAGGGAAGAAGACCAGCAACAAGAAGTCACCGCAAGGAAAATACGCAAAAGTACACAAGGTGGCCGAACAGGAGTCCGATTCAGACGCTAGCAGTAATGAACTGGCTGGCTTAAGCAGTATTGAACTGGCTAGCTTAAGGGTACTCAACGTTGGTAAGGGTGCAGACCTCCAGACAATTTGGGTTACTCTTCAGATAGAAGGAGTCCAAGTAAAAATGGAATTGGACACTGGATCGGCATTGTCGGTCATGAATAAGAAAGATTACAGAAGGTTATTCCAACATATTCCCCTACAGGATACGGAGATTATATTGACAACCTACACGGGGCAGAGAGTGTACCCCATCGGGACAATAAAGGTGGCAGTGGCCAACAAGGGCGAAGGAAGTCAAATAATGGACTTATATGTGCTACCGGAGGGAGGTCCACCACTACTAGGCCGGGAGTGGTTTCGAAACATAAATATGGACTGGCATTCGCTAAAAGCCATAAAGAGTGAGAACTCGGTGCAGATAATCAGCCCAGACTCTAGAACTGATGATGGTAAGACCAACCCATGTGCAAAAGACAAAGTTTCAGCACAGAATTCCACTGAGCAACAACAACATAGTTTAACAGAGAATTCTGAGTCTGTCAAGTCTACTGATATGCACATTTTTGAGGGACACTGGGCTCGAACTCAACTCCATTTCAAACTACAACAGCAATTAGAACAAATGATTCGCCGTTTTGAGCAAGAGATGAATGAAATAAAAAAGTTCTTTGTTACAGAGTGGGAGAATCTGGAAAGGCAGCAGAAGCAGCTGATGGAGAAAATGGAGCAGGAGCACACCAACCATCTGCGCGAGGAGGCCGAACGAATCAAAGCTGATTCAGGTTCTGAAGGTGCGTGCCATAATCTGGTGTCAGAAGAGTTAACGGTCAGCCAACTCCTTCATATGCTGAGGGACAAGACTCTGAAATGGGAAAAACTTGAACACGAGCTGCGATCTTCAAAGGAAAAGGGTTCGGAGCTCTCAAAAGTCATTGAGATGGCTGATGTGACGACACAGACTGAAACGACTGCAACAGAGCAGCCATTGGATGCCAAAAGTACGCTGACTCACGTCAATGTAGAACAACAGACCGCTGAAACAGCTGCTCCGGTAGAGGGATTGCATAGTCCGATCAATCAATCTCCAAAGGAAGTTGAAGTATTAAAATCACAAATGAGGTCACTAGTAAACGACTTGCTGAAAGCCCAGAAAAAGCTGGAGGCAGAGGTACACATGAAGAAGTCTCTTCAGGAAAGATGTCTGGATTTGGAACAAGAGCTGGCTAACGTCCAGCTGGGTATGGAGGAAATAGACGACCCTCTCGCTGACCTGTCGGACGACTCCGAATATTACTATGTCCTGTCCTGCCCAACTTGTAACTTCGACTCCCACCATACAGAAATCATGGAGGAGCACCGAAAGTCTACGGAACATCGGGAGAAGGTGGCTCTACTACAAAAAAAGGAGGAAGAGAAGGAGGAACTGTGCATGCAGCTGGCAGCTGTGGCAGCTGACAATGGAGCCCAGAGAGTCTCCAAGAAGCAGAAAAGGAAAAGTAAAAACAGAAGATGACCCATCTGAACCATTATCACCTCTACCAGATTACACACGTGGTCCCTCCGAACGGAGCCAAATCAGTTCAGAAGTTCAAGCTGTTAAATCCATGAAAGGACTATTGAATGAGTAACGTGAACCGACTACACCACAGAGATTGAATCTGTGAACTGTTTTCCGCAGAGACTGAATCTGTGATATGTTACGTTAAACATGAAGTTATATATGTATATATGTTATTACGTTATGTTAAATGGGGGGGATGACTATAAAGCTAAGAAGGGAGGAGTGTTGTGTATGTAACCTGTTCCACCTTAAGAGAGCTTAAGCCTGTTCCACCTTAAGAGATGTACTACTTTCTCAGGCTGCTGTAGACGTAATACCGGGGGTGAACACACCGGTATATAAGCACTGTGCAGTAATCTTGTATTCAGTGTAGTCCCTACCTCCAACCAGTAAAGACCTGTTTTATTGTTACTGATTAAGTCTGAGTATTAATTACTTGAACAACTCACAGACTTAACACCCTCAGCAAAAGGGTAAAGTCCACAAGGTTAAACCTGGGGCTCTGTATAAGAAAGAGTGGCACCAGGAGGGGAACAGTCCCTCCCAGGCTCGGTTAAATTGCTATGGGTGTGGGAAAGACAGTCACTGGAGAAAAGACTGTAAGAATCCCTGGAAGGATAGCAAGGAAAGAAATCCCACAGCCCCAGTTCAGAGGGTAGAGACAGGAATTTCCCCCGCCTCAGTCGAGCCGCTACTGGAAGCAATGCGGTCTCTCCTGACCAACCAGGGAAAGGTAGCAGCCATCAGTGGTGCTGCCGCCCCCTCGCCCACCTCTGCCTCCCCACTATGACTAGATCCCGTGCAGCCTGTCCGTCTGTGTAATCTCCGGTATGATGAATGGAAGAGACCGCTTGTACAGATGGAGGTAGAGGAGGTTACAGGGATTTATCTATTGGATATGGGGGCATCATGCACCGTGATCCATACGGATAATCCCACCACCTCACCTCTGTCTAACGGGGTTCCGTACATACTATCGGGATTCACTGGTCAGGAGCAGGCGGGAGTATACTCCAAGCCACTCTCAATCCGCCTGGGCATGATCCGGACTGAATGGACGTGTGTCCTGGCAAGGTGGGAGGCGGAGGGAGGAAAGGGGATCCTAGGAGCCGACTTCCTGGTGGGCCACGGGATCCTCGTGGATCTCCGCAATCATTGCCTGTGGGGAGCCAATACGGGTGGAGAGGGAGGTGTAGTAATCATCCCCCGCAAGGAAGGGAAGGGGACCCTGTGTACTGTGAAGCCTAAAGAAGGTTACAACCTCGAGCTCATGGTCGAGGGTGTCCCGGGGGAATTCCAGACAGTTGTGCAGGCTAATCTAGCTGCGTTTGCCACGCACAAACACGACTGCGGGAGGGTCACAGGGTTTGAGGTTAGAGTGGATGGGGACCCCATGGCCCGGCCCCAAAAGCAGTATAATTTCCCCAAGGAGGCGGAACCTGACATGGAGACAGCCATGGCCTCTTTGGTGCAGCAGGGAGTGTTGAGGCCCATAGCCACCCATGTTAACTCTCCGCTTTGGCTGGTCAGAAAACCGGACAACACGTGGAGAACCACGGTGGACTATCGGGTGCTTAACAGCAATATCCCAGCCTGTGCGCCCACGGTGGCAGCAGTTGCCGACCTGATAGGAAGTATTCCAGCATCCGCAACCGTTTTCACGGTGCTGGATATTTCTAACGGGTTTTGGTCCATCCCTTTAAGGAGGGAGGATCAATACAAAATCGCTTTTACCTTTAAGGGACAACAGTACACGTGGAACTGCTTGCCACAAGGTTTTCATAACAGCCCCAGCATCTTCCACCAGTGTATGGCAGATAGTTTAAAAGATTTCAGCCAGCCCACACAGTTGGTTCAATACGTGGATGACCTGCTCCTGTTCACTGATTCAGGAGAGGAGCACGGTCCACTATTAGCCGAACTGCTGGAGCTGCTCAGGAAAAGGGGTTTCAAGGTAAACCCAAAGAAAGCGCAGATCGGCCAGCAGGAGGTCAAATTCCTGGGTCTGACCATCCGTGCTGGAGAAAGGGCCATAGATAAGGCAAGAAGGGAAGCGGTCCAGGAGTTACCGATTCCCAATTCAGTAAGAGGGGTGAGGTCGTTCCTGGGATTGACGGGGTACTGCAGGGATTTTACAGAGGACTATGCAGCCACAGCGGCCCCTCTGCTCCGTCTCCTACACAAGGGGGTGGAGTGGTCCTGGGATGAGGGATGCCAAGCGGCATTTGTTAAGTTAAAAGGAGACTTGCAGACCGCACCAGCCCTAGGAGCAATAGATGGGAAAAGGGAGTTCTTCTTGGAGGTAGCTGCCAGCGGGGATAGTCTCAGTGTTGTGCTGCTCCAGGAGCGGCACGGCAGGCTGAGGCCCGTGGTCTACTCCTCCAGAGTCCTCACAGATGTGGAGAGGAGCTACTCCAACTGTGAACGGCACCTTTTGGCCACACATTGGGCAGTGAAAAGATCTTTAATTTTCACAGGCACCTCTCCCATCACCCTCCTCACACACCACACACCCACCCAGATGCTTCTGGATGGGAGGATTAAAGATGGGACAGTGAGCAGTGCCCGCATTGCGCGCTGGACCCTCCTCCTCTCGCAGATGGATCTGAGGGTAAGGGGCCTTTGCGAGCCAGAGCTCGCGGCCAATATGGTATATCCTGGAACAGCCCATCGGTGTTCCATAGAAGGGGTATGGGAGGTGGATATAGGTTTACGGGCCGGGATACATCCCTCAGGCCGTGAGATCTATGTAGACGGTTCCAGCATGGTATCCGCTGGAGTACGACTCACGGGTTGCGGGATTTTTGACCCAACGGCAGACGTTGCCTTGGCAATCAGGCTTCCTAACACCATGAGTGCCCAGCAGGCTGAACTGTCCGCGGTGATGTACGTGGTCACACACCCCGACATCTTCCCTACCCCGTTTACGATTTGCTCTGACAGTATGTTCACTTGCAACTCGTGTACGGAGTACCTGGCCATCTGGTCCCGTCGTGGGTATACCTCCGCCGACGGGAAGCCCTTGACAGTAAAGCCCCTACTGGAGAAAATCCTGGCAGCTGTGGGGGAGGAAGGTGCTGTGTTCATCCATAAGGTGAAGGCCCATTCCTCCACAGAGCCCCGCAGCCAGGGTAACCAGCAAGCCGACATGCTGGCCAAGGAGGGCGCACACGCCGGCACTTTCTGGGACACGTATGAGTCTGGGCCCGTGGCGGCAGTCAGAGGTAGAGATGGGGCCCAAGGGAGCTCAGGGGTAGTGTTAGCCCCAGATCTCAAGACGGTCCAAGCCCAGGACCCAGTCCTGAAGGTTGTCATGAGTGCAGTAATGGAGGGCAGGAAGTTAGAAGGCCCTTACGGCGCAGCCACCCTCTCCATAAGGGAAGGCATGCTGTTCAGGGGGCGACAGTGGGTAGTACCCCAGCAGCACCGGAGGGAGTTCCTTCAGCTGGCCCATGAGGGGCCAGGAGCAGGACACCCCGGGCCGGAGACCACCTGGCAACGGGTGGAACAGGCGGGATAGTGGCCAGAACTCCGGGATGATGTCCGCGAGTTCTGTGCTAGCTGTCTTGTGTGTGCAGCAAATAATCCCGATCCCCACAAAAGGAAGGTGCCCATGGGACACATTAGGAGGGTCGAGGGACCATGGCAGTCGATCCAGATCGACTATATAGGGCCCTTGCCCACCACCCAGGGAGGCTATAAGTACTGCCTCGTCTTGGTGGATGTGTTTTCCAAGTGGGTGGAAGCCTTCCCCTGCAGGACGGCCACAGCAATGGGGACTGCAAAGATCTTGGTGAAGGAGGTGTTCTCGCGGTGGGGACTGCCCCAGTTCGTGGAGTCTGACCAGGGAGGCCATTTTACTGGCCAAGTCATGCAGAACACCCTCAGGCTGCTTGGTATTCAAGGGAAGTGGCACGTCGCCTACAACCCACGGTCTTCAGGGATTGTGGAGCGTATGAACCGTACCCTTAAAGGAAGATTGAGGAAAGAGGTCGTGGGGTCGCCCCAAAAATGGGCAGAGACCCTACCTCTGATCCTCATGGGGATCCGGGCCAGCCAGTCCAAAAGTACAGGGCATTCACCACATGAGCTCATGACCGGCAGAGTTATGAGGACCCCCACTCATGTCCTCGCCCCAGTTCTCACCGAAGGACAACTGCAGGAAATAAATCGGGATAAATTCGCCCGAAACCTCCTACAACACCTCAAACAGATTTATGGGCAGGCAGCAGACAGCATGGGGAAGCAGCATCGGAATAACTGGCTGCTGCTCGAGCCTAGCAAGAGCCACCAGTGGGAGATAGGAGACCTGGTGATGGTAAGAAACTATGCCCGGGTGGGAAGTTTAGAGCCACTCTACATGGGACCCTATAGTATAGTGGATAGATGTAAGAAATCACACAACACCAAGTTATAGTCCAACAGCTTTATTTGAAATCACAAGCTTTCGGAGCGCTGCTCCTTCTTCAGGTGAAGTGGAGAAATGCATAAAGACACAGCTTATATAGTCACAAGTTCGAGCAAGACTTCTTCGCTGCACAGGACCTCCAACCAACGCTATACACCAGATACATCGACGACATTTTCTTCCTATGGACCCACGGCGAAGAATCACTGAAAAGACTACACGATAACATCAACAAGTTCCATCCCACCATCAAACTCACCATGGACTACTCCTCAGAATCAGTCTCATTCCTGGACACACGAATCTCCATCAAAGACGGACACCTCAGCACTTCACTCTACCGCAAGCCCATGGACAACCTCACGATGCTTCACTTCTCCAGCTTCCACCCTAACCACGTTAAAGAAGCCATCCCCTATGGACAAGCCCTGCGAATACATAGGATCTGCTCAGACGAGGAGGAACGCGATGGACACCTACAGACACTGAAAGACGCCCTTGTAAGAACGGGATATGACGCTCGACTCGTCGATCGACAGTTCCGACGGGCCACAGCGAAAAATCGCATAGACCGCCTCAGAAGACAAACACGGGACACAACCAACAGAGTACCCTTCGTCATCCAGTACTTCCCCGGAGTGGAGAAACTACGCCATGTTCTTCGCAGCCTTCAACATGTCATCGATGACGACGAACACCTCGCTAAGGCCATCCCCACGCCTCCACTACTCGCTTTCAAACAGCCGCCTAACCTCAAACAGACCATCGTTCGCAGTAAATTACCCAGCTTCCAGGAGAACAGCGACCACGACACCACACAACCCTGCCACAGCAACCTCTGCAAGACATGCCAGATCATCAACAAAGATACCATCATCACACGTGAGGACACCACCCACCAGGTACATGGTACATACTCATGTGACTCGGCCAACGTTGTCTACCTCATACGTTGCAGGAAAGGATGCCCCGGAGCATGGTACATCGGCGAGACCATGCAGACACTGCGACAACGGATGAACGGACACCGCGCAACAATCACCAGGCAGGAGTGTTCCCTCCCAGTCGGGGAACACTTCAGCAGTCAAGGACATTCAGCCTCCGATCTTCGGGTAAGCATTCTCCAAGGTGGCCTTCGAGACACACGACAACGCAAAATCGTCGAGCAGAAACTGATAGCCAAGTTCCGCACCCATGAGGACGGCCTTAACCGAGATCTTGGGTTCATGTCACGCTACATGTAACCCCACCTGATGCAGGGTCATCCAGACTCGAGTCGACATTGGCTTGTTCTCTCTAAACAGATGCGGCTGGACCTGCTGTGATTTCCAGCCAAAAAAAAATGTTTTTTGTCTGTTTTTTTGTTTTTCATACAGACCCCAGCATCTGCAATATTTTACCCCTTGTGACCCCACCTCATTGTTCTTTGATGTAATGTTTCCCTGACTGACCTGTTTGGACACCATTCACACCTTTGACTGCTGTGATTATCTCTCTGCCGAGGTGCGATAAATGGCAGTTGGAAAGGTTACCTGTAAACATCTGACATGATTCTCTGACTATATAAGCTGTGTCTTTATGCATTTCTCCACTTCACCTGAAGAAGGAGCAGCGCTCCGAAAGCTTGTGATTTCAAATAAAGCTGTTGGACTATAACCTGGTGTTGTGTGACTTCTTACATTTGTCCACCCCAGTCCAACTCCGGCATCTCCATACTATAGTGGATAGGGCCAGCCCCATGGTCTATGCTGTAAAACTACCCCGGTGCACAAAGTGGTTCCACGTCAACCAATGCAAATTGTACAAGGCAAGTTCAAGTTCATCGCCTGTAAAGATAGGCACTGTGGCCTGTTTAAAGGGACCAGCTTCCCAGCCCGCTTCTAGAGTGGTCCCCCCCATGATGTGGGACCCTGCGGGGGCAGGGATAGCAATCCCTCTTGCAGAAGACATAGGGAGGGAGCTGACACCAGGTTTTAAACATGGGGAGGAAAATTTCCAGCCACCAGCAGTGGGTGGTGAGAGTATACCTGCCCCCAGCACAGGAGTGGGCAGGGAAGAGCAGACAAACCCAGAGAGAGATTTGCACCGGCAGGCTGCCAGGTACATTATACAGTGCGGGCTATTTGGACATGGGGGAGAAGGTTCCCAGCCAGCTGGGGCTGTGACCCAAGCTCAGTGTCCGCCAGCCAAAGTTTCCCCCATAGAGACACCCCTCAGAAGGTCTCAGCGGGTGCCCCAGCCTAAGAAAGCATGGTCACCCACTTTACAGTGGAGTAGGGCGGTCTCCCGAGCCAGGGAGAAGCCAGAGAACAGAGGCCCCCACTCAACAGCCATAAGCTGCGAGGGACCAGAGACAGGAGGCAGTCCAGCTTCGCTGCAGCCAGCAGCAATCTGCGACAGTGCCAGAGATTAGCCTGGCCGTCCGGAGATGGGCGGCATTTGAATTATAGCTATGTGTGTGTATATAGCTTGCTTTAAGGTGTATTTTAAGTTTTGTTGATTTAACTGGAAGTTTAAAGTGTTTAAGTTTACATGTGTGCCAAATGTTTGTATTTTGGTCCAAGGTCAAGGGACCCGACCATGTCTCCACCTAAGGCAGCAGGTCAGTGAGACCTGGCTGCATGTCCTTTTAAGTTTTGCAGGAGATTGGAAAATGAAGCAGCCATGTTCGCCCAGCCCGAGCTGGACATCGAATGAAGATACGGAATGTTGGGGATCACCTCGCCACTGGACGAATCCAGGAGACCCCGCAGCGATCTTCGGGAAAAACTGGACAGAGTCCGGAGGAATTTGCCTACTCCTCCTACGGGGAGGAGATGGCCCCAGCTGGGTGGGGCACGGCCCCCAACCCAGCACTATCCTGACCGAAGTTCACTTGCGGGAGACCTCGCTGTTGAGGAGTCACGATGGGGAAGCGCAGGCGCCTTGTGATAGGGACGCGTTCCCCGGGGGTGGGTGGTGATGGCCCGGGTATGATTGTATAGAGGAGGGGGAGACCCAAGAGTCACGTGGGTGCGGTCGGGGGAGGGAGGAACCCACCCGGGGGCCCACGGGCAAAGAGGATAAGTGTGGTTGGGAAGGGTGAGTGGGTGGCCGGATCAGTGTGGGGCCAGGGAGAGCCGGCACCCATCATTTTCTGCAGCCAGTCGAGGGAAGACAGGAGGGGGAGGGACTGGGAGTCATGAGATCCCATACTCCCCGGTCTCGGTCTGTGGAAGGTAATTTTAAACGTGAGGGGTACCCCGCCTCCACAAAAGGACAAGGGAACAGCTCGGGGCTGGCGGAGCAGGCTGGTCTGTAAATCCATTCTGCCTGTTTTAAAGTTTAAGCTGATCAAAGGGGGGTGGAAGGTACTTTTACTGCCCGAGTGGGAGGAGCAATACCCACTCGAATTTCGCGACCCATCATCGGCACGTGATGATCGGGGTTCATTTAAGCATGTTGTTTAATGATTTTTTGTATTTTGTGTTGCAGCCCCAAGTTGAGCAGAGGCGTCGGATCCTCTCCGTGCTTGGGACCAGTTTGTGACAACTCCAAGTTGAGCAGAGGCGTAGGACCCTCTCCGTGCTTGGGATCATTTTGATTACATTGTGTAACTAAGATTGCAACATTTTTGTAATAACTTATGATGTAAAAAAAAAGTGATTGTAAATTTGGTTTACACTGTATAATTTTACAAGCGTGTAGGGGTATGAGACCCCTTATTGAAAACTGAAGTATCTGTAAGATGCCGACCGTACCATGTTTTTTTTTCTTGAATTTAAGGGGAATAGACGGGACGGGGATCAGTGGCAGATAGCTATTAGGTAAATACAGGGGATGGTTGTTTGTGGGGGGTCAGAAATCATTGCTCATTTCTTCAAGAGGATACTACAAGCAAGCTGGAAGTATCCAAGGGCGGACTGTAAGAATTCACAATAATTTACAGTTCTGAAGATTCATTTTTTTGATTAAAGAATCCCTGGCGGTGTGCTTTTAAATTTCCAGGGATAAAAATGGTTGTCACCACATGGCCGAAGACAAAGGACAATGCTATGTTTACAAAGCAATTGAATGCTATTAGCATTTGTTTGTATCGAGTGGATACATCTAAACTGCAGAAGAGACTTTTGTACCTTGAATGGGAAACGTTTAAGATTTGAATGGGTTTTATATCATCCAGCACTGGACAATAGAGCAGTTGTATCTCTCTTTTGTTTCAGCCCAGGGCTCCGGAAGACACATTAACCCAGTCCAACCACTTTGAGTTAGCCAATCACAGCTTTCTCTTGTGTATTGGACCCTTTGGGTGGGGAATTTTGCACACAGCCCTTGCAAGGCAGAACGGCAGGGGCCTCACCAGGTATAAAAATAGCAGCTGAGAAGCTATCTCTCTCTCTTACTTCGCTGGACCACAGGTGAGCAGGGTGTTCTGATTCCTCAACAAGGCAACCTAGCAGGAGTTTGGGGTGGTGATTTAAGGGTATTGCTAAGATTGTTTAAATAACATTGTAGCCATTGTATCCCTCATTTTCGCCGTCTGCAACCCCCTGTTATACAGTTTTACTGTAATTACTGTGTTCGTGTGGTATAGTTTATTCTTTTGATTATAGTTTCTTTTAGTTAATAAAACTTGATTTTTTTCACTCATCCAAACTACGTGTCTGTTTTAATATCAATAATTATAAGCCCTGCAGTCAGAACTAGAGGTGGGGTAGCGATTCGAAACCACTGTTTTAAAATTGGTTTTATTGGAATTGGTCTGAGTGGAGGCAAAGGCTGCAAGACCAGGAAAATTACTTCAAACCAGTTTAAATAAGCCCCGACCCTTACAGTATATACATTACAGACTCGGTATCTAACCCGTGCTGTACCTGCCCTGGGAGTGTTTGATGGGACAGTGTAGAGGGAGCTTTACTCTGTATCTAACCCGTGCTGTACCTGCCCTGGGAGTGTTTGATGGGACAGTGTAGAGGGAGCTTTACTCTGTATCTAACCCGTGCTGTACCTGCCCTGGGAGTGTTTGATGGGACAGTGTAGCAGGGAGCTTTACTCTGTATCTAACCCTGCTGTACCTGCCCTGGGAGTGTTTGATGGGACAGTGTAGACGGAGCTTTACTCTGTATCTAACCCGTGCTGTACCTGCCCTGGGAGTGTTTGATGGGACAGTGTAGCAGGGAGCTTTACTCTGTATCTAACCCTGCTGTACCTGCCCTGGGAGTGTTTGATGGGACAGTGTAGAGGGAGCTTTACTTTGTATCTAACCCGTGCTGTACCTGCCCTGGGAGTGTTTGATGGGACAGTGTAGACGGAGCTTTACTCTGTATCTAACCCTGCTGTACCTGCCCTGGGAGTGTTTGATGGGACAGTGTAGAGGGAGCTTTACTCTGTATCTAACCCGTGCTGTACCTGCCCTGGGAGTGTTTGATGGGACAGTGTAGAGGGAGCTTTACTCTGTATCTAACCCGTGCTGTCCCTGCCCTGGGAGTGTTTGATGGGACAGTGTAGAGGGAGCTTTACTCTGTATCTAACCCGTGCTGTACCTGCCCTGGGAGTGTTTGATGGGGCAGTGTAGAGGGAGCTTTACTCTGTATCTAACCTATGCTGTACCTGCCCTGGGAGTGTTTGATGGGACAGTGTAGAGGGAGCTTTACTCTGTATCTAACCCGTGCTGTACCTGCCCTGGGAGTGTGTGATGGGACAGTGTAGAGGGAGCTTTACTCTGTATCTAACCCGTGCTGTACCTGCCCTGGGAGTGTTTGATGGGGACAGTGTAGAGGGAGCTTTACTCTGTACCTACACCGTGCTGTACCTGCCCTGGGAGTGTTTGATGGGAGAGTGTAGCAGGGAGCTTTACTCTGTATCTAACCCGTGCTGAACCTGCCCTGTGAGTGTTTGATGGGACAGTGTAGCAGGGAGCTTTACTCTGTATGTAACCCGTGCTGTACATGACCTGAGAATGTTTGATGGGGCAGTGTAGAGGGAGCTTTACTCTGTAACTAACCCATTCTGTACCTGACCTGGGAGTGTTTGACGGGATAGTGCAGAGGGAGCTTCACTGTGTAGATAACACATGCTGTACCTGCCCTGTGAATGTTTGATGGGGCAGTGTAGAGTACGCTTTACTCTGTATCTAACCCATGCTGTACCTGCTCTGGGAGTGTTTGATGGGACAGTGTAGAGAGAGATTTACTCGGTAGCTAACCCATGCTGTACCTGCCATGGGAGTGTTTGATCAGAGAGTTTAGAGGGAGCTTTACTCTGTATCTAAGCCGTGGTGTACCTGCCCTGGGATTGTTGATGGGACAGTGCAGAGGGAGATTCAATCTGTATCTAAGCTGTGCTGTACTTGCCCTGGGAGTGTTTGATAGGACAGTGTAGATGCAGCTTTACTCTGTATCTAACCCATGCTGTACCTGCCCTGGGAGTGTTTGATGGGACAGTGTAGAGGGAGCTTTACTCTGTATCTAACCCGTGCTGAACCTTACCTGGGACTGTTTGATGGGACAGTGTAGAGGGAGCTTTACTCTGTATCTAACCCGTGCTGTACCTGCCCTGGGAGTGTTTGATGGGACAGTGTAGAGGGAGCTTTACTCTGTATCTAACCCGTGCTGAACCTTACCTGGGACTGTTTGATGGGACAGTGTAGAGGGAGCTTTACTCTGTATCTAACCCGTGCTGTACCTGACCTGAGAATGTTTGATGGGACACTAGAGGGAGCTTTACTCTGTATATAACTCGTGCTGTACCTGACCTGAGAATGTTTGATGGGACAGTTTAAAGGGAGCTTTACTCTGTAACTAACCCGTTCTGTACCTGACCTGGGAGTGTTTGATGGGATAGTGTAGAAGGATCTTCACTGTGTAGATAACCCATGCTGTGCCTGCCCTGTGAACTTTTGATGGGGCAGTGTAGAGGACGCTTTACTCTTTATCTAACCCATGCTGTACCTTCTCTGGGAGTGTTTGATGGGGCAGTGTTGAGGGAGATTTACTCTGTATCTATCCTTGCTGTACCTGCCCTGGGAGTGTTTGACGGGACAGTGTAGAGAGAGATTTACTCTGTATCTATCCCATGCTGTACCTGCTCTGGGAGTGTTTGAGGGGACAGTGTAGAGGGAGTTTAATCTGTATCTAAGCCGTGGTGTACCTGCCCTGGGATTGTTGATGGGACAGTGTAGAGGGAGATTCACTCTGTATCTAACCCGTGCTGTACCTGCCCTGGGAGTGTTTAATGGGGACAGTGTAGAGGCAGCTTTACTCTGTATCTAACCCGTGCTGTACCTGCCCTGGGAGTGTTTGATGGGGACACTGTAGAGGGAGCTTTAATCTGTATCTAATCAGTGCTGTAACTGCCCTGGGATTATTTGATGGGACAGTGTAAAGGGAGCTTTACTCTTTATCTAACCTGTGCTGTACCTGCCCTGGGAGTGTTTGATGGGACAGTGTAGAGGGACCTTTACTCGATAGCTAACCCGTGCTGTACCTGCCCTGGGAGTGTTTCATGGGACACTAGAGAGACGTAAAGTCCGCGCCTCAATAATACATGGACTTCGGGAGAACAGTTTAACAGGTACTTTACTGAACAAGAGGCAGCTTGAAACTGAAACTACAGAAGCCTGCTAGGGCCTTTTATACAGGGGTGGTCACTGCCGGTACTGCAGTCTAAGACCAGTTATTCCCTTAAAGGTACATACACAACAAGAGAGCTTTACTCTGTAACTAACCTGTGCTGTACCTGCCCTGGGAGTGTTTGATGGGTACAGTGTAGAGTGAGTTTTACCCTGTAACTAAAACTGAGCTGTACCTGCCCAGGGACTGTTTAATGGGACTGTTTAGAGAGAGCTTTTTTCTGTATCTAACCAATGCTGTACCTGCCCTGGGAGCGTTTGATGTGTCAGCGTAGAGGGAGCTTTATTCTGTATCTAACCCGTGCTGTACCTGCCCTGGGAGTGTTTGATGGGACAGTGTAGAAAGAGCTTTACTCTGTATCTAATCCGTGCTGTACTTGCTCTGGGAGTGTTTGATGGGACAGTTTACAGGGAGCTTTACTCTATCTTACCTATGCGGTACCTGCCCTGGGAGTGTTTGATGGAATAACGTAGAGGGAGCTTTACTCTGTATCCAACCCATGCTGTACCTGACCAGGCAGCGTTTCACGGGACAGTTTAGAGGGAGCTTTACTCTGTATCTAAGCCGTGCTGTACCTGCCCTGGAAGTGTTTGATCGGGCAGTGTAGAGGGAGCTTTACTCTGTATCTAACCCGTGCTGTACCTGCCCTGGGAGTGTTTGATTGGGCAGAGTAGAGGGAGCTTTATTCTGCACCTAACCTGTGCTGTACCTGACCTGAGAGTTTTTGTTGGGGCAGTGTAGGGGGAGATTTACTCTGTATCTAAGCCATGCTGTACCTGCCCTGGGAATGTTTGATGAGACAGTGTGCAGGAAGCTTTACTCTGTATCTAACCCGTGCTTTACCTGCCCTGGGAATGTTTGATGGGACAGCCTAGAGCGAGCTGTACTCTGTATCTATCCCGTGCTGTACCGTCCCTGGGAGTATTTGATGGGACAGTGCAGAGGGACCTTTACGCTGTATCTAACCAGTGCTGTACCTGCCCTGGGAGTGTTTGATGGGACAGTGTAGAGGGAGCTTTACTCTGTATCTAACCCGTGCTGTACCTGCCCTGGGAGTGTTTGATGGGACAGTGTAGAGGGAGCTTTACGCTGTATCTAACCCGTGCTGTACCTGCCCTGGGAGTGTTTGATGGGACAGTGTAGAGGGAGCTTTACTCTGTATCTAACCAGTGCTGTACCTGCCCTGGGAATGTTTGATGAGACAGTGTAGAGGGACCTTTACTCTGTATCTAACCCGTGCTGTACCTGCCCTGGGAGTATTTGATGGGACAGTGTAGAGGGACCTTTACTCTGTATCTAACCCGCGCTGTACCTGCCCTGGGAGTGTTTGATGGGACAGTGTAGAGGGCCCTTTACTCTGTATCTAACCCGTGCTGTACCTGCCCTGGGAGTGTTTGATGGGACAGTGTAGAGGGAGCTTTACTCTGTATCTAACCTGTGCTGTACCTGCCCTGGGAGTGTTTGATGGGACAGTGTAGAGGGACCTTTACTCTGTATCTAACCCGTGCTGTACCTGCCCTGGGAGTGTTTGATGAGACAGTGTAGAGGGACCTTTACTCTGTATCTAACCCATGCTGTACCTGCCCTGGGAGTATTTGATGGGGACAGTGTAGAGGGACCTTTACTCTGTATCTATCCCGTGCTGTACCGTCCCTGGGAGTGTTTGATGGGACAGTGTAGAGGGACCTTTACTCTGTATCTAACCCGTGCTGTACCTGCCCTGGGAGTGTTTGATGGGACAGTGCAGAGGGACCTTTACTCTGTATATAACCCGTGCTGTACCTGCCCTGGGAGTGTTTGATGGGACAGTGTAGAGGGACCTTTACTCTGTATCTAACCCGTGCTGTACCTGCCCTGGGAGTATTTGATGGGACAGTGCAGAGGGACCTTTACTCTGTATCTAACCAGTGCTGTACCTGCCCTGGGAGTGTTTGATGGGACAGTGTAGAGGGACCTTTACTCTGTATCTAACCCATGCTGTACCTGCCCTGGGAGTGTTTGATGGGACAGTGTAGAGCGAGCTTTACTCTGTATCTAACCCGTGCTGTACCTGCCCTGGGAGTGTTTGATGGGACAGTGTAGAGCGAGCTTTACTCTGTATCTAACCCGTGCTGTACCTGCCCTGGGAGTGTTTGATGGGACAGTGCAGAGGGACCTTTACTCTGTATCTAACCAGTGCTGTACCTGCCCTGGGAGTGTTTGATGGGACAGTGTAGAGGGACCTTTACTCTGTATCTAACCCGTGCTGTACCTGCCCTGGGAGTGTTTGATGGGACAGTGCAGAGGGACCTTTACTCTGTATCTAACCAGTGCTGTACCTGCCCTGGGAGTGTTTGATGGGACAGTGTAGAGGGACCTTTACTCTGTATCTAACCCGTGCTGTACCTGCCCTGGGAGTGTTTGATGGGACAGTGTAGAGGGACCTTTACTCTGTATCTATCCCGTGCTGTACCTGCCCTGGGAGTGTTTGATGGGACAGTGTAGAGCGAGCTTTACTCTGTATCTAACCCGTGCTGTACCTGCCCTGGGAGTGTTTGATGGGACAGTGTAGAGGGAGCTTTACTCTGTATCTAACCAGTGCTGTACCTGCCCTGGGAGTGTTTGATGGGACAGTGTAGAGGGAGCTTTACTCTGTATCTAACCAGTGCTGTACCTGCCCTGGGACTGTTTGATGGGACAGTGTAGAGGGAGCTTTACTCTGTATCTAACCCGTGCTGTACCTGCCCTGGGAGTGTTTGATGGGACAGTGTAGAGCGAGCTTTACTCTGTATCTAACCAGTGCTGTACCTGCCCTGGGAGTGTTTGATGGGACAGTGTAGAGGGAGCTTTACTCTGTATCTAACCCGTGCTGTACCTGCCCTGGGAGTGTTTGATGGGACAGTGTAGAGGGAGCTTTACTCTGTATCTAACCCGTGCTGTACCTGCCCTGGGAGTGTTTGATGGGACAGTGCAGAGGGAGCTTTACTCTGTATCTAACCCGTGCTGTACCTGCCCTGGGAGTGTTTGATGGGACAGTGTAGAGGGACCTTTACTCTGTATCTAACCTGTGCTGTACCTGCCCTGGGAGTGTTTGATGGGACAGTGTAGAGGGAGCTTTACTCTGTATCTAACCCGTGCTGTACCTGCCCTGGGAGTGTTTGATGGGACAGTGTAGAGGGAGCTTTACTCTGTATCTAACCCGTGCTGTACCTGCCCTGGGAGTGTCTCTTGGAAAACAGTGACAGGATCGGACAAAGTCAACATAGATTTACAAAAGGTAAATCATGCTTGACTAATCTACTGGAATTTTTTGAGGATGTAACTGGTAAAATAGATAAGGGAGAACCAGTGGATGTGGTGTATTTGGACTTTCAGAAGGCTTGCGATAAGGTCCCGCATAAGAGGTTAGCGTGCAAATTTAAGGCACATGGGTGTGGTAAACCACTGCTGTTCACTGTTGTTCACTCCACTGTTGTTCACTCTTGCCCATTGTTGTACCTGTCTGTGCATGCCTCAGCTGGCTCCGCCCCTGGCTCCACCCATATGCCCTGGTATAAAGGCGGCTGCTCTGCAGTTCCCCAGGCATTCAGGACCGGTCGACCACTAGAGGCATGCCTTCGTTCTTTAGCTAATAAAAGCTTGTTTGTTACTCTCTTAACTTCCAGTCTTTCTCAGTAATTGATAGCGCATCAATGGGATTGGGGGCAAGGTATTGACTTGGATAGAGAACTGGTTGGTGGACAAAAAGCAAAGAGCAGGAATAAACGGGTCGTTTTCCGAGTGGCAGGCAGTGACTAGTGGGGTACCGCAAGGATCGGTCCTAGGACCCCAGCTGTTCACAATATATATTAATGATCTGGACGAGGGAATTGGATGTAATATCTCCAAATTTGCAGATGACACAAAGCTGGGTGGGAGGGTATGCTGTGAGGAGGATGTCATGAAACTCCAGTACGATTTGACAGGTTGGGTGATTGGGCAGAAACATGGCAAATGCACTATAATGTGGATAAATGTGAGGTTATCCATTTTGGTGGCAAAAACAGGAAGGCAGATTATTATTTGAATGGCAATAGATTGGGAGAAGGGGACGTGCAAAGAGACCTGGGTGTTCTTGTGCACCAGTCGCTGAAGGTAAGCATGCAGGTGCAGCAGGCGGTTAAGAAGGCAAATGGTATGTTGGCCTTCGTAGCAAGAGAGTTCGAGTACAAGAACAAGGATGTCTTGCTGCAGTTGTACAGGGCCTTGGTGAGACCGCACCTTGAGTATTGTGTGCCGTTTTGGTCACCTTATCTGAGGAAGGATGTTCTTGCCATGGAGGGAGTGCAGCGAAGATTCACCAGGCTGATACCTGGGATGGCAGGAATGACGTACGAGGAGAGATTGTGTCGATTGGGCTTATACTCACTGGAGTTTAGAATATTGAGAGGGGATCTCATCGAAACCTATAAAATTCTGTCAGGTCTGGACAGACTAAATGCAGAAAGGATGTTTCTGATGGCCGGGGAGTCCAGAACCAGGGGTCATAGTCTAAGGATAAGGGGTAAGCCATTTAGGACTGAAATGAGGAGGAATTTCTTCACCCAGAGAGTGGTGAACCTGTGGAATTCTCTGCCACAGAGGGCGGTGGAGGCCAGTTCATTAAATATATTCAAGAAGGAGTTGGATATATTTCTTGAGGCTAAAGGGATCAAGGGATATGGGGAGAAGGCAGGGACAGGTTACAGAATTTGGATGATCAGCCATGATCTCATTGAATGGCGGAGCAGGTTCGAAGGGCCAAATGGCCTACTCCTGCTCCTATCTTCTATGTCTCTATGTTTCTATGTTTCATGGGACACTAGAGAGAGCTTTAATCTGTATCTAACCCGTGCTGTACCTGCCCTGGGAGTGTTTGATGGGATAGTGTAGAGTGAGCTTTACTCTGTAGCTAACCCGTGCTGTACCTGCCCTGGGAGTGTTTGATGGGACAGTGCAGAAGGAACTTTACCCTGCATCTAACCCGTGCTGCATCTTCCCTGGGCATGTTTGAAGGGGCAGTGTAGAGGGAGCTTTACACTGCATCTAACCCATGCTATACCTGCCCTGGAAGTGTTTGATGGGAGTGTGTAGAGGGAGCCTTATTCTGTATCTAACCCGTGCAGTACATTCCCTGGGAGTGTTTGATGGGACAGTGTAGAGGGAGCTTTACTCTGTACCTAACCTGTGCTGTACCTGCCCTGGGAGTGTTTGATGGGACAGTGTAGCGGGAACTTTACTCTGTATCTAACCCGTGCTGTACCTGCCCTGGGAGTGTTTGATGGGACAGTGTAGAGGGAGCTTTACTCTGTATCTAACCCGTGCTGTACCTGCCCTGGGAGTGTTTGATGGGACAGTGTAGCGGGAACTTTACTCTGTATCTAACCCGTGCTGTACCTGCCCTGGGAGTGTTTGATGGGACATTGTAGAGGGAGCTTTACTCTGTATCTAACCTGTGCTGTGCCTGCCCTTGGAGTGTTTGATGGAACATTGTAGAGGGAGCTTTACTCTCTATCTAACCCATGCTGTACCTACCCTGGGAGTGTTTGATTGGAAAGTGCAGCGGGAGCTTCACTGTGTAGCTAACCCGTGCTGTACCTGACCTGTGAATGTTTGATGGGCCAGTGTAGAGGGAGCTTTACTCTGTACCTAACCTGTGCTGTACCTGCCCTGGGAGTGTTTGATGGGACAGTGTAGCGGGAACTTTACTCTGTATCCAACCCGTGCTGTACCTGACCAGGGAGCGTTTCACGGGACAGTGTAGAGGGAACTTTACTCTGTATCTAACCCGTGCTGTACCTGCCCTGGGAGTGTTTGATGGGACAGTGTAGCGGGAACTTTACTCTGTATCTAACCCGTGCTGTACCTGCCCTGGGAGTGTTTGATGGGACATTGTAGAGGGAGCTTTACTCTGTATCTAACCTGTGCTGTGCCTGCCCTTGGAGTGTTTGATGGGACATTGTAGAGGGAGATTTACTCTGTATCTAACCCATGCTGTACCTACCCTGGGAGTGTTTGATGGGAAAGTGCAGCGGGAGCTTCACTGTGTAGCTAACCCGTGCTGTACCTGACCTGTGAATGTTTGATGGGCCAGTGTAGAGGGAGCTTTACTCTGTATCCAACCCGTGCTGTACCTGACCAGGGAGCGTTTCACGGGACAGTGTAGAGGGAGCTTTACTCTGTATCTAACCCGTGCTGTACCTGCCCTGGGAGTGTTTGACGGGTCATTTAGAGGGAGCTTTACTCTCTATCTAACCCATGGTGTACCTGACCTGGGAGTGTTTGATCGGAAAGTTTAGAGGGAGCTTTATTCTGTATCTAAGCCGTCGTGTACTTGCCCTGGGACTGTTTGATGTGACAGTGTAGAGGGAGAATCACTCTGTATCTAAGCCTTGCTGACCCTGCCCTGGGAGTGTTTCATAGGACAGTGTAGAGGAAGCTTTACTCTGTATCTAACCCATGCTGTACCTGCCCTGGGAGTGTTTGATGGGACAGTGTAGAGGGAGCTTTACTCTGTATCTAACCCGTGCTGTATCTGCCCTGGGATTGTTTGATGGGACAGTGTAGAGGGAGCTTTACTCTGTATCTAACCCGTGCTGTACCTGCCCTGGGAGTGTTTGACGGGTCATTTAGAGGGAGCTTTACTCTCTATCTAACCCATGGTGTACCTGACCTGGGAGTGTTTGATCGGAAAGTTTAGAGGGAGCTTTATTCTGTATCTAAGCCGTCGTGTACTTGCCCTGGGACTGTTTGATGTGACAGTGTAGAGGGAGAATCACTCTGTATCTAAGCCTTGCTGACCCTGCCCTGGGAGTGTTTCATAGGACAGTGTAGAGGAAGCTTTACTCTGTATCTAACCCATGCTGTACCAGCCCTGGGAGTGTTTGATGGGGACAGTGCAGAGGGAGCGTTACTCTGTCTCTAACCCGTGCTGTACCTGCCCTGGGGGTGTTTGATGGGACAGTGTAGAGGGAGCTTTACTCTGTATCTAACCCGTGCTGTATCTGCCCTGGGATTGTTTGATGGGACAGTGTAGAGGGAGCTTTACTCTGTATCTAACCCGTGCTGTACCTGCCCTGGGAGTGTTTTTTGCGACAGTGTAGAGGGTGCTTTACTCTGTATCTAAACCGTGCTGTACCTGCCCTGGGAGTGTTTGATGGGACAGTGTAGAGGGAGATTGACGCTGTATCTAACCCATGCTGTACCTGCCCTGGGAGTGTTTGATGGGGCAGTGCAGAGGGAGATTTAATCTGTATCTAACCCGTGCTTTACCTGCCCTGGGAGTGTTGGATGGGACAGTGTAGAGGGAGCTTTACTGTACATCTAAGCCATGCTGTAGATGACCTAGCAGTGTTTGAAGGGACAGTGTAGATGGAGCCTTACTCTTTATCTAACCCGTGCTGTACCTGCCCTGGGAGTGTTTGATGGGGCAGAATAGAGGGAGCTTTATTCTGTACCTAACCTTTGCTGTACCTGACTTGAGAGTTTTTGATGGGGCAGTGTAGGGGGAGATTTACTCTGTATCTAACCCATGCAGTACCTGCCCTGGGTGTGTTTGATGAGGCAGTGTGCAGGAAGCTTTACTCTGCATCTAACCCGTGCTTTACCTGCCCTGGGAATGTTTGATGGGACAGTCTAGAGCGAGCTTTACTCTGTATCTAACCCGTGCTGTACCGTCCCTGAGAGTGTTTGACGGGACAGTGTAGAGGCACCTTTACTATGTATCTAACCCATGCTCTACCTGTCCTGGGAGTGTTTGATGGGACAGTGTTGAGCGAGCTTTACTCTGTATCTGACCCATGCTTTACCTGCCCTGGGAGTGTTTGATGATATAGTGTGGAGGGAGCTTTACTCTGTATCTGACCTGTGCTGTACCTGCCCGAGATTGATTGATGGGCCAGTGTAGAGGGAGTTTTACTCTGTATCTAACCCATGCTGTACCTGCCCTGGGAGTGTTTGATGGGACAGTGTAGAGGGAGTTATAGTCTGTATCTAACCCGTGCTGTACCTGCCCTGGGAGTGTTTAATGGTACAGTGTAGAGGGAGCTTTACTCTGTATCTAACCCGTGCTGTTCCTGCCCTGGGAGTGTTTGACGGGACAGTGTAGAGGGAGCTTTACTCTGTATCTAACCCATGCTGTACCTGCCCTGGGAGTGTTAATGGGACAGTGTAGATGGAGCTTTACTCTGTATCAAATCGTGCTTTACCTGCCCTGGGAGTGTTTGATGGGACAGTGGAGATTGAGTTTTACTGTGCATCTCTCCTGCGCTGTACCTGCCCTTGGAGTGTTTGATGGGACAATGTAGCAGGAGCTTCACTGTGTAGCTAACCCGTGCTGTACCTGAGCTGAGTATGTTTGATGGGACACTAGAGGGAGCTTTAATCTGTATCTAACCTGGGCTGTACTTGCCCTGGGGGTATTTGATGGGACAGTGTAAAGGGAGATTTACTCTGTATCTAACCCGTGCTGTACCTGACCTGAGAATGTTTGATGGGACACTAGAGGGAGCTGTATTCTGTATCTAACCCGTGCTGTACCTACACTGAGAATGTTTGATGCGACAGTGTAGAGGGAGATTTAATCTGTATCTAACCTGTGCTGCACCTGCCCTGGGAATGTTTGATGGGGCAGTGCAGAGCGAGCTTTTTTCTGTATCTAACCCATGCTGTACCTGCCCTGTGAATGTTTGATGGGACAGTGTAGAGGGAGATTGACTCTGTATCTAACCCGTGCTGTACCTGCCCTGGGAGTGTTTGATGGGCCAGTGTAAAGGGAGCTTTACTCTGTATCTAACCCGTGCTGTACATGCCCTGGGAGTGTTTGATGGGACAGTTTAGAGGGAGCTTCAATGTGAAGCTAACCCATGCTGTACCTGCCCTGTGAATGTTTGATTGGACAGTGTAGAGGGAGATTGACTCTTTATCTAACCCGTGCTGTACCTGCCCCGGGAGTGTTGGATGGGCCAGTGTAAAGGGAGCTTTACTCTGTAGCTAACCAGTGCTGTACCTGCCCTGGGCATGTTTGAAGGGGCAGTGTAGAGGAAGCTTTACACTGTATCTAACCTGTGGTATACCTGCCCTGGGAGTGTTTGAAGGGGCAGTGTAGAGGGAGCTTTTCTCTTCATCTAACCCATGCTGTACCTGCCCTGGGAGTGTTTGAAGGGACAGTTTAGAGGGAGCTTTACTGTGCATCTCACCTGCGCTGTACCTGCCCTCGGAGAGTTAGATGGGACAGTGTAGCGGTAGCTTCACTGTGTAGCTAACCCGTGCTGTACCTGACCTGAGTATTTTTGATGGGACACTAGAGGGAGCTTTAATCTGTATCTAACCCTGGCTGTACTTGCCCTGGGAGTATTTGATGGGACAGTGTAGAGGGAGATTTACTCTGTATCTAACCCGTGCTGTACCTGACCTGAGAATGTTTGATGGGAAAGTGTAGATGGAGCTTTACTCTATATCTAAGCCGCGCTGCACCTGCCCTGGGAGTGTTTGACGGGAGAGTGTAGAGGGAGCTTTACTCTGTATCTAACCTGCGCTGTACCTGCCCTGGGAGTGTTTGATGGGGCAGTGCAGAGGGAGATTTACTCTGTATCTAACCCGTGCTTTACCTCCCCTGGGAGTGTTTGATGGGACAGTGTAGAGGGAGCTTCAGTGTGTAGCGATCCCGTGCTGTACCTGCCCTGGGAATGTTTGATGGGACAGTGTAGAGGTATCTTTACTCTGTATCTAACCCGTGCTGTACCTGCCCTGGGAGTGTTGGATGGGACAGTGTAGAGGGAGCTTTACTGTGTATCTAAACCATGCTGTAGATTTCCTGGGAGTTTTTGATGGGACAGTGTAGAGGGAGCTTTACTCTGTATCTAACCAGTGCTGTACCTGCCCTGGGAGAGTATGATGGGGCAGATTAGAGGGAGCTTTATTCTGTACCTAACCTGTGCTGTACCTGACCTGAGAGTTTTTGATGGGGCAGTGTAGGGAGAGATTTACTCTGTATCTAAGCCATGCTGTACCTGCCCTGGGAGTGTTTGATGAGGCAGTGTGCAGGAAGCTTTACTCTGTATCTAACCCGTTGTAGCAAAGCCACTAAGGGACTCTCACAGTGACTTGTATAATTGCCTTTAAGCATGTTATTACCTTTTATTGTTGGCTCTGGTTAAACAGAGCTAGATCGACAAAATCGCGATCTGGCGCGATGACGTCATCACGTGGGTCACGTGACGTTCCCAATGGCGGGAAACATGATGACGTCATGACGTCAGGGTTAGGGGGCGTGGGCAGTTAGTCCTCGTGAGGAGTGTTAGTGAATAGACCTGTTTAAAGCTTCTGCAGCATTTTCTTGGTTTTGTAAAATTTTGATTCATTAAACTCAGTTTGTTAAACACCAGTGAGTTTATAATATTTTTGCTAGGAGTGCAGAGACTCCTACACCGTGCTTTACCTGCCCTGGGCGTGTTTGATGAGACAGTGTAGAGCGAGCTTTACTCTGTATCTAACCCGTGCTTTACCTGCCCTGGGAATGTTTGATGGGACAGTGTAGAGGGAGCTTTACTCTGTATCTAACCCGTGCTGTACCTGCCCTGGGAGGGTTTGATGGGACAGTGTAGAGGGAGCTTTACTCTGTATCTAACCTGTGCTGCACCTGCCCTGGGAGTGTTTGATGGGACAGTGTAGAGGGAGCTTTACTCTGTATCTAACCCGTGCTGTACCTGCCCTGGGAGTGTTTGATGGGACAGTGTAGAGGGAGCTTTACTCTGTATCTAACCTGTGCTGCACCTGCCCTGGGAGTGTTTGATGGGACAATGTAGAGGGAGCTTTACTCTGTATCTAACCCGTGCTGTACCTGCCCTGGGAGTGTTTGATGGGACAGTGTAGAGGGAGCTTTACTCTGTATCTAACCCGTGCTGCACCTGCCCTGGGAGTGTTTGATGGGACAGTGTAGAGGGAGCTTTACTCTGTATCTAACCCGTGCTGTACCTGTCCTGGGAGTGTTTGATGGGACAGTGTAGAGGGAGCTTTACTCTGTATCTAACCCGTGCTGTACCTGCCCTGGGAGTGTTTGATGGGACAGTGTAGAGGGACCTTTACTCTGTATCTAACCCGTGCTGTACCTGCCCTGGGAATGTTTGATGGGACAGTCTAGAGCGAGCTTTACTCTGTATCTATCCCGTGCTGTACCGTCCCTGGGAGTGTTTGATGGGACAGTGTAGAGGGTGCTTTACTCTGTATCTAACCCGTGCTGTACCTGCCCTGGGAGTGTTTGATGGGACAGTGTAGAGGGAGCTTTACTCTGTATCTAACCCGTGCTGTACCTGCCCTGGGAGTGTTTGATGGGACAGTGTAGAGCGAGCTTTACTCTGTATCTAACCCGTGCTGTACCTGCCCTGGGAGTGTTTGATGGGACAGTGTGGAGGGAGCTTTACTCTATATCTAACCCGTGCTGTACCTGTCCTGGGAGTGTTTGATGGGACAGTGTAGAGGGAGCTTTACTCTGTATCTAACCCATGCTGTACCTGTCCTGGGAGTGTTTGATGGGACAGTGCAGAGGGAGCTTTACTCTATATCTAACCCATGCTGTACCGTCCCTGGGAGTGTTTAATGGGACAGTGTAGAGGGACCTTTACTCTGTATCTAACCCGTGCTGTACCTGCCCTGGGAATGTTTGATGGGACAGTCTAGAGCGAGCTTTACTCTGTATCTATCCCGTGCTGTACCGTCCCTGGGAGTGTTTGATGGGACAGTGTAGAGGGTGCTTTACTCTGTATCTAACCCATGCTGTACCTGCCCTGGGAGTGTTTGATGGGACAGTGTAGAGGGAGCTTTACTCTGTATCTAACCCGTGCTGTACCTGCCCTGGGAGTGTTTGATGGGACAGTGTAGAGCGAGCTTTACTCTGTATCTAACCCGTGCTGTACCTGCCCTGGGAGTGTTTGATGGGACAGTCTAGAGCGAGCTTTACTCTGTATCTATCCCGTGCTGTACCGTTCCTGGGAGTGTTTCATGGGAGAGTGTAGAGGGACCTTTAATCTGTAACTATCCCGTGCTGTACCTGCCCTGGGAGTGTTTCATGGGACACTAGTGTACGGGGTTTTCTCTCTGAAGTCGCAGAGGTTCCTCTCGCCAGAGGCCTCTCTCCCTCTTTTGCACAGTAAAACCTTGAGTGGTTCGACCCACTCGCCCCTTAGATTCTAGACACTGGACTTAGGTGCAGGAACTACAATGCAGAGACGACTCTTGTAGACCAAGTTTAATGAATCAAAATGGAATTTTATTGCATAAGCAAAAACAAATCAAATGCAAGCAAATAAGAGGGTACATGGAAGGGAAAAACAAATCATAACAATACAATGCTAGCTAAAATAGATACAGGCATATTATGCTTTACAACAGTCATCATGAAATGGGGAAACACACGGAACATCGAGGGACAACAACTCATGTTAATTATACCCCAAATGACCACCCCCTTTAACCTATCTAGATCCGATTATAAAGGGCCAGAAACATGCTCACCAATCCAGTTGGAAAAATATAGAGTTTTGAAACAGGTCTGCGTTCTGATCCCCTCAAGCGTCCTGTTTCCTCGTGGTCAGTGGAGCCACAGCGGGCTGCGCCACACCCCGCTCTCCCTCTCTCTCTCTCTCTCTCTCTCTCTCTCTCTCTCGAGGTGAAGGTCACGGACAGGCTGGACACTGACGGGCCTGGATGTCGGCGGAGATCATCTGCTTGACCACGGTTGGAAGCCCCTAGCCGGCTTTCATATCGGTTTCTTCTGTAGTTTTACTACCCTCCCGTTTCATCAACGGCCCGGGGTTGGTCGATGATCTCCCGATGTTTTACCCCGGGGCAGAACGCCGGCTCGAACCGTCTTCTTCTCCGAACTCCAGCTGCTATCGAAGGTGATGATCCCAAGCAGAAGATGATGATGATCAGACACTTGCTACCCCGGGTGTCCGCAATTATACTTCTCAAGAGAAGCCCTTATCTCCCACCAGATCTCGGTGAGTCTTTGTTTTACTTTTGGCGGGCTTATGATACAAAAGGGTAGTCGTTAATTTAAAGTAGCTTCGAGATGGCCGGTAACTGCCATCCCGGGTTTTGATTGTTGTAAATTGGTATCGATGTTCCCATTAAACTTGGAAACTGGTTTTCCTTTGTCTGTGTAACACTTAGATGGCCTTTATCTACAGGCCGATCTATTTGAATCTGTATCAAATCTATATTGATGGGTGTTGCCTGGTATCGCATCCCAGAGTTTTCATATGTATGTGGTTCAGTCTGGTTCTGTGTTCCAGGACTTGTTGTGCTGAATCCACAAAGGCTGTCTGGGGACTGCAGGAACCATTTTAAAGTTTCCAAAAGCTTGTCACGGGGTCTGGTGGCCATTTTGTATGCCCCTTTTTCTGGGCTTCTTTTAAAACAGTCTTTTAAAATCAAGGTCTCTTCTGCCAGAGGACCCCTTATAGCACAAAATTAATTCTACACAAGAGGAAGCTTTACTCTGTAGCTAACTCATGCTGTACCTGCCCTGGGAGTGTTTGATGGGACAGTGTAGAGGGAGCTTTACTCTGTATCTAACCCGTGCTGTACCTGCCCTGGGAGTGTTTGATTGGACAGTGTAGAGGGAGCTTTACTCTGTATCTAACCCATGCTGTATCTGCCCTGGGAGTGTTTGACGGGGCAGTGTAGAGGGAGCTTTACTCTGTATCTAACCCATGCTGTACCTGCCCTGGGAGTGTTTGATGGGACAGTGTAGAGGAAGCTTTACTCTGTATCTAACCCGTGCTGTACCTGCCCTGGGAGTGTTTGATGGGACAGTGTAGAGGGAGCTTTACTCTGTATCTAACCCGTGCTGTACCTGCCCTGGGAGTGTTTGATGGGACAGTGTAGAGGGAGCTTTACTCTGTATCTAATCCCGTGCCGTACCTGCCCTGGGCGTGTTTGATGGGACAGTGTAGAGGGAGCTTTACTCTGTATCAAACCCGTGCTGTATCTGCCCCGGGAGTGTTTGATGGGACAGTGTAGAGGGAGCTTTACTCTGTATCTAACCCGTGCTGTACCTGCCCTGGGCATGTTTGATGGGACAGTGTAGAGGGAGCTTTACTCTGTATCTAACCGGTGCTGTACCTGCCCTGGGTGTGTTTGATGGGACAGTGTAGAGGGAGCTTTACTCTGTATCTAACCGGTGCTGTACCTGCCCTGGGAGTGTTTGATGGGACAGTGTAGAGGGAGCTTTACTCTGTATCTAACCCATGCTGTATCTGCCCTGGGAGTGTTTGACGGGGCAGTGTAGAGGGAGCTTTACTTTGTATCAAACCCATGCTGTATCTGCCCCGGGAGTGTTTGATGGGACAGTGTAGAGGGAGCTTTACTCTGTATCTAACCCGTGCTGTACCTGCCCTGGGAGTGTTTGATGGGACAGTGTAGAGGGAGCTTTACTCTGTATCTAACCCATGCTGTATCTGCCCTGGGAGTGTTTGACGGGGCAGTATAGAGGGAGCTTTACTTTGTATCAAACCCATGCTGTATCTGCCCCGGGAGTGTTTGATGGGACAGTGTAGAGGGAGCTTTACTCTGTATCTAACCCGTGCTGTACCTGCCCTGGGAGTGTTTGATGGGACAGTGTAGAGGGAGCTTTACTCTGTGTCTAACCCACTGTACCTGCCCTTGGAGTGTTTGATGAGACAGTGTAGAGGGAGCTTTACTCTGTATCTAACCCATGCTGTACCTGCCCAGGGAGTGTTTCATGGGACAGTGTAGAGGGAGCTTTACTCTGTATCTAACCCGTGCTGTACCTGCCCTGGGAGTGTTTGATGAGACAGTGTAGAGGGAGCTTTACTCTGTATCTAACCCATGCTGTACCTGCCCAGGGAGTGTTTCATGGGACAGTGTAGAGGGAGCTTTACTCTGTGATGTGCCTCAATGAATCCGAGACTCGACGTTAACGGAGCAAAGCAAGGCTTTTATTAACTCAGAAAGTAGTACACAGTGGGGAAGTGTCTCTCATCCAGAGATCTGCTGTACTGCTGTGAGACACGCTGGGGCTTGCTTATTTAGGGGCCAGGTATGAGCGGAGCCCTATACACAATACAATACAGGTAAGGAAATGAAACTGAAACTAAACTAAACACAGGGAATACAGTGCCTGATGAATGGCATATTTCATCACATTCACCCCTTCTACAGATTTAGTCTGTTCGGGGGTTTGATAGTCCTCTGTGACCGACGTAGCTGTTGTGGTGCCGCGGGTGTCGGCTGGGTGTCCCCGGTGGCCTCCTGGGTCTCTGCCGGGGGCGCCGCCAGTGTTGTTGAAGGGGTAGTTGATGGGGGCACCATTGGTCGATTTTCTTCCGGGGGTGGTGAAAGGATAGTGGGTGGGTAAGAATTGCTGTGATCGTTGTTGCTGTTGTTGTCGTGGTTGTTGTCGTTACCGGCTGGGGCAACGTCTTTTATGGACACGGTGTCCTCCCTTCCGTCGGCGTGCCGGACATACGCGTATTGGGGGTTGGCGTGGAATAGGTGCACTGACTCCACGAGGGGGTCCGTCTTGTGGCCCCTCACATGCCTTCGTACAAATACCGGACCTGGGGTGGAGAGCCATGATGGCATGGATACGCCTGAGGTGGATGTCCGGGGAAAGACAAACATTCATTCATGAGGCGTGGCATTAGTGGCAGTACACAATAGCGACCGTTTGGAATGGAGCACATCTGGGAGGACTTCCTGCCAGCGGGAGATAGGGAGGCCCTTGGTCCTTAGAGCTAGAGTGACTGCTTTCCATACTGTCCCGTTCTCTCGCTCCACCTGGCCGTTACCCTGGGGGTTGTAGCTGGTGGTACGGCTCGTGGCGATCCCCCTGGACAGCATGTACTGGCGTAGCTCTTCACTCATGAAGGACGCCCCCCTATCTGTATGGATGTAGCTCGGCATACCGAACAGGCAGAACAGGCTGTTGAGGCATTTAATGACCGTGGCGCTGGTCATGTCTGGGCAGGGGCAGGCGAATGGGAAATGGGAGTATTCGTCCACAATGTTCAGGAAGTAAACATTGCGGTCGACTGACGGGAGGGGGCCCTTGAAATCTAAGCTGAGCCGCTCAAAGGGCCGTGTAGCTTTGATTAAGTGGGCTCTATCTGGGCGGTAGAACCGAGGCTTGCACTCAGCGCAAGTGCGGCAGTTCCTGGTCAGAGACCGAACTTCCTCAATCGAGTAGGGTAAGTTGCGGGACTTTATGAAGTGGAACAGCCGTGTGACCCCTGGGTGGCAGAGGTCGTTGTGGAGGGTCTGTAGCCGATCCCCGGTGGCGCTGGCACACATCCCTCATGAGAGGGCGTCGGAGGATTCATTGAGGGCCCCTGGCCGGTAAATGATGTCATATTCGGAGGTGGAGAGCTCGATCCACCACCTAAGAACCTTATCATTTTTAATCTTCCCCCTCTGTTTGTTATTGAACATAAATGCTACCGACCGCTGGTCGGTAAGTAGGGTGAAGCGTTTGCCAGCTAGGTAGTGCCGCCAGTGGCGCACTGCCTCCACGATGGCTTGGGCCTCCTTTTCCACGGAGGAGTGTCTGATCTCGGGCCCTTGGAGGGTCCTCGAGAAGAAAGCTACGGGCTGCCCCGCCTGGTTGAGGGTGGCCGCCAAGGCAAAGTCAGACGCATCACTTTCCACTTGAAAGGGAGTGTTCTCGTCCACTGCCTGTAGCGTGGCCCGCTCAATATCCCGCTTAATGCTTTTGAAGGCGGCGTGGGCCTCAGCAGAGAGCGGAAAAGAGGATGCTTTCAAGAGGGGGCGGGCTTTGTCGGAGTAGTTGGGGACCCATTGGGCATAATAAGAAAATAACCCCAGGCACCTTTTCAGGGCTTTGGGAGTGTTGGGCAGGGGGAGCTCCCGTAGGGGGCGCAATCGGTCTGGGTCTGGTCCGATTTCCCCATTCTCCACCACGCTGCCTAGTATGCAGAGGCGCGTGGTGTTGAAAACGCACTTGTCCTCGTTGTAAGTGAGGTTGAGTTTTTGTGCGGTTTTCAGGAACCTCTCGAGGTTCGAGCCGTGATCCTGCTGGTTGTGACCGCAGATGGTGACGTTGTCGAGGTAGGGGAAGGTTGCCTGCAAGTGGTGGTCATCGACCATGCGGTCCATCTCCCTCTGGAAGACCGAGACCCCATTCATCACCTCAAAGGGGTCTCTGAGGAATTGGTAGAGGCGTCCGTTCGCCTCGAAGGCGGTGTACGGGCGGTCCTCTGGTCTGATAGGGAGCTGGTGGTACGCTGACTTGAGGTCGATGGTGGAGAACACCCGGTATTGGGCGATTTGGTTCACCATCTCGGATATGCGGGGTAGCGGTTAGGCGTCTAGCTGGGTGTATAGATTAACCGTCTGGCTATAATCTATCATCATCCGCTTCTTCTCGCTACCCCTCACCACCACCACTTGGGCGTGCCACGGGCTGTTGCTGCGTTCGATAATGCGCTCCTTCAGGAGCCTGTCTACCTCAGTCGCGATAAACCTCCTGTCCTCCCAGCTGTACCTCCTGCTTTTGGTCGCTATTGGCCGGCATTTGGGAGTAAGGTTCGCGAATAGCGAAGGCGGCTTTACCTTCAGGGTAGCCAGACCGCACACTGTGAGGGGCGGCTGGGACCCACCGTAATTGAGCGTGATGCTTTGGTGGTGGCACTGGAAATCCAGGCCCAAGATCACACTCGCACATAGATTCTTCATGATTAGTAATTTAAAATTATCGTATACAGTTCCGTTAACGGACAATTGTACCGCGCAGTAACCCATAATGGTCGATGTCTGGGTTTTATCAGCCATAGAGATGGTGCCCCGAGCAGGGACCACCGTTAGAGAGAGTTGTTGTGCTAGTTCAGGGTGGATAAAACTCTCCGTGCTTCCACTGTCAATTAAACATTTAACCCCGCACCCGTTTACCTTGATGTCCACCATTGATTTGGATAGCGGGTGCGGTCTGGTCTGGTCCACTGTGACCGATGCCACTGTAGGGCCCTGATCGAGACAAGATGGCGTCCACGCTGTCTGCTCACAAGATGGCGGACCCCACGAGGTCGGGCAAGATGGCGTCCAAGATGGCCGCTCCCACGGCGCACACGCGGCGGTGGCGGGTTTTCCAGTGGGGTTCCTTCTGCACACCTTCCCGAAGTGCCCCTTCTTACCGCACTTAAAGCAGGTGGTGCCTTTCGCCGGGCACAGGTTTCTGATGTGCTTCGGCTGCCCGCAGAAGTAGCAGTTGGGGCTCCGATGCGTCGCGGCTGTCGTAGGGCTTCTGGGGGGAGAGCGGGGCCCCGACGGTGTCGGGCTGCCGGGCGGGGAAGATGCCTTCCAAGATGGCGGCGCCCTTGGTGCACACGTGGTGGCGTGGGTGGCGCGGGCCGAAGAGTAGGCGTCCGAGTTTCTCTGGGCCACATCCAGGGATCGCGCTGTGTCCACAGCCTGTTTCAGGTCCAATCCCGTTTTTTCCAGTAGTCTCTGCCGGATGTAAGTGGAGCTGAGGCCTGCGATAAAGGCATCACGAACAAGCTCGTCAGTGTACACTGCGGCTTTTACATCTTGGCACCTGCAGTCTTTGCCAAGCATTTTCAGGGTGACTAGGAACTCATCCAGCGATTCCCCAGGTCGCTGTGTGCGAGTAGCGAGCAGATGCCTAGCGTACACCTCATTCGTAGGCTGCTGGTAATGCGCCTTTAGGATGTCGCAGGCGGCCGGGTACGTGTCGGCGTCTTGGATGAGGGGGTAAACCCGGTGGCTTACCCAATTCCGCAGGATTCTGAGTTTCATACTCTCAGCGTCTGTAGCGCCTGTGATGGCTGCGGAATTGTCCAGGAAGAATTCCATACACTTAAACCAGTGTCCGAATCGTGCCGATGCGTCCGAAGCATGCGGGTCCAAATCCAAACGTTCGGGTTTCAAGAGTTGGTCCATTGCGTTGAAATTTGAGTTAATAAAATTGATGTGCCTCAATAAATCCGAGACTCAACGTTAACGGAGCAAAGCAAGGCTTTTATTAACTCAGAAAGTAATACACATTGGGGAAGTGTCTCTCATCCAGAGATCTGCTGTACTGCCTGTGAGACACGCTGGGGCTTGCTTAAGTAGGGGCCAGGTATGGGCAGAGCCCTACACACAATACAATACAGGTAAGGAAATGAAACTGAAACTAAACTAAACACAGGGAATACAGTGACTGATGAATGGCATATTTCATCACATTCTTTATCTAACCCATGCTGTATCTGCCCTGGGAGTGTTTGATGGGACAGTGTAGAGGGAGCTTTTCTCTGTATCTAACCCGTGCTGTACCTGCCCTGGGAGTGTTTGATGGGGCAGTGTAGAGGGAGTTTTACACCATATCTAACCCGTGCTATACCTGCCTTGGGAGTGTTTGATGGGACAGTGTAGAGGGAGCTTTACTCTGTATCTAACTCGTGCTGTACCTGCCCTGGGAGTGTTTGATGGGACAGTGTAGAGGGAGTTTTACACCATATCTAACCCGTGCTATACCTGCCTTGGGAGTGTTTGATGGGACAGTGTAGAGGGAGCTTTACTCTGTATCTAACTCGTGCTGTACCTGCCCTGGGAGTCTTTGATGGGACACTAGAGGGAGCTTTAATTTGTATCTAACCCGTGCTGTAGATGCCCTGGGAGTGTTTGATGGGAGAGTGTAGAGGGAGCTTTAACCTGTATCTAACCCGTGCTGTACCTGCCCTGGGAGTGTTTGATGGGACAGTGTAGAGGGAGCTTTACTCTGTATCTAACCCATGCTGTACCTGCCCTGGGAGTGTTTGATGGGACAGTGTAGAGGGAGCTTTACTCTGTATCTAACCCCGTGCTGTATCTGCCCTGGGAGTGTTTGATGGGACAGTGTAGAGGGAGCTTTTCTCTGTATCTAACCTGTGCTGTACCTGCCCTGGGAGTGTTTGATGGGGCAGTGTAGAGGGAGTTTTACACCATATCTAACCCGTGCTATACCTGCCTTGGGAGTGTTTGATGGGACAGTGTAGAGGGAGCTTTACTCTGTATCTAACTCGTGCTGTACCTGCCCTGGGAGTCTTTGATGGGACACTAGAGGGAGCTTTAATTTGTATCTAACCCGTGCTGTAGATGCCCTGGGAGTGTTTGATGGGAGAGTGTAGAGGGAGCTTTAACCTGTATCTAACCCGTGCTGTACCTGCCCTGGGAGTGTTTGATGGGACAGTGTAGAGGGAGCTTTACTCTGTATCTAACCCGTGCTGTCCCTGCCCTGGGAGTGTTTGATGGGGCAGTGTAGAGGGAGATTTACTCTGTATCTAACTCGTGCTGTAGCTGCCCTGGGAGTTGTAGGTTTTGCAAAATTGAACTTTATATTATAAAGGGTCGAATGGCAGAAGAGGCCATGATTTTAAAGACTGTTTTAAAAGAAGCCCAGGAAAAAGGGGCATTCAAGATGGCCACCAGACCCCGTGACCAACTTATTGTGACACTTTAAAATGGATCCTGCAGTCCCCAGACAGCTTTGTGGATTCAGCCCATGGTAAGTTCTGGAAGCCGTTTCTGAGAGAACGAAACCAGACACCCACATATACATATCGATTGGATGCAGATCCAGTCAAGATCGGCCTGTAGATAAAGGCCATCTAAATGTTTAACCAGACAAAAGGGAACAGTTTCATATTCATGAGAAGAGCATCAAGGACCCGTTAAGGACATCACCAGGACATTAAAAACAGTGAAGGTCATTCCAGACCAGAGATGGGCCGTTACCGGCCATCCAAGTACAGTTTAAAATATAATAACTACCCCGTTGTGCTCCCAGCCCGCCAAAATTAAAACAAAAGACTAACCTGATTTGCCGCAAGATAAGGGCTTCTGCTGAGAAGTATATCTGGGAACCCAGAGGTAGAAAGATTTTTTGGGGATCATCGTGGTGAAATGAGAGGAAGCCAAAAAACGGAGAAGGCATTGTGGTGCTCCCATCGTATCGGTGGCATTATCGCTAGAAGAAGGAGAAGAAGACGGTTCGAGCCGACGTCCCGCCCCGGGGTAAAACATCAGGAGATCATCGACCAACCCCGGGCCGTTGACGAAACGAGAGGCCATCGACCCGCTCCAGCTCGGGAGAAGAGATAAGAAGAATGTACAGAAACGATGATGGTGGCCAGCCCGAGGCTCCTCTGACCGGGGTCGAGCAAACGATCCCCGACCCCGCCAACATCCAGACCAGCCAGTGTCCAGCCGTCCCCGACCCCCACCTCAGGAGAGAGGTGTGGCGCAGCTCGCTGGTGCTCCACCAACCACGTGGAGACGGGACGCCTGAAAGGATCAAACGCAGACCTGTTTCAAAACTATACACTTCCTAGTTGGATTGGTGAGCATGTTTCTGGCCTTTCATAATCAGATCTAGATAGGTTTAAGGGGGTGGATATTTAAGGGTATAATTAACATGAGTTGTTGTCCCTCGATGTTCCGTGTGTTTCCCTGTTTCATGATGATCTTTGTAGAGTATAATATGCCTGTATTTGCCTTAGTTAGTATTGTGTCATTATGATTTGCTTGTGTTTTTCCCTCCCATGTACCCTCTTATTTGCTTGCATTTGATTTGTTTTACATTATGCAATAAAATTCCATTTCGTTTCATCAAACTTGGTCTATAAGAGTTTTCTCTACCTTGTAGTTCCTGCCCCTAAGTCCAGAGTACAGAATCTAAGGGGCGAGTGGGTTGAACCACTCACGGTTTACTGTGCAAGAGAGAGAGGCCTCTAGAGAGAGAAACCTCTGCGACCTAAAACCCCTTACAGAAAATGGCGACCGCGGCAGGACTCTGGCAGCAGGATTGCAATGTAGTATTTCCAAGTTTGAATGGCTGAAATGCAATGGATGAGAGGATAGCAGATTATGTCTTTGGCAAAGTAAATCTCACTAAGCAGTGGATTTCCGATCTCTTACTGGATGGGCGTCCAGTGGACGCAGCCATCAGGTGGACAGAGAGCAAAGAGCATAAGATGTTAGTTGAGCAGGCTTTAAGGGACGAGAACGCAAGGTTAACAGTGAGGGCTGGCAGTTTCGAGGGCCAGCTGAGGGCTTGTAAATGGTTTCACATCAATCAGTGCAAACTGTTTAAGCCGGGTGCAAAAGAACCAGCAGGGAAAGCCAGGTCTGAGAGTAAAAACCATCAGCCTGAGGCAAGTAAAGAGCCACAGACCACACAAGCTGGCGTTGTAGCCTGCTTGGAAGGAGAAGCTGTCCCGCCCACCTGGGGGGAGGTTTCCCCTATGACCTGGGACTCGGATGAGGAGGAGCCCGAAGATCAAGGCCCTCCTCCTGATACGAACGCTATCGGAGCCGAGGAGCCCGAACAGCTGGGCCACACCCTTGATACGATTCTGGAGGAGGTGGAGTCGGAGGACGGAGATCCCGCCCTCGACTCAAGTTTGGGGGAGGTAGAAATTGGGGGCGGAGATCCTCCACCTGTAGGGACAGGTGAGGAGGAGTTTGTCTGCCACAGACCCAAATCCCAAAGGGGCAGAGCCTGAGGGAAGGGAGCCGAAGCCGGCAGTCGTGGAGGAGCCACGGGCTGTGAGAGCCAAGGCCCCACCCAAAGGTCCACTCGCTACGGGAGCCTCACCAAAGGCACCCCCTCGCAGGTCGCCTCTGGCGCCCCAGCCAAGGAAGCCCTGGCCCGATCCCCCCACCTTCAGTAAACGCAGACTTGGGAAACCCCTGGCAGAACGCAGTCCCCAGTTGACAGCAAAAGGCTGCGAGGAACCCAAGCCATAGGTCACTGCAGCCCCGCCACAGGGAGCGGCAAGCTGCGGTCCAATCAAGGATTAGGCAAGCCGCCCGGGGATGGGCGGCGCTGTACATAAGTTTAAGTTTTAAGTTTAAGTTGTGTAAATATTAAAGTAATTAGAGCTATAAGTAGTTGTGAATCTGCCCAGTACGTCTGTTTGTTTGGATCGAGGTTGGAAGACCCGATCGTGCCTTCACCTAAGCCAGAATCTCTCGGGAGCCTGGCAGCATTGTTTAATTTGTTGCAGGAACCAGGAGAAAGATGAGCAGGACCCTTGTCATGGCCGTGATGATCGGGTACAGTGTGGCCTATCGGGGCCGCACTAAGGACACCACAGTGTATGGGTGCACTGGCAACAGAGGCCCCATCGCGATTGACGGAACTGGCCCGCAGGACGCTGAAGAGACTGCCGCCTACTTCCATGAAGGAAGATGGCCAGGCTGGCTGGGGTCGAACTCTACTGAATACTCCAGCCAGACGGGGTTTGCATACAGAGAGACATCTCTGATGTGCCCCAGGGTGCGGATCATAGCACCCAGAGTCAGTGTTACCGTCGGGATGAAGATTTGCCTGGTCTGCAAGGGACATGTACCTTTGAATCGCTGGTGGTGGCTGCGCAAGTTGAGCAGCACCATGAAGAACTCCACAGTCGAGTGGGTAAGATTGGGTAACAACACCCATCGGACTATTACGGGGACTCATGGGGAGTTGAGTGTCTGTTGGGACAAATGGTGGGAACCAGATGAGGGGATTTACATCTGTATGTGGGGTTCAGAACGCGCTTGCCCCACAGGTGTCTCCATCTTTTTCCAAAGGCAGTGGCAGGATGCTGGGAGAGGAATGAGGTGGGACGTCAGCACACGGGCATGCGGAGTCCCATACTCTCAGATCCCAGTAAACGCCACTGAGCTCATCACCCGCCCCCGCAAGCCCCTGCCCACGATTTCGGTAGCCAAAGCCCACAAGGAAGGGTGCCCCACCACTACCAAGGGACCCAGGAACGGATTGGTATTAGTACCCACAGGTCAGGTGCTGTACCAAGGGGTACACTACGCGGTGGCTTCGGTGATTTTAAACCTCACCAAGGTGCGTTTGCCTGAGTGGTGCCCCAAGGAAATGGAACAATTGTACCAGGTCCTGTTAACAAACATGTTTAAACAGTTTTACGAATTCGACTTTGCCGATGTCGACAGAGCCGAATTGTACACCACACCACATGAGGTCTTGGACAGGATAGGGAGGCAAAGAAGGGGTGCAGTAAATGATATTTTCACAGCTTTTAATACAGGAACTTCCGTCATCAACATACTGGATGACGTGGAGCTGCAAACCCAGATCAATGGTTTGAAAACACAGTTGAGAAAGATACTGACTGACGAGAACAAGGTAGTGGGTTCTGAGTTACATGAGGACCAGGCCTTGACACTACACTTAAAAGAAATTATAGCTGAGCTGGAAAAACATGCCAGAACGATAAATGCTCTCATCAGGGAGGATCGGAATGCGTCCGATCAGGCTGCGCAGAATGAAGCTTGTGCACTGTACGGGGCTTGGTTACTGGGTGAGGGCCACAGTAACCTGGAGGATTTGAAACAAGGTTTAGTCCCCTCCTGGATCAGCAACAAGCACCTCGCAGCCCTCCACCCTTTTGCAAATGCATTGAGTCCGTGCCAGCTCAGACTAGCTTCAGAAGCCTACCCAGTCCCAGTGGACTGTGGACGGTCTAATCACACCATTATGGGTATAGTGGTAAGAATGCCGGTGATGGGAAAGACAGCTAAACTCACTCCGGTATACAGGGTGGAGAACATTGGAGTCATTCAGGGGGGTGCGCACATTCGCTACACAGGGGTCCCACCTTACATCATTCGATGGGAGCATGCAATGACAGGTACCAACCTCTCGGGGTGCCGGAGCCGGGGAGCACACATCATCCTGTGTCCCCAGCACTTGAATGCCCATTCAAAACCACAGTGTGGGTTCAGAACTGCTGGCGCGGAGCCTATAAATTGCACCATGGAGGCAATGGCACAAAGCCATGTGCCCCCACAGGTGGCATATATAGGAGGTGGGACATACTGTGTCACCACTGCAGCGCCCCACTACCAACATGGACAGCACGGTTGGTGTCCGGTTAGTGACAGCAGCTTCTGTTTCCAGCCCAGGGCAGAAGTTCAAGTGGCCCAAGAGTGAATTATCCCCATTCCTGAACCTTCCACTGTTCACATCACTGTAAAAGAGAATTTCACCGATCTCTAGCGATTCGTTGCACATTTTGGATATATCATTCCCCCTCTACCTGAACACCTCACCAAGATATTAAAAGCCGTTGTCATTTCACAGAAACATTTCTATACACTGGAGCAGAAGACTTTAGAGATAGGGGCAGACATATTGGATATAGTGACCCCACCGTGGTGGGACCTGTTCACTAGTATAGAAGTCCCTTCTTGGATTAGGATAGCCTCCCACATTCTTGTAGTGTGCCAGGTTATCATTGTAGTGTATTTATTGTTTGTACACTGTAAAAAGGTCAAACATTCGCAAAAGTATGAGAACAGAGGTGAATGGAGGGAGCATTATGTGCGGGTAGAAGAAGAGACACCCATTTAGATTTTTGCTGCTCTGTATAAAGTTAAAGTTTTCCCTCCCTCCTCTGTATTATTTTGATATGTATTCATGTGCATTTTGATTTTTGTATGTGTACTTTATTTTTATTCTTGAAGTTTATTAGATTTGTTGTTATTATTAAAAGATAGTGTGTATGCACCAGGTGATATAAGGGTATTAGACCCCCCTCCACGCCTGGAAGTGAGTATGTCAAATTTCACATCTGAAGTATTGCCATCTATAGATGCTTAATGTACACTAGGTTTTCTGAAATGGGAAATGCATGTGTCGTGGGGTCATAGATAGGTAAATACTGGGGATGATTTGATTATGGAAAGTCAGAAAATTTTGCTCACCCAGAATTATGATACTTCAAGCAAGTTACAGTATCATCAGGGGGGAGTGTAGGATTCACAAAATTGAACTTTATATTATAAAGGGTCGAATGGCAGAAGAGGCCATGATTTTAAAGACTGTTTTAAAAGAAGCCTAGGAAAAAGGGGCATTCAAAATGGCCGCCAGACCCCGTGACCAACTTATTAGGACACTTTAAAATGGTTCCTGCAGTCCTCAGACAGCTTTGTGGATTCAGCCCACAGTAAATTCTGGAAGCCGTTTCTGAGAGAACGAAACCAGACACCCACATATACATACAGATTGGATACAGATCCAGTCAAGATCGGCCTGTAGATAAAGGCCACCTAAATGTTTAACCAGACAAAAGAGAACAGTTTCATATTCATGAGAAGAGCATCAAGGACCCGTTAAGGACATCACCAGGACATTAAAAACAATGAAGGTTGTTGTGTATGTACCTTTAAGAGAGAACTGATTTTATACTGTAGTACCGGCAGTGACCACACCTGTATATAAAGCCATAGCAGGCTTCTGTACTTTCAGTTTTAAGCATACCCTCTGTCCAGTAAATACCTGTTATTATTGTTCTCCTGCAGTCCGTGTGTTATTGATACGCGGACACTACACTGGCGACGAGCAGGTTCGAACTCACCTGCAGTACTGCATCACCTCACGGGGATCTTTCCCTGAAAAGAAGCTTCTTGGAGGTCGAAGTCAGAGCAACGGGCGTCGACCACGGGCAACCGCCCAGGGATCCATCGGAGTTCGGAGAATTGCATGGGAGGCTGTGGAGAGCTGGGCTTGGCTCCCCAGTCAAGGTGTTCCAGCAAATCGTGCTGGTAGCAGGTAGTGCGCTGATCCTTCCGGACTGCGGCGGGCTCGAGCTCGATCGAGCGGCTCTGCAAAGGGGCCGTGCAGCGTCGTCGGGAGGAAAAGAGAGAGAGAGAGGGTGGAGCGCACAGGGCACAGTCGGTGCTCAAGAACCGGGCAGCGTAGAGAAAATAAAACGAGGGGAAGGAAAGTGATACGCGCCGAAGCCGTGGGTCGCCGCCATTACCCTGTAGAACGCTAGGAGCAGCGTGGCAGCAAGGGGAAGAAGGAAAAGCGCGGGAGGCGCCATTTTATTCCATTGGGGAAGAAGGAAAAGCGCGGGAGGCGCCATTTTAAACCACCCAAGATGCCGAAGAGTGGCAGTATCACTGCTTTCGACAACGAGGTAGAAGACTGGACCATGTATGTGGAAATAATTGAAGTGTACTGCAAGGCAAATGAGGTGGCCGATGGAAAGAAGGCGTCGGTATTATTAAATTTGTTGGGCGCGAGAACGTACGGCCTATTGCGGAATTTAATTACCCCAGCTAAACCAATGGAGAAAAGTTTTGAAGAGATTGTTAATATCTTACAGGAACACCTAAACCCTACATCGCTGCTGATAGCAGAAAGATTCAAGTTCCATAAAAGAAACCAGCACAAAGATGAGAGCAATGCTGACTATCTTACAGAACTACGCAAGTTATCGAAGCACTGCCAGTTCGGAGCAGGACTGGCAGACACCTTAAGGGATAAGTTTGTCTGCGGGCTCCAGAGTGAAGGAACCCAGAAACGACTACTTTCAAAAAAGGACCTGACGCTAGAACAGGCTTTCAGCGTGGCAGTATCCTACGAAGCAGCAGCACGGGGAGCTGCAGAAATACAACAGAAACCACAAGAATACAGCGCTAACGAAATGGCATATAGAGCAGAAAAGTGCTATCGCTGCGGCAGAACAACCCATGATCAGAAGGACTGCTGGTTTAAGGACAAAGTATGCAGGCAATGTGGGAAAATGGGACACATAGCAAGAGTCTGTAGGTCGGGAAAGAAAACCATCACTAAAAGAACTACTAAGGAAAAATACAAGAAAGTAAAAAAAATGACAGACAGTAGTTTGGAAGATCAGGAGAGTGATAAGGACTCCGGGAGCAGGTGACGAAGTTGTCTAAAGTTACACAACGTGATCGCAAAGGAGGATCACCGAACCATTTGGGTCACCCTCATGATAGCAGGGTCCCAAGTAAAGATGGAATTGGACACAGGATCAGCCCTAACTGTCATGAATCAACGAGACTATGAGCGGCTATTTTCACACATACCCTTAAAGGACACGTCCATTGTATTGAAGACATACACGGGGCAAAAGGTCTACCCCAGAGGAAAAATAAGGGTGCCAGTTAAATACAATGGCAAGGAAACACAGAAACTGTATCTATATATACTACAAGATGGAGGACCACCATTATTGGGACGTGAATGTATCCGAAAAATACAATTGGATTGGCATTCCATTCAGGTGCTAACTGTGACTGACAAAAAGGATGACGACGTCACACCTGGACGACTGTCAAAAATTCTAACTGACACAAAGAAGGTGTTCCAACAGGGACTTGGGACTCAAAAAGGAGTAATGGCAACGATAAAAATCGAAGATAACGCAAACCCAAAATTTTTTAAGGCCAGGCCGGTACCGTACGCGATCCGCCCAGCCGTTGAAGCAGAGCTGGAGAGTCTGGAGCGTTCGGGTGTGCTGTCCAACGTGGACTGGAGTGAGTGGGCCACACCCATCGTTCCTGTAATGTAGAAATCATTGAGCAGCACGCCTGGGGAGCCGAAGAAGGTTCGCATCTGTGGGGACTTCAAGGTAACTGTGAACCCAGTCCTGCACACAGTACAATATCCACTTCCACGGATAGAAGATATTTTCCCCTTACTATCTGGAGGTAAACACTTTATGAAGATTGATCTGGCCCAAGCGTATCTACAAATGGAGGTGGAAGAAGCATCTAGGAAATACCTCACGATAAACACTCACAAAGGTCTTTACCAGTACAACCGACTGGTATTCGGGGTAGCATCAGCCCCGGCTATTTGGCAGAGGGCGATGGAACAAGTCCTGCAAGGGATCCCGGGGACCCAGTGTTATTTGGTCGACATCCTGGTTATGGGCGAAAGTGACAGTGAACACCTTGCCAACCTGGAGCAGGTGCCAACCGCCCCAAATGCGAGTTCTTCAGGAGACAAATCTCATATTGTGGCCACATGATTGATGAGGAAGGGTTGCATAAGTCCCCAGACAAGCTTGAGGCAGCAGTCAAGGCTCCAGCACCGGAAAATGTGTCGCAACTGAGGTCGTTCCTCGGGTGGGTGAACTACTACCATAAGTTCTTGCTGAATTTATCTACAATTCTGCACCCACTGAACGCCCTGCTGCAAACTGGAGTAACGGGGAAATGGAGTGATGAGTATAAGCGTGCCTTTCAGAAATGTAAATGCCTAATCACTTCAAAAGAAGTATTGGCCCACTACAATCCAACACTACCGATTCGGTTGGCATGTGATGCGTCTCCCTACGGCATTGGAGCGGTGCTGTCACACAAATTCATTGACGGTTCAGAGAGGCCAATAGCCTTTGCGTCGCGCTCGTTAACCTCAGCCGAGCGTAACTATGCCCAGATTGACAGGGAGGCCCTCAGCCTGGTGTGGGGGGTGAAGAAGTTCAATCACTATCTGCACGGGCAGAAATTCACCCTACTGACTGATCATCAGCCTCTGGTCTCCATTTTTAACCCAAAGAAGGGCGTTCCGGTGATGACGGCGCAACGGCTGCAAAGATGGTCACTTTTTCTAGGGGCACATCAGTACGACATAGAGTACAAGGGTACGAAACAGCATGGAAACGCTGATGGGCTGTCGCGCCTACCGTTGCCTACGGTGGAGGAAGCACCTGCAGTGGACCCTGTTGAGATATTCCATTTGACCATAGTCGAATGTCTACCTGTTACAAACTCAAGTATAGAGAAGAAAACCCGAAATGGCCCGGCACTCTCTCGGGTCTATGATTTGACGGTGAAAGGATGGCCAGCACATGGCGACTCCCTGTTGCCAGCATTCTCGCCAAGGAGAGAACAGCTGTCAGTGTGCTGGGGGACCTTGATGTTTGGATCCTGAGTGGTAATTCCACCCAAGTTGAGAGATAGATTGCTCAATGAGCTTCATGAGGGTCATCTGGGAGGGGTAAAAATGAAGAGCCTAGCCAGGGCGTTTGTGTGGTGGCCGGGAATCGATAAAGAAATCGAGGATATGACCAAGAGGTGCATAGGATGCCAGAAGGTCCAAAACGCTCCACCACAGGCCCCGCTGCACCCATGGGAGTGGCCCTCATCTCCATGGCAACGGGTACACATTGATTTTGCTGGTCCATTTATGGACTCAATGTTTTTAATCGCCGTGGATGCCCATTCGAAATGGCCAGAGGTCATCAAAATGTCCTCCACCACCACGGAGAAAACTATTGCAGTCCTACGGACCATCTTCGCCAGGAATGGCTTGCCAGAACAGATTTGCTCCGACAATGGACCACAGTTTGTGTCCGAGGATTTCCGGAGGTTTCTGAGGAATAATGGGGTGAAACATTACACATCTGCCCCATATCATCCAGCCACAAATGGATTGGCTGAGAGGTTTGTTCAGACCTTTAAAAAGGCAATAAAGGCGATGTATAATGACAACATACCACTACAACACAAGGTGGATAATTTCTTGTTTGCTTACCGGAATGCGACACATGCAGTCACCAACCAAGCTCCAGCCATAATGTTCTTCAACCGAAGGCTAAGATGTCACCTGGATTTGCTCAAACCAAACATAAGACGAGATGTTGAGGATAAGCAATTCCAGCACATCAATGAGAAGCCAACCAGGAGCTTCAAGATAGGGCAACCAGTCTTGGCCCGCGACTACCGAACAGAAAAATGGCAGCCAGGAACGATATGCACACAGCAGGGACCACTAATGTACACAGTGGACGTTGGAGAGAGCATCGTGAGACGCCATGCTGACCAGATTCTAGAGTCACAGGAGCAAGCCAAACCCATACCACGAGCAGGTGCACCTGGTAATCAACCCGAAGTACAGATTGCGTCTACCTCAGTATCAGTGGTATTGGAAACTGACGAACCAACCAATGACAATGAGCCAGAATCGACTCCGCCGCAAGAACAGGATACTCGAGAAAGGCGCTATCCAGTCAGGACCAGGAAGCCTCCTCAAACACTGAACTTATAAATGATTATTTCAGTTGATGTATATAGTACAGAGAAAATTGTAATTGTAATTAGTTATTATTTAATTGTTTAATGAATGTTATGTACTGTTTATCTAAAAGGGGAGGAATTGTTGTGTATGTACCTTTAAGGGAGAACTGATTTTATACTGTAGTACCGGCAGTGACCACACCTGTATATAAAGCCATAGCAGGCTTCTGTACTTTCAGTTTTAAGTTACCCTCTGTTCAGTAAATACCTGTTATTATTGTTCTCCTGCAGTCCATGTGTTATTGATACGCGGACACTACAGAGGATATTCCAGGCCAGAGATGGCCCATTACCGGCCATCCAAGGACAGTTTAAAATATAATAACTACCCCGTTGTGCTCCCAGCCCGCCAAAATTAAAACAAAAGACTAACCTGATTTGCCGCAAGATAAGGGCTTCTGATGAGAAGCATATCTGGGAACCCAGAGGTAGAAAGATTTTTTGGTGGGCATCGTGGTGAAATGAGAGGAAGCCATAGACGGAGAAGCCATCGTGGTGCTACCATCGTATCGGTGGCATCATCGCGAGAAGAAGGAGAAGAAGACGGTTCGAGCCGGCGTCCCGCCCCGGGGTAAAACATCGGGAGATCATCGACCAACCCCGGGCCGTTGACGAAACGAGAGGCCATCGACCCGCTCCGGCTCGGGAGAAGAGATAAGAAGAAACTACAGGAAAGATGATGGGGGCCAGCCCGAGGCTCCTCTGACCGGGGTCGAGCAAACGATCCCCGACCCCGCCGACATCCAGACCAGCCGGTGTCCAGCCGTCCCCGACCCCCACCTCAGGAGAGAGGTGTGGCGCAGTTCGCTGGGGCTCCACCAACCACGTGGAGACGGGATGCCTGAAAGAATCAAACGCAGACCTGTTTCAAAACCTTACACTTCCTAGTTGGATTGGTGAGCATGTTTCTGGCCCTTCATAATCAGATCTAGATAGGTTTAAGGGGGTGGACATTTAAGGGTATAATTAACATGAGTTGTTGTCCCTCGATGTTCCGTGTGTTTCCCCATTTCATGATGATCTTTGTAGAGTATAATATGCCTGTACTTGCCTTAGTTAGTATTGTGTCGTTATGATTTGCTTGTGTTTTTCCCTCCCATGTACCCTCTTATTTGCTTGCATTTGATTTGTTTTACATTATGCAATAAAATTCCATTTCGTTTCATCAAACTTGGTCTATACGAGTTTTCTCTACATTGTAGTTCCTGCCCCTAAGTCCAGAGTACAGAATCTAAGGGGCGAGTGGGTCGAACCACTCACGGTTTACTGTGCAAGAGAGAGAGGCCTCTAGAGAGAGAAACCTCGGCGATCTAAAACCCCTCAGAGAGTGTTTGCTGGGACATTGTAGAGGGAGCTTTACTCTGTATCTAACCCATGCTGTACCTGCCCTTGGAGTGTTTGATGGGACAATGTAGAGGGAGCTTCACTGTGTAGCTAACCCGTGCTGTACCTGACCTGAGTATGTTTGATGGGACAATAGAGGGAGCTTTAATCTGTATCTAACCCGGGCTGTACTTGCCCTGGGAGTATTTGATGGGACAGTGTAGAGGGAGATTTACTCTGTATCTAACCTGTGCTGTACCTGATCTGAGAATGTTTGATGGGACACTAGCGGGAGCTTTATTCTGTATCTAACCCGTGCTGTACCTGCACTGAGAATGTTTGATGAGACAGTGTAGCGGGAGATTTAATCTGTATCTAACCTGTGCAGCACCTGCCCTGGGAATGTTTGATGGGGCAGTGCAGAGGGAGCTTTATTCTGTATCTAACCCATGCTGTACATGCCCTGGGAGTGTTTGATCGGACAGTTTAGAGGGAGCTTTACTGTTTATCTAATCCGTGTTGTTCCTGCCCTGGGAATGTTTGATGGGACAGTTTAGAGGGATATTTACTCTGCAACAAACCCTTTCTGCACCTGACCTGGGAGTGTTTGATGGGGCAGTGTAGAGGGAGCTTCACTGTTTAGCTAAACCATGCTGTACCTGCCCTGTGAATGTTTGATGGGACAGTGTAGAGGGATATTGACTCTGTATCCAACCCGTGCTGTACCTGACCAGGGAGCGTTCCACGGGACAGTGTAGAGGGAGCTTTACTCTGTATCTTACCCGTGCTGTACCTGCCCTGGGAGTGTTTGACGGGATATTGTAGAGGGAGCTTTACTCTGTATCTAACTCATGCTGGACCTGCCCTGGGAGTGTTTGATCGGACAGTTTAGAGGGAGCTTTACTATGTATCTAAGCCATCGTGTACCTGCCCTGGGATTGTTTGATGTGACAGTGTAGAGGGAGAATCACTCTGTATCTAAACCTTGCTGTACCTGCCCTGGAAGTGTTTGATAGGACAGTGTAGAGGGAGCTTTACTCTGTATTTAACCCATTCTGTATCTGCCCTGGGACTGTTTGATGGGGACAGTGCAGAGGGAGCGTTACTCTGTATCTAACCCGTGCTGTACCTGTCCTGGTGGTGTTTGATGGGACAGCGTAGAGGGAGCTTTACTCTGTATCTAACCCGTGCTGTACCTGCCCTGGGATTGTTTGATGGGACAGTGTAGAGGGAGCTTTACTCTGTATCTAACCCGTGCTGTACCTGCCCTGGGAGTGCTTGATGGGACAGTGTAGAGGGAGACTGACTCCGCATCTATCCCGTGCTGGACCTGACCTGGGAGTGTTTGATAAGGCAGTGCAGAGGGAGATTTACTCTGTAACTAACCCATGCTTTACCTGCCCTGGGAGTGTTGGATGGTACAGTGTAGAGGGAGCTTCATTGTGTAGCGATCCCGTGCTGTACCTGCTCTGGGAGTGTTTGATGCGACAGTGTAGAGGGATCTTTACTCTGTATCTAACCCATGCTGTGTAGGGGGTTTCTCTTGCTCGTTCTGGTCTCCTACCAGGCTTCGTGCAATAATTACCCTTGAGTGGTTCGACCCACTCGTCCCTACGGTTCTAGACCTTGGACTTAGGTGCAGGGAACTGTAGTGCAGAGAAAAACTCAATAGACCAGGTTGAATTGCACGAAATGGATGCTTTTATTATTAATCAGTTTGCAGCATTATAAAATACATGTCATAAGCACAGATTAAAGTAACTACAAGCATGCACATATCTATAAACTTAACTCTATGGAAATGGGAAACACACGGCACATCGTAAAAGGGGAAACACATTACGCTTACCCTTAACCCCCTCCCCTAGACCTAAACTAAGTTTCGACTTGAGGAACTCGGGATCATGCTCACCACTTTCAGATTTGCAAAAAGGGGGGTTCGCAGCCCTTTTGGCACAGCTTTCCGTCGTCACGTGGATTTGGAAACTTCTGGCGCAGCTTGTTTTTTCTCTTGGTCCTTCTGCGATGAGGCTGCCGATACAGCCTTGGTGAGCGCTCGCCACGGATGAATCCGTTACCGACGTGACTTTAAGAACTGGATGCACATGGGTGAATCCATTACCGATGTGATATTGAGACGCTGGAGTGCCGGGCCCTGAGTGTCCTCTTATGCAATCATAATGATTGTCCTTCTGAGGGTGTCTTCTTCTTCGGCCTGGGTCGTCGATGATCTCCCGACAAAAGTACACGGGCCACTCTCGTCGTCTTCCCGTCATGGCCGAGCCTTGCCTGGCCGAACACCGACCACGTTCCGAAACCGAAGTGCTGCCTTAACCGAAGAATCGTAGAAGTTCCGAAGCGAAGCGTGAAGCCAAGCTACGAAGCGTACTCCCAAGCGTTGAACAAATGAAAACCGAAGTGAAGCGTCCTGATGGACCTTTCAATCCACAGTTATACCCTTTTGGGACAGTCTTATCTCCCGCCAAATCATAGTCCAGTCTTTGTAATATTTTTGGCGGGCAGAAATCTCTGCAGGGGCGCTTTGTCTTTGTAACGGGAGCCGGTGATAGCTTAACTGGCCTTCCTGGGCCGATAATGTCTTTTACTTTGTCACCGTAACTCGGTTCGTATATTGATCGGTCTGGAGATTGCCCTTGATGGATGTTAAATGGTTTTCCTTTGTACAGTAAATGGGTTTAAGTGTTCGTTCAATTGTCCGCCCATTCCTTGATGGGCCCCATCCTGCTACCCAAAACCGTCCTGTACTTAGAATCTAATTAGTATGTATGCTCAGTTCCCTGAGTTTCGGTTTCCCGATACTGGCTTTCGCGGGCTTACTGTCCTCAATCCACAAGCCTGTCTGGCTTGCAGTAACAGAAATCAAATGGTCCCAGAAACTGATCACGAGGTCCGGCGGCCATTTTGTATGCCCTTTTATCAAAGGTTTTTCTGTACAAGTTTCTTTTGGTCAATAAACTGTCTTATTAACCCTGTTTTCTTGCGTGATTAATTACTGAAAATTTCGAATCTTACAGTTGTACCTGCCCTAGGAGTGTTTGATGGGGCAGTGCAGAGGGAGCTTTACTCTGTATCTAACCCGTGCTGTACCTGCCCTGGGAGTGTTTGATGGGACAGTGTAGAGGGAGCTTTACTCTGTATCTAACCCGTGCTGTACCTGCCCTGGGAGTGTTTGATGGGACAGTGTAGAGGGAGCTTTACTCTGTATCTAACCCGTGCTGTACCTGCCCTGGGAGTGTTTGATGGGAGAGTTTAGAGGGAGCTTTACTCTGTATCTGACCCATGTTTTACCAGCCCTGGGAGTGATTGATGGGACAGTGTAGAGGGAGCTTTACTCTGTATCTAACCCCATACTGTACTTGCCCTGAGAGTGTTTGATGGGACAGTGTAAAGGGAGCTTTACACTGTATCTGACCCGTGCTGTACCTGCCCTGGGAGTGTTTGATGGGACAGTGTAGAGGGAGCTTTACTCTGTATCTAACCCGTGCTGTACCTGCCCTGAGAGTGTTTGATGGGACAGTGTAGAGGGAGATTTACTCTGTATCTTGCCCGTGCTGTACCTGCCCTGAGAGTGTTTGATGGGACAGTGTAGAGGGAGCTTTACTCTGTATCTGACCCGTGCTGTACCTGCCCTGGGAATGTTTGATGGGACAGTGTTGAGGGAGCTTTACTCGGTATCTAACCTGTGCTGTACCTGCCCTGGGAGTGTTTGATGGGACAGTGTAGAGGGAGCTTTACTCGTTATCTAACCCATGCTGTACCTGTCCTGGGAGTGTTAGGTGGGACAGTGTAGAAACATAGAAACATAGAAGATAGGAGCAGGAGTAGGCCATTTCGCCCCTCCAGCCTGCTCCGCCATTCAATGCGATCATGGCTGATCATCCAAATTCAGTACGCGGTCCCTGCTTTCTCCCCATACCCCTTGATCCCTTTAGCCTTAAAAAATATATCCAACTCCTTTTTGAATATATCGAATGAACTGGCCTCCACCGCCTTCTGTGGCAGAGATTTCCACAGGTTCACCACGGGTGAAGAAATTCCTCCTCATTTCTGTCCTAAATGGCTTACCCCATATCCTTAGACTGTCACCCCTGGTTCTGGACTCCCCGACCATCGGGAACATCCTTCCTGCATCTAGTCTGTCCAGTCCTGTCAGAATTTTATACGTTTCACTGAGATCACCTCTCATTCTTCTAAACTCCAGCGAGTACAAGTCCAATCGACCCAATCTCTCCTCATACGTCATTCCTGTTATCCCAGGTATCAGCCTGGTGAATGTTCGCTGAACTCCTTCCATGGCAAGAACATCCATCCTCAGATCAGGCAACCAAAACTGCACACAATACTCATGGTGTGGTCTCACCAAGGCCCTGTTCAACTGCAGCAAGACATCCTTGTTCTTGTACTCAAACCCTCTCGCTACGAAGGCCAACATACCATTTCCCTTCTTAACCGCCTGCTGCAACTGCATGCTTACCTTCAGCGACTGGTGCACAAGGACACCCAGGTCTCGTTGCACTTCCCCTTCTCCCAATCTATTGCTGTTCAGATAATAAACTGTCTTCCTGTTTTTGCCACCAAAGTGGATAACCTCACATTTATCCACGTTATATTGCATCTGCCATGTGTATTGATTTCTTTGTGGGTTCAATGAGGAGACATTTATGAAAGAGAATGTCTTTTAATCTAAAGTTTTGTTCAACTCTTTATACAGCATTTACAGGAGACATCAAGCTAGTGATGCATCTAGAATGAAACTGAAACCAAAAACTAACTGCCTTGCTTCTCTTGGTCACATGCCCTCTGCTGGTCAGGCACAAGCAATCAATACATGCAAACATGCTATTAAGGCATCATAATCGAACAGGCAAATACCATCTCTATTTGCTGATACCATTACATCTCCTTTTCTTAAAACAAAAGTATTTTACTTTTAACTAACAACATGTTTTCTTTGTATTAATCTGCATTTTAACTGTAACACTTAATGAACTTACATTATCATTATCATGATCAAGGTTTCTTAACCTTGCTTTGTGTGTTCACATGAAATATGTCAATACACTAGAACTTGAAGAAAGAATAAGATAACATTACTTCCTTCTATAACAATAGTCCTTAAATTTGCTCAATGAGTCTCTCAGGAGGCTTCACGTGTCTTGAAGATTTTCTGATTGATTGTCCTTGAATCTGAGTTGTCGCCTCAGATGATTGGTTCTCAGCTGTGTGATCAGGTTGTTCAACAGTATCAGTCTCTTGACCTGCTGTGGCTGGTCCCATGAGAAGATCTCAACGATTTCTTCTCAGAACAGCACCCTCATCTGTCTGAATGGTGTATGATCTTGGTTGAACTTCACTCAGGACAGTTCCCTTCTGAGTCCATGTGTTTGTTTTGTCTTTGAACCTTACTTGGTCACCAGTGTGGAGTTCAGGTAGGTTTTGTGTTCCTCTGTCATAGTAGTACTTTTGCTTTTCTTTCTGTTGTTCTTTGAACTTCCTCACTTTCTCCCCCTCTTTTGTTTTCAGGAGGTTCTCCGGGATGGGTAGGTTTGACCTTAGCCAACGTCCCATCAGGAGTTGGGCTGGTGATATACCACACTCGAGCGGCGTTGTGCGGTATACAAGCATGCTTTGGTAGAAGTCAGTTCCACTGTCTTTTGCCTTGTACTTCAGTCTTTTCACTGTGTTTGCGGGCTCTCCTGGGTCAACAGCTCTGGACAACATGTCTGCTGTATACATCAGCTTCCCCAGTGTGTACGCAACATTCAGTTCATCATAGACTGTCTCTCCTTCGCTTTCCACAACGAGGACTCTCTTTACCAGGTTCAGTCTCTCACAGGCTTTTAAACCTAGTATGGCTTGTACATCCTTTGGCACCACGATTAATGCTAGCGTGTGCTCTCTGTCCTTGTGTGTTACTTTGACAATGCATCTTCCTTTCACTGGTATATCAGTACCTGTGTATCCTGTCACTTTCACTTTTATTCCATGTATCTTTGGTCTGGGTCTAATTTTCTTAAAATCAGTCTCTGATATCACATTAACTTGTGCTCCAGTATCCAATTTAAATGGAATATGTATGTCATTCACTTTTAATGTCAACATCCAGTCTCTTTCTTCTTTGTTTTCAGACACAACATCTACATTGAACTCCTCAATCTTGCTTTCATCTACTGTATGGACCTTGCTTTGTTGCACTTGGTTCTTACAGCAACGGGCATATTGGTTGTTTTTGTTGCAACTATTGCATGTTTTACCATATGCTGGACACTTTCTTGGTGGATGCTGTGTACCGCATCGACTACATGACTTTCGATTGTCCCTTTCATTTTCGTTTGCTGGCCACGCCTCTTTTTTCACATTGGCGCTCTTTTTGTGAAACGGTTTGTGTCCGTTCTTACTCACTGCATCCACGTTGCAGCTACTGTCACTGAACAGCTCCTTTGCCTGCAACTTCACAGTCTCTGTAGCCCTACACAGTGTTATGGCTTTTCCCAGGTCTAGATCTTGCTCTCTTAGCAGTCTTTCCCTTAGACCATTATCTGGAATACCACACACCAGTCTGTCTTTTATCAGCGAGTCTGTCAGTCCCCCAAATTCACATGATTTGCTTCTGTTTCTCAGTTCAGTCACATACTGATCAATAGTCTCACCCGTTTTCTGAACACATGTGAAAAATCTGTGCCTCTCAAACGTCACGTTACGTTTAGGTATGCAGTAGGCCTCAAACTGTTCCATTATTTTATCTAGCTTCATTTTGTCTCCATTAGCAGCGAATGTGAAGTTATTATACACCTCCAGCGCTTCATCACCCACGACATGTAAGAACAGTGACGATTTATTTTTATTACTTTTCTCGTCAGCTCCGATTGCTGATAAATACAACCCCACACGTTGTTTGAACCTTCTCCAATTTTCAGCCACATTACCTGTCAACTGAAGCGTCGCCGGTGGGTGTAAACCTTCCATTCTTTCACTTCGTTAGCTATTCTCTAATGGTAAGCAACAATGTTCTCTTTTGGCTTGCTAATCTGTGGAAGCTGATTTAACTTCGGATTTTTTCTCTTCATCTCTTTCAGCCACTTCTGACACCATGTATTGATTTCTTTGTGGGTTCAATGAGGAGACATTTATGAAAGAGAATGTCTTTTAATCTAAAGTTTTGTTCAACTCTTTATTCAGCATTTACAGGAGACATCAAGCTCGTGATGCATCTAGAATGAAACTGAAACCAAAAACTAACTGCCTTGCTTCTCTTGGTCACATGCCCTCTGCTGGTCAGGCACAAGCAATCAATACATGCAAACATGCTATTAAGGCATCATAATCGAACAGGCAAATACCATCTCTATTTGCTGATATCATTACACCATCTTTCTGCCCAATCACCCAACCTGTCCAAATCATCCTGGAGTTTCTCGACATCCTCCTCACAGCACACACGCCCACCCAGCTTTGTGTCATCTGCAAATTTGGAGCTATTACATCTAGTTCCCTTGTCCAGATCATTTATATATATATTGTGAATAGAGAGAGCTTTACTCTGTATCGAACCCATGCTGTACCTGCCCTGGGAGTGTTTGATGGGACCATGTAGAGGCAGCTTTACTCTATCTAACCACGTGCTGTTCCTGCCCAGGGAGTGTATAATGGGACAATGTAGAGGGGCATTGGCTCTGTATCTAACCCATGCGGTAGCTGCGCAGGGAGTGTTTGATGGGACAGTGTAGAGGAAGCTTTACTCTGTATGTAACCTGTTCATTACCTGCCCTGGGAGTGTTTGACGGAACAGTGTAGAGGGAGCTTCACTCTGTATCTAATCCCTGCTGTACCTGCCCTGGGAGTGTTTGATGGGACAGTGTAGAGGGAGCTTTACTCTGTATCTAACCCGTGCTGTACTTGCCCTGGGAGTGCTTGATGGGACAGTGCAGAGGGAGATTGACTCTATATCTAACCCGTGCTGTACCTGCCCTGGGAATGTTTGATGGGACAGTGTAGAGGGAGATTGTCTCTGTATCTAACACGTGCTGTACCTGCCCTGGGAATGTTTAGTGGGACAGTGTAGAGGGAGATTGACTCTGCATCTAACCTGTGCTGTACCTGCCCTGGGAGTGTTTGATGAGGCAGTGCAGAGGGAGATTTACTCTGTATCTAACCCGTGCTTTACCTGCCCTGGGAGTGTTTGATGGTACAGTGTAGAGGGAGCTTCATTGTGTAGCGATCCCGTGCTGTACCTGCTCTGGGAGTGTTTGATGGGACAGTGTAGAGGGATCTTTACTCTGTATCTTACCCGTGCTGTACCTGCCCTGGGAGTGTTTGATGGGGCAGTGCAGAGGGAGATTTACTCTATATCTAACCATGCTTTACCTGCCCTGGGAGTGTTGGATGGGACAGTGTAGAGGGGGCTTTACTCTGTATCTAACCCGTGCTGTACCTGCCCTGGGAGTGTTTGATGGGCCACCAGAGGGAGCTTTACTCTGTGTCTAACCCGTGCTGTACCGTCCCTGGGAGTGTTTGATGGGACAGTGTAGAGGGACCTTTACTGTGTATCTAACCCATGCTCTACCTGTCCTGGGAGCCTTATATGGGACAGTGTAGAGCAAGCTTTACTCTGTATCTGACCCGTGCTTTACCTGCCCTGGGAGTGTTTGATGGTATAGTGTAGAGGGAGCTCTACTCTGTATCTGACCCGTGCTGTACCTGCCGTGGCAGTGTTTAATGGGACAGTGTAGAGAAGCTTTACTCTGTATCTAACCAGTGCTGTACCTGCCCTGGGAGTGATTGATGGGTCAGTTTAGAGGGAGTTATACTCTGTATCTAACCCGTGCTGTACTTGCCCTTGGAGTGTTTAATGGGGCAGTGTAGAGGGAGCTTTACTCTGTATCTAAACCTAGCTGTACCTGCCCTGGGAGTGTTTGACGGGACAGTGTGGAGGGAGATTTACTCTATATCTAACCCGTGCTGTACCTGCCCTGGGAGTGTTAATGGGACAGTGTAGATGGAGCTTTACTCTGTATCTAACCCGTGCTGTACCTGCCCTGGGAGTGTTTGATGGGACAGTGGAGATTGAGCTTTACTCTGTATCTAACCCGTGCTGTACCTGTCCTGGGAGTGTTTGATGGGACAGTGTAGAGGGAGCTTTACTCTGTATCTAACCCGTGCTATACCTGTCCTGGGAGTGTTTGATGGGACAGTGTAGAGGGAGCTTTACTCTGTATCTAACCCGTGCTGTACCTGCCCTGGGAGTGTTTGATAGGACTGTGTAGAGCGAGCTTTACTCTGTATCTAACCCATTCTGTACCTGCCCTGGGAGTGTTTGATGGGACAGTGTAGAGGGAGCTTTACTCTATATCTAACCTCTGCTGTACTAGCCCTGGGAGTGTTTGATGGGACAGTGTAGAGGGAGCTTTACTCTGTATCTAACCCGTGCTGTACCTGCCCTGGGAGTGTTTGATGGGACAGTGTAGAGGGAGCTTTACTCTGTATCTAACCCGTGCTGTACCGTCCCTGGGAGTGTTTGATGGGACAGTGTATAGGGTCTGTTACTGTGTATCTAATCTGTGCTCTACCTGTCCTGGGAGTGTTTGATGGGACAGTGCAGTGGGAGCTTTACTCTGTAAGTTTCGCAAAATTTATGGCCTAGAAATTGGGTATAGCCCGGCTTGAGGCGTTAGAACTGGCGCTGCGCAAAGTTTATAGCCAGACGAAACTTATCGCTGCCTGGCACTATATTGGGTTGCATCGCCCCTAAAGTTGATTGAGGCGCGAATTCAGGCATTACACGGGACTCCTAAGGCGCTAAACTTCCGGCGCAACCCAATATCGGAGCGGACGGGCTCAGCGCAGGTGCTATCAATTACCGATGACCACGAGACTTCCAGGCGCCGTCTAGCTCTTAAAGGGGTGGGTCAGTCATCTTCAGCATCCACACTCTGTGCCTTGCAGGCCTCAGAGTCGGCGCAGGCCATTCTCTAGCGATAAAAACTTGGACCAGATGGAGAAGGTGAGACAGAGAGCGGAGCGCTTCATCAATGAGGCTCTGGAGCAATTGGTGGCCACAGTGGAGCGCCGGCGAGATGTTCTCTACCCAGACAATGGCTGAATCATAAGGACTACCGACGAGCTTGGAGGGATGTATGCCAGAGGGTCAACTCCAGCAGCATGGTGACCAGGAGCCCTGTCCAATGCAGAAAGAAATTCAACGACCTCACTTGGGTCGTGAGGGTTGGTGTTGTTCCTGCAAACTTCTGCATCCCTTCATTTGCACCTGACTTTATGGCTACAGGGTGGTCTGTGCCCCATTGGCCATCTGCCAGCAAGCACCCATGGCCCTTTCTGGGCACACACATGCACATTTGACTCAGGGCGTCATGTAAGGGCTTTTGCACCATGGGGGGCATGAGATGATCACCCAGGGCATCAGGTAACATAACTTCCCCTCCTTTCCCCTGCAGTCCATGCTGGCGAGGATTGGCAAAGACCAGCTTCGCACCGGTGGAGGACCTCCACAAGTGGTCACTCTCACGGATCTCGAGGAGAGAGTCCACCAGATTCTTGGAGGACGTCTGAGTGGTCCTGTAACCACTGCAGCTGCCGACCCCATTGTCGACAGCGATGGTAAGGTTCTCACCTCTTACAACTGTCTCCTTATACTTGTTCCCCCCGCCAGCATGCTTTCTCACTGTGGACCCATGTCATAGCCTTGCCGCAATCTGGCATCCCTTGCTGCTAAGCTGTCCTTTTGCTAAAGCCACTCTTCCACCTCCCTGCTTTCAGATGCTGCATCACCAGCTCGGGAGCCGGGCCCTCAAGCTGCCAGTGCCAGTGCCTCCGAAGGCTTAATGAGAAAATTACTGTCCAACAGAAGGTCAGCAACTCTCTCCAGCAACGATCAGGATGGCCAGCCCAAATGGCTGCAGCTTTAATACTAGTGCTGTCCCCTTTAAATAGCGCCCCCCGAGTCCGAGAAGGGCCTGGGAACGCTCCATCCAACTGTCACTAATAGCACCAGGTGGAAAGGTTGCGGGCGCCACCGAATATCCGGTCCGGGGCGCAAAAATGGCGTTGCACACTGAAATGACGTCATGATCTGCCTGCGGCCGCGGGCACGCGCAAAGAGTTAGCGCCGGCGCAAAAATCATACTCAATATGGGAGGTGGCGCTATATTCACAGCGCCCGCCCGAAAATTGGGTAACGCCCCAATTCTCGGGCTCTTTAGGCGCTAATCGCTGGCGCTACCAACCGAATTTCTAGGCCTATATGTTTTTCCATAAGTGTTACTGGCAGAAGAGGCCTTAATTGTAAAGACTTTTAAAAGCAGCCCAGAAAAAGGGACACTTAAAATGGCCGCCAGACCCCATGACAAGCTTGGACACTTTAACGTGGTTCCTGCAGTCCCCAGACAGCTTTTGTGGGTTCAGCCCATCAAGCCCAGGAACAGAGAACCAGACAGAACCACATACATATGCAAAACTCTGGGATGCGGTACCAGGCAGCACCCATCAATATAGATTGGATACAGATTCAAACAGATCGGCCTGTAGATAAAGGCCATCTAAGTGTTACACAGACAAAGGAAAACCAGTTTCCAAGTTTAATGGGAACATCGATACCCGTTTACAACAATCAAAACCCGGGATGGCAGTTACCGGCCATCTCGAAGCTACTTTAAATTAACGACTACCCTTTTGTACCATAAGCCCGCCAAAAGTAAACCAAAGACTCACCGAGATCTGGCGGGAGATAAGGGCTTCTCCTGAGAAGTATAATTGGGGTCCCGGGTAGCCATCAAAAAAAAGGAAGCTAAGCGAAGCCAGAAGGAAGGAGGTTCGGGGATTCGTTGGAAGAACGTTCGGTAACTGGGGCTCTTCATCCTGATCGTATCGTGGTACCTTCTGTGTGGTATCATCACCTTCGATAGCAGCTGGAGTTCGGAGAAGAAGATGGTTCGAGTCGGCGTTCCGCTCCGGTGTAACCGTCGGGAGATCATCGACCAACCCCGGGCCGCTTGACGAGACAAAGAGGCTGTAAAACTACAGTAGAGACATTTATGAAAGCCGGCTAGAGGCAGATGGTCTCTTCCCCACGTCAACAGATCCAGCCTGTCCATGACATTCACCTCGAGGAAAGGAAGGTGTGTAGCAGCTCGCAGCCCGCAGCACTGACCACGAGGAGACAGGACGCCTGAAAGGATCAAAACGCAGACCTGTTTCAAAACTTTGCAATTCCCAGCTGGATTAGTGAGCATGTTTCTGGCCCTTCATAATCGGATCTAGATAGGACAAAAGGGGGTGGATATTTTGGGAATAATTAACATGAGTTGTTGTCCCTCGATATTCCGTGTTTTTCCCCATTTCATGATGACTGTTGTAAGGTATAATGGCCTAGAAATTCAGTTGGGCGCGCCAGCCGTTAGCGCCTTAGGGGGAGTAGATCTCGAGCGCTAGGCGCTTATCGCCCGGGCGCAGCGCGATCTGCGCCTCTCCCCAACTTCAGGACACATTTAGCGCCGGCGCAAAGTCTTAGCGCGTGCCCTGCTGCGCGCGTAGTTCATGACGTCATATAATAGTGCAACGCCCTTTGTGCGCCCCGAACCAGAACTTCACTCGCGCCGGCCCATTGTGCGCCGGGTGTCCCGAGCGACTGTGAAGTGGAACGGTAAACAGGCCAGCTGGGCCGGGGGGAGCGCTAATTATAGGGCACTTACCCAGCAGTATAAAGGCCAGCCATTTTGCAGCATTCACTCTTGTGCAACGGTTTTTTGGACAGAGACCAAGGAGGAGAGTTTACTGGTTTGGACCAACACTTGGACAGGTATTTTTGGCTCAGGCCAGAGCTTACCAATTATCTTAGCCTTCATTCAGAGCTCAGTGTTTGCCAGCATATAATGGGGGCTGCATTGGGTGCCAACGCTGAATTTCAGCCTTATGCCAGAAGGGCTTACAGACGCCGTGAGAGAGTGGCAGCCCTGGCTAGACGCAGAGGGGGCAACAGGCGTTGCCAACTGAGGCCTTACCCACGCAGGGTATACCGCCAGCAGACCTCCTATCTGACCATGTCTGCCGCGATGTGTGTTAGGAGGCTGCGATTCCAAAGGGAGGTGGTTGCAGACATCTGCCGGCTGCTTCAGAGAGATCTGCAGCCACAGCTGATGCGCAGGACGTCTCTGTCGGTGGCAGTGAAGGTGACGGTGGCTCTCAACTTCTATGCCTCCGGCTCCTTCCAATCCGCTACTGGGGACATCGCTAACATCTCCCAGTTCGCCGTGCATTGCTGCATCCGCCAGGTGACCGAAACCCTTTTCAGAAGGAGACATCAATTCATCTCCTTCCCCATGACCCTGGACAAGCAGCAGCAGTGTGCAGTGGGGTTTGCAAGAATAGCGGGCTTCCCCATGGTGCAGGGCGCCATTGACTGCACGCATGTGGCTTTGCGGGCACCTCTTGAGCATGCCGAGGAGTACCGCAACCGGAAGGGCTACCATTCCCTCAATGTACAGCTGGTGTGTGACCACAGGCAGCGCATCCTAGCTGTCAATGCCCGCTTCCCAGGCAGCAGCCACGATGCCTTAATCCTGCGACAGACAACTGTGGCTGACATGTTCCAGGCACAGCCTCCCCCAAGAGGATGGCTTATCGGGGACAAAGGCTATCCTTTGTGTACCTGGCTCATGACCCCGCTCCGCGCGCCCACGACCCCTGCTGAAGAGGCATACAACGAGAGCCATCAAGCGACGAGGAGCCTCATAGAACAAACAATCGGCGTGCTCAAGCAACGGTTCCGCTGTCTCGACCGCTCCGGGGGAGCCCTCCAGTATTCGCAGGATCGAGTCTCCCAATTCGTCGTCGTTTGCTGCATGCTGCACAACCTGGCTATCCGCAGGACTCAGGCACTGCCACCTCACGTTGGACCACCACCTCAGGAGGAGGAGCAGGAGGAGCATGAGGACGACGAGGACGAGGAGTACCAGCCCAGGAGGGACGCACAAGGTCCAAGGGCCGCCCGTCGTCGGCTTATTGAATGTCACTTCTAGGCCCCCTGTCAGGGAATGGCTTGTGCCAATGATAGAACATGATTGCAGCCGCTCCGCAAGCCCTCAGCCGGTTAAGGCAACAAACACTTCAAAGATCAAACATGGACAATGTGAATAAATAAAATGCTTTATTGTACAAACTCTGGGCCCTTCCCACATGAAAACCAAAAACAGAGGAAACCCCCAAAAATCACTCAAACACATTACTCGCTCCCACAACCTGGGGAGGATTAACAAAATAGGGCAACTAAAATGGCCGTCATTCTCGGCCTTCGTCCAAAACAAACATCACATCATCGGCCTTCAAAAAACATCCAATTCTCGGCCTCAAGAAACAAACACAAATGGCCACACATTCGACTATTTGGCCCGCTAGGGCGATGCCTTGGCCATCTTTGGGTGGCCCCTGCCCGCCCTGCTGCTCCGCCTCAAAGTAAGGCCATTGGCTGCTGCAAGGCTGGGGGCAGGCTCCTGAGGGTCACATGTCGTGACGGCAGATGCCCTTGGGGGTCGGCCTAGTCGAGGTCTGGGCGTCGAGTGGCCGGCTGTTGCTTGCTGCAGCTGTGGCTGGCCAGCATCAGTCGCTGCAGCAGCTCCTGGCAGCTCCACTGGGGGAGTGGCAGTGGCGGCTGGAGGAATGGCGTCAAGCTGGCGGATGGCAGGCGCTTGCTGGTCGCCTGAGACACTGGCACTCGCCCGGGCCAGCACTGCAGCATGCGCACCAATCTGCCGAGGGACAGACCGATGTGCTGCTGCAGCGCGCCGGGTGCCCTGGCGATGCCTGGCTGACACAGCGAGTGTGGCAGCAGTGAGTGCCCGTGTTGACCTGTTCACTGACCGCAGCAGAGCAGCCAGTGACTGGACGGCACCACTAATCACCTGGCCAGTCGCTGAAAGATCTGCCCGGTATTCCGCCCGACTGGTGGCCTCTAAGGGCCCGAACTCGGCCACACTCCGAGAGAGCGAATCGATGGACTCAGGCAACCGTGCCACTGCCGCCATGAGCTCCGTGTGCCGGCGCTCCGAGTCCGCGGACAAGTCTTCGAGGCGTTCCATCTCCTCGGCGAAGAGCATCTCCTGACTGGAGGCCGGACTCTCCCTCTGGGGAGAAGGCCGCCGAGCTGGCCGACCCTTCTTGCGTTGCTGGAGGCCGCTGGGCCCAGCAATTGGACTCCCCTCCGACGCATCCCCCCTCTGGGGAGAAGGCCGCCGATCTTCCACCCCCCTCCCGCCTTTCTGCAGCACGCAGGTCCCAGGAGCTCCCCTCCCCTTCGACACTTCCGCCACGCTGCCCTCCAGGGAAGACGTGTCCCCTACATTGGCCTGGGTGGCCGCGGCTGAGGGTTCCCCTGATGGGCCGCCTTCCTCTTGCTCCTCCTCCTGCTCCTCCTCGGAGGGTCTGTCACTGGCAAGCTGAGGGGCCTCCTCTTGACCATCTGAAAGCAGGATGGCACAAGAGTAGCTTTAGAGTGAGGAGAGGGCGTCAGTGCGGGATGCATGAGTGGTGGCATTCAGCGCATTGGTCGGACAGTGGCAAAGGATGTAGATCTGATGCGCAAGTGGGACGAGAGAGGTGCCCAGAACAGGGTCGGCATCTCCACATGCAACGGGCCCAATCACCCGGCCACCCATGAGGCGCTCCACGCGATGTTGCAGGTCGGTGAGTGGCTGGATATGGGGTCGTCCTCCCCCGGTCGCAGTCCGGCTCTTGCGATTATTCGCCAGCTTGGCCTGCAAGAGAAAGGACGGCCTCTAAGTACAGTGTGTCGCCGTGATCTTGTGTGCACTGCCTCCCATGGTGGAATAGCCTGGCCAGTGTGTCGCCATGATCTGGTGTGCACTGCCTCCCATGGTGGAATAGCCTGGCCAGTGTGTCGCCATGATCTGGTGTGCACTGCCTCCCATGGTGGAATAGCCTGGCCAGTGTGTCGCCATGATCTGCTGTGCACTGCCTCCCATGGTGGAATAGCCTGGCCAGTGTGTCGCCATGATCTGGTGTGCACTGCCTCCCATGGTGGAATAGCTTGGCCAGTGTGTTCAGTGCAGAATGTGCAATTGATGCTCATGCCTGTGCCATAGCTGCTGGATGAAGGCTGGCCATTAGAGCTTTCAGGTCCCTTTGCCCATAATGTGAGGTGCACATGCAAGGATGAGGAGGTCACTGGAAAGGGTACTCACCCTGACAATGCGTGTGAGGTCATTTAACTTTTTGCGGCATTGGGCACCGGTCCTGGGGACGTCGCTGTTGGCTGACAGCTTGCTGGCGACATGCCTCCAGGCTCTCCTGTAGACGCGGACCGTCGCCTTCTTGCCATTGTCCGGGTACAAAACATGGCGCCTCTTCTCCACAGCAGCAAGCAGCACACTCAGATCACGCTCTGAGAAGCGCTGCGCACGTTCACGGGCCTTCTCCATGTCTTCAGGCGCTATTTGGGTCCAGCAGCAGTGTTCAGGCCTAGCTGGAGGGCTCCACTATCCAGGGCGTGGCAGCAGACACAGTCGACCCTTCCCCCTTAAGAGCTGGCTGGCGCCAGGGTGTCTGCTGTCAATCACGAGATGGCCGCACCTGCGCTGCGCCCGGCCTCGGCGCTATCGATCACCACCTCCGGCTTAGCGCCCAAAGAGAGGCGTCCAGCAGCAGTTTTAGCGCTCGCCCGAACTAGTAGGGCGAAGCTAATGAATATCGGAGAAGTGGCCTAGATTTGGCGGCGGCCGCAAACTTTAGCGGACACCCCACTTTAGCGCCCCAAAAGTGGCGTCAATGAATTTCTAGGCCAATATGCCTGTATCTATTCTAGTTAGCACTGTATTATCATTTGTTTTTCCCTCCCATGTACCCTCTTATTTGCTTGCATTTGATTTGTTTTTCCTCACGCAATAAAATTTCATTTTGTTTCATTAAACCTGGTCTATAAGAGTATTCTCTGCATTGTAGTTTCTGCACCTAAGTCCAGTGTCTAGAATCTAAGGGGTGAGTGGGTCGAACCACTCAAAGGTTTTTCTGTGCAAAAGGGAGAGAGAGGCCTCTAGAGAGAGAAACCTCTGCGATCCCAGGAGATGAGAACCCCTTACAGCTCTGTATCTACCCTGTGCTGTACCTGCCCTGGGAGTGTTTGATGGGACAGTGTAGAGGGAGCTTTACTCTGCATCTAACCTGTGCTGTACCTGCCATGGGAGTGTTTGATGGGACAGTGTAGAGGGTGCTTTACTCTGTATCTAACCCGTGCTGTAACTGCCATGGGAGTGTTTGATGGACAGTGTAGAGGGAGCTTTACTCTGTATCTAACCCGTGCTGTACCTGCCCGGGAGTGTTTGATGGGACAGTGTAGAGGGAGCTTTACTCTGTATCTAACCCTGTGCTGTACCTGCCCTGGGAGTGTTTGATGGGGCAGTGTAGAGGGAGCTTTACTCTGCATCTAACCTGTGCTGTACCTGCCATGGGAGTGTTTGATGGGACAGTGTAGAGGGAGCTTTACTCTGTATCTAACCCGTGTTGTACCTGCCCTGGGAGTGTTTGATGGGACAGTGTAGAGGGAGCTTTACTCTGCATCTAACCTGTGCTGTACCTGCCATGGGAGTGTTTGATGGGACAGTGTAGAGGGAGCTTTACTCTGTATCTAACCTGTGCTGTACCTGCCATGGGAGTGTTTGATGGGACAGTGTAGAGGGAGCTTTACTCTGTATCTAACCTGTGCTGTACCTGCTTGGGAGTGTTTGATGGGACAGTGTAGAGGGAGCTTTACTCTGTATCTAACCCGTGCTGTACCTGCCCTGGGAGTGTTTGATGGGACAGTGTAGATGGAGCTTTGCTCTGTATCTAACACGTGCTGTAACTGCCCTGGGACTGTTTGATGGGGACAGTGTAGAGGGAGCTTTACACTGTATCTAACCTGTGCTGTACTTGCCCTGGGAGTGTTTGATGGGACAGTGTAGAGGGGGCTTTACTCTGTATCTAATCTGTGCTGTACCTGCCCTGGGAGTGTTTGATGGGACAGTGTAGAGGGAGCTTTACTCTGTATCTAACCCCAGCTGTCCCTGCCCTGGGAGTATTTGATGGGACAGTGTAGAGGGAGCTTTACTCTGTATCTAACCCGTGCTGTACCTGTCCTGGGAGTGTTTGATGGGACAGTGTAGAGGGAGCTTTACTCTATATCTAACCCGTGCTGTACCTGCCCTGGGAGTGTTTGATGGGACAGTGTAGAGGGAGCTTTACTCTGTATCTAACCCGTGCTGTACCTGCCCTGGGAGTGTTTGATGGGACAGTGTAGAGGGAGCTTTACTCTATATCTAACCCGTGCTGTACCTGCCCTGGGAGTGTTTGATGGGACAGTGCAGAGGGAGCTTTACTCTGTATCTAACCCGTGCTGTACCTGCCCTGGGAGTGTTTGATGGGACAGTGTAGAGGGAGTTTACACTGTATCTAACCCATGCTGGACCGATCCTGGGAGATTTTTTTTTTTTAATTCATTGATGGGATGTGGGCGTCGCTGGCTAGGCCTGCATTTAGTGCCCATCCCTAATTGCCCTTGAGAAGATGGTGGTGAGCCGCCTTCTTGAACCGCTGCAGTCCATATGGTGTAGGTACACCCACAATGCGGTTAGGAAGGGAGTTCCAGGATTTTGGCCCAGCGACAGTGAAGGATCGGCAATACAGGTGCAAGTCAGGATGGTGTGTGACTTGGAGGGGAACTTGGAGGTGGTGATGTTCCCATGCGTCTGCTGCCCTTGTCCTTCTAAGTGGTAGAGGTCGCGGGTTTGGAAGGTGCTGTTGAAGGAGCTTTGGCGAGTTGCTGCAGTGCATCTTGTAGATGGTACACACTGCAGCCACAGTGCGCCGGTGGTGGAGGGAGTGAATGTTGAAGGTGGTGGATGGAGTGCCAATCAAGCGGGCTGCTTTGTCCTGAATAGTGTCGAGCTTCTTGAGTGTTGTTGGAGCTGCTCTCATCCAGGCAAGTGGAGAGTATTCCATCACACTCCTGACTTGTGCCTTGTAGATGGTGGAAAGGCTTTGGGGAGTCAGGAGGTGAGACACTCGCCGCAGAATTCCCAGCCTCTGGCCTGCTCTTGTAGCCACAGTATTTATGTGGCTGGTCTAGTTCAGTTTCTGATCAATGGTAACCCCCAGGATGTTGATAGTGGGGGATTCAGCGATGGTAATGCCATTGAATGTCAAGGGGAGATGGTTAGAGTCTCGCTTGTTGGAGACGGTCATTGCCTGGCACTTGTGTGGTGCGAATGTTACTTGCCACTTGTCAGCCCAAGTCTGAATGTTGTCCAGGTCTTGCTGCATATGGACACGGACTGCGTCAGTATCTGACGAGTCTCGAATGGTGCTGAACAGTGTGCAATCATCAGCGAACATCCCCACTTCTGACCTTATGATGGAGGGAAGGTCATTGATGAAACAGCTGAAGATGGTTGGGCCTTGGACACTGCCCTGAGGAACTCCTGCAGTGATGTCATGTGATTGAGATGAATGACCTCCAACAACCACAGCCAACTTCCTTTGTGCTAGGTATGATTCCAACCAATGGAGAGTTTTCCCCTTAATTCCCACTGACTTCAGTTTTGCTAGGGCTCCTTGATGCCACACTCGATCAAATGCTGCCTTGATGTCAAGGGCAGTCACTCTCACCTCACCTCTTGAGTTCAGCTCTTTTGTCCATGTTTGGACCAAGGCTGTAATGAGGTCAGGAGCTGAGTGGCCCTGGCGGAACCCAAACTGGGCGTCAGTTAGCAGGTTATTGCTGAGTAAGTGCCGCTTGATAGCACTGTCGACGACACCTTCCATCACTTTGCTGATGATTGAGAGTAGACTGATGGGACGGTAATTGGCCGGGTCGGATTTGTCCTGCTTTTTGTAGACAGGACATACTTGGGCAATTTTCCACATTGCCGGGTAGATGCCAGTGTTGTAGCTGTACTGGAACAGCTTGGCTAGGGGCGCAGCTAGTTCTGGAGCACAAGTCTTCAGTACTATTGCCGGAATGTTGTCAGGGCCCATAGCCTTTGCAGTATCCAGTGTCTTCAGCCGTTTCTTGACATCACGTGGAGTGAATTGAATGGGCGGAAGACTGGCATCTGTGATGCTGGGGACCTCAGGAGGAGGCCGAGATGGATCATCCACTCGGCACTTCTGGCTGAAGATAGTTGCGAATGCTTCAGCCTTGTCTTTTGCACTCACGTGCTGGGCTCCACCACCATTGAGGATGGGGATATTTTTGGAGGCTCCTCCTCCTGTTAACTGTTTAATTGTCCACCACCACTCACGACTGGATGTGGCAGGACTGCAGAGCTTTGATTTGATCCGATGGTTGTGTGATCGCTTAGCTCTGTCTATCGCATGTTGCTTCCGTTGTTTGGCATGCAAGTAGTCCTGTGTTGTAGCCTCACCAGGTTGACACCTCATTTTTTGCTATGCCTGGTGCTGTTCCCGGCGTGCTCTCCTGCACTCTTCGTTAAACCAGGGTTGATCTCCCAGCCTGATGGTAATGGTAGAGTGAGGGATATGCCGGGGCATGAGGTTACAGATTGTGGTTGAATACAATTCTGCTGCTGCTGATGGCCCACAGCGCCTCATGGACGCCCAGTTTAGAGTTGCCAGATCTGTTTGAAATCTGTCCCATTTAGCACGGTGGTAGTGCCACACAACACGGTGGAGGGTATCCTCAACATGAAGACGGGACTTCGTCTCCACAGGGACTGTGCGGTGGTCACTTCCACCAATGCTGGGAGTGTTTGATGGGACAGTGTAGAGGGAGCTTTACTCTGTATCTAACCCGTGCTGTACCTGCCCTGGGAGTGTTTGATGGGACAGTGTAGAGGGAGCTTTACTCTGTATCTAACCCATGCTGTACCTGCCCTGGGAGTGTTTGATGGGACAGTGTAGAGGGAGCTTTACTCTGTATCTAACCCGTGCTGTACCTGCCCTGGGAGTGTTTGATGGGACAGTGTAGAGGGAGCTTTACTCTGTATCTAACCCGTGCTGTACCTGCCCTGGGAGTGTTTGATGGGACAGTGTAGAGGGAGCTTTACTCTGTATCTAACCCATGCTGTACCTGCCCTGGGAGTGTTTGATGGGACAGTGTAGAGGGAGCTTTACTCTGTATCTAACCCGTGCTGTACCTGCCCTGGGAGTGTTTGATGGGACAGTGTAGAGGGCGATTGTCTCTGTATCTAACCCGTGCTGTACCTGACCTGGGAGTGTTTGATGGGACAGTGTAGAGGGCGATGGACTCTGCATCCAACCCGTACTGTACCTGCCCTGGGAGTGTTTGATGGGACAGTGTAGAGGGAGCTTTACTCTGTATCTAACCCATGCTGTACCTGCCCTGGGAGTGTTTGATGGGACAGTGTAGAGGGAGCTTTACTCTGTATCTAACCCGTGCTGTAACTGCCCTGGGAGTGTTTGATGGGACAGTGTAGAGGGAGCTTTACTCTGTATCTAACCCGTGCTGTACCTGCCCTGGGAGTGTTTGATGGGACAGTGTAGAGGGAGCTTTACTCTGTATCTAACCCGTGCTGTACCTGCCCTGGGAGTGTTTCATGAGACAGTGTAGAGGGAGCTTTACTCTGTATCTAACCCGTGCTGTACCTGCCCTGGGAGTGTTTGATGGGGCAGTGTAGAGGGAGCTTTACTCTGTATCTAACCCGTGCTGTACCTGCCCTGGGAGTGTTTGATGGGACAGTGTAGAGGGAGCTTTACTCTGTATCTAACCCATGTTGTACCTGCCCTGGGAGTGTTTGATGGGACAGTGTAGAGGGAGCTTTATTCTGTATCTAACCCGCGCTGTACCTGTCCTGGGAGTGTTTGATGGGACAGTGTAGAGGGAGCTTTACTCTGTATCTAACCCCGTGCTGTACCTGCCCTGGGAGTGTTTGATGGGACAGTGTAGAGGGAGCTTTACTCTGTATCTAACCCGTGCTGTACCTGCCCTGGGAGTGTTTGATGGGACAGTGTAGAGGGAGCTTTACTCTGTATCTAACCCGTGCTGTACCTGCCCTGGGAGTGTTTGATGGGACAGTGTAGAGGGAGCTTTACTCTGTATCTAACCCGTGCTGTACCTGCCCTGGGAGTGTTTGATGGGACAGTGTAGAGGGAGCTTTACTCTGTATCTAACCCATGCTGAATCTGCCCTGGGAGTGTTTGATGGGACAGTGTAGAGAAAGCTTTACTCTGTATCTAACCCGTGCTGTACCTGCCCTGGGAGTGTTTCATGAGACAGTGTAGAGGGAGCTTTACTCTGTATCTAACCCGCGCTGTACCTGCCCTGGGGGTATTTGATGGGACAGTTCAGAGGGAGCTTTGCTCTGTATGTAACCCGTGCTGTACCTGCCCTGGGAGTGTTTGATGGGACAGTGTAGAGGGAGCTTTACTCTGTATCTAACCCATGTTGTACCTGCCCTGGGAGTGTTTGATGGGACAGTGTAGAGGGAGCTTTACTCTGTATCTAACCCGTGCTGTACCTGCCCTGGGAGTGTTTCATGAGACAGTGTAGAGGGAGCTTTACTCTGTATCTAACCCGCGCTGTACCTGCCCTGGGGGTATTTGATGGGACAGTTTAGAGGGAGCTTTGCTCTGTATGTAACCCGTGCTGTAGCTGCCCTGGGAGTGTTTGATGGGACAGTGTAGAGGGAGCTTTACTCTGTATCTAACCCATGCTGTACCTGCCCTGGGAGTGTTTGATGGGACAGTGTAGAGGGAGCTTTACTCTGTATCTAACCCATGCTGTACCTGCCCTGGGAGTGTTTGATGGGACAGTTTAGAGGGAGCTTTACTCTGTATCTAACCCGTGCTGTACCTGCCCTGGGAGTGTCTGATGGGACAGTGTAGAGGGAGCTTTACTCTGTGTGGTAAACCACTGTTATCGTTTTCATTGTTGTTCACTGTTGTTCACTACTGTTATTGTTATTGCACATTGTTACCTCTTGCTACTCACTGTGTACCAATGCATGCCTCAGCTGGCTCCACCCATGGCTCCGCCTACATGACCTGATATAAAGGTGGCTGCTCGGCAACCCACTTCCTTCTTGGAACCAGTCGTCCACGAGAGGCATGCTCTGTTCTTTAGTTAATAACAACCTTTTCATTACTATCCTAATTCATCGCTTTTTATGGATTAATTGATAAGCGTATCAATTTTATTAACTAAAGTTAAAATGTCGGCACCTGAGAAGCAACAACAGCAACAACAGCAGACGTTGCTGCGAGCCCTCAGACCAGCATGCCTGGACCTCGACCCCCAAGCGGCGGGTTCATCTATCAATTTCGAACACTGGCTGAGCTGCTTTGAATCCTTCCTAGAAGCCTCCGCCGTGATATCGGAGGAGAACAAATTAAAAGTTCTGACCGCCCAGGTGAGCCCTCAAGTATATAAACTCATCCGGGACGCTACTACGTACACGGCGGCTCTCGACCTGCTAAAAGGGCAATACACGCGCCCAGTGAATACGATTTACGCCAGACACCTCCTGGGATCCCGCAGGCAGCAACCGGGGGAATCGGTAGAGGCATTTTTACGGGTGTTACAGACACTCTGCAGGGACTGCGACTGTAAGGCGGTATCGGCTGCGGCGCACGCGGAGGGACTTATCTGTGATGCCTTCGTTAAGGGCCTCCAGTCCGACTACTCACGGCAGAGACTGCTCGAAAGCAGAGAGCTCGACCTGAAGACGGCCGTAGCCCTCGCGCTCTCATTAGATGCGGCCCACCGAAACCTCGAAGCATACTCACGTAACGGTGCCGCGCCATGGTCATCGCAACCTTGGGACATGGGACCGCCACCCCCGGTACCAACTACTGCAGCGATGTCCCGAAATCAACTGGGACCGCCGCCCCCGTTACCAACTACTGCAGCGATGTCCCGTAACCAGGCCCAAAAATGCTATTTCTGTGGCCAGTTAAAACACCCTAGAGCGCGCTGCCCGGCGAAGACCGCTACCTGCTCTGGCTGCGGGAAGAAAGGCCATTACGCCAACGCCTGCAGAGGGAAACCCGCGAACGCCAGCAGCGCCGCGTGTGAACCGTGGGGGCAGCCATCTTATCCGCCATTTTGTGCACCTCCAGCCGCGTGGGGATCGGAATCATGGCCGCCGCCATTTTGTCTGCCGCACTCGACCGCCATTTTGTCTCCAGACTCGACCACCGTCTCGTCTGACGACCACATCGGCTCACTCAGCCATACACTGGCCTCCGTTACGCTGGATCAAGCTCTCCCTCATCATCTGTCCAGGTCCATGATGGACATTATGGTAAACGGCCGCGCCACTACCTGCCTGTTTGACAGCGGGAGCACGGAGAGTTTTATTCACCCCGACACGGTGCGTAGCCACTCCCTCACGGTCCTGCCAACGCGCCATCGGATTTCTATGGCGTCCAAGTCCCATTCAACGGACGTCGGCGGCTACTGTGTGGTGACCCTTTCGGTTAGGGGCACAGAATATAAAAATTTAAAACTTCTAGTCCTGCCCCGTCTTTGCGCTGCCGTTCTGCTAGGGTTGGATTTTCAGTGCCACCTTAAAAGTGTCACATTGGCATACGGTGGACCCCTCCCCCCACTCACAGTCTGCAACCAACAGCTTTTAAATCGCTCGCCGCGCACCATTTGCAGTCTTTCCACACTCAAAGTCTCCCCCCCTCCCTTGTTCGCTAACCTCACCCGCGACTGTAAACCCATCGCTACCAAGAGCAGGCGGTACAGCGCTGGGGACAGAGCTTTTATTAGCTCTGAGGTGGAGCGACTCCTGAAGGAGGGCATTATCGAAGGGAGCACCAGCCCCTGGCGAGCCTGGTCATTGACTACAGCCAAACCATAAACCGGTACACTCAGCTGGACGCATACCCCCTCCCCCGCATATCTGATATGGTCAATCAGATTGCGCAATACAGGGTATTCTCCACCATTGACCTTAAGTCAGCATACCACCAACTCCCTATCCGCCCTGAGGACCGCCAGTATACTGCCTTCGAGGCAAACGGCCGCCTCTACCACTTCCTTAGGGTTCCCTTCGGCGTCACCAATGGGGTTTCGGTCTTCCAAAGGGAGATGGACCGGATGGTTGACCAGAACGCGCTGCAGGCCACCTTTCCCTATCTGGATAACGTCACCATCTGCGGCCACGACCAGCAGGACCATGACGTTAATCTAGCAAAATTCCTCCGTACGGCCCAGCGGCTGAATCTAACATACAATAAGGAGAAATGTATGTTTCGCACCAAACGCCTCGCCATTCTCGGCTGCGTGGTGGAGAACGGAGTCATCGGGCCCGACCCCGACAGAATGCGCCCCCTAATGGAGCTCCCCCTCCCCCACTGCCAAAAAGCACTGAAGAGATGCCTGGGGTTTTTCTCTTACTATGCTCAGTGGGTGCCCAACTATGCGGACAAAGCCAGACCCCTCATCAAGTCCACCTCCTTCCCCCTGACATCAGAGGCGTGTGCAGCCTTCACTCTTATTAAGAGTGATATTGCGAAGGCCACAATGCACGCAGTGGATGAGTCCATCCCTTTCCAAGTGGAAAGCGATGCATCCGACTTCGCCCTAGCTGCAACCCTTAACCAGGCGGGGAGACCCGTGGCCTTTTTCTCAAGGACCCTCCAGGGCCCCGAGATTCGACACTCCTCTGTCGAAAAGGAGGCCCAGGCTATTGTGGAAGTGGTGCGACACTGGAGGCATTACCTGGCCGGAAAACGATTTACCCTTCTCACTGACCAGCGTTCAGTTGCTTTTATGTTCAATAATAAGCAGAGGGGCAAAATCAAGAACGACAAGATCTTGAGGTGGAGAATTGAACTCTCCACCTACAATTACGATATCTTGTACCGGCCCGGGAAACTCAATGAGCCCCCAGATGCTCTATCACGAGGTACATGCGCCAACGCGCAAGTTGATAGACTGCGGACCCTCCACAATGACCTCTGCCACCCCGGGGTCACTAGATTCTGCCACTTCATTAAGGCCCACAACCTGCCCTACTCCATCGAGGAGGTCAGGACTATGACCAGGAACTGCCAAATCTGTGCCGAATGCAAACCGCATTTTTATAGGCCAGACAGAGCACGCCTGATCAAGGCCACTCGCCCCTTCGAGCGCTTGAGCATCGACTTTAAGGGGCCTCTCCCTTCCTCTGACCGCAACGTGTACTTCCTCAACATAGTTGATGAGTACTCCCGTTTCCCTTTTGCCATCCCTTGCCCAGACATGACCAGTACCACGGTCATCAAATGTCTGAATGACCTCTTCGCCTTGTTCGGGTTCCCTAGCTATATACATAGTGACCGGGGCTCATCTTTCATGAGCGACGAACTTCGTCAGTACCTGCTAGCGAGAGGTATTGCTATGAGCAGGACAACCAGCTACAACCCCCGGGGGAACGGCCAGGTGGAAAGAGAGAACGCGACGGTTTGGAAGGCCGTCCTCTTAGCCTTAAAATCTAAGGGCCTTCCGACCTCTCGCTGGCAGGAGGTCCTCCCTGTGGCACTCCACTCCATCCGGTCACTGCTTTGCACTGCCACTAATACCACCCCTCATGAACAAATGTTCGTTTTCCCCAGGAAGTCCACATCGGGAACCTCGCTACCGACATGGCTGACTTCTCCTGGGCCCGTCCTACTGCGGAGGCACGTGAGGACCCATAAAATGGACCCCCTGGTCGAGAGGGTGAACCTCCTACACGCCAACCCCCAGTATGCCTACGTGGCATACCCAGACGGGCGGGAGGACACGGTCTCCATACAAGACCTCGCACCCTCGGGCGCCCCTGAATCACCACCGTTACTCTCCACCACTACTCCCAACCCAACCCCTGTAGATGGCATGCCGGAGCCCCAGGACCCTTCATTGACCACTCAGACACCAGATTCGACGTTGGATACTGCACCACCGCCGCCGCTGCTACGACGATCAGGACGGCATACAAGGCCTCCTGATAGACTTACCTTCACGAACTTTTAGTACACTTCACCCCGCCGGACTCAATTTTAAACAAGGGGTGAATGTGGTAAACCACTGTTATCGTTTTCATTGTTGTTCACTGTTGTTCACGACTGTTATCGTTATTACACATTGTTACCTCTTGCTACTCACTGTGTACCAATGCATGCCTCAGCTGGCTCCGCCCATGGCTCCGCCTACATGACCTGGTATAAAGGTGGCTGCTCGGCAACCCACTTCCTTCTTGGAACCAGTCGTCCACGAGAGGCATGCTCTGTTCTTTAGTTAATAACAACCTTTTCATTACTATCCTAATTCATCGCTTTTTATGGATTAATTGATAAGCATATCACCCTGTATCTAACCCATACTGTACCTGCCCTGGGACTGTTTGATGGGACAGTGTAGAGGGAGCTTTACTCTGTATCTAACCCATGCTGTACCTGCCCTGGGAGTGTTTGATGGGGCAGTGTAGAAGGAGCTTTACTCTGTATCTAACCCGTGCTGTACTTGCCCTGGGAGTGTTTGATGGGACAGTGTAGAGTGTGTTTTACTCTGTAACTAACTCCATGCTGGACCTGCCCTGGAATGTTTGATGGGACAGTGTAGAGGGAGTTTTACTCTGTATCTAATCTGTGCTGTACCTGCCCTGTGAATGTTTGATGAGACAGTTTAGAGGGAGATTGACTCTCTATCTAACCCGTGCTGTACCTGCCCTGGGTGTCTTTGATGGGACAGTGAAGAGGAAGCTTTACTCTGTATCTAAGCGGTGCTGTACCTGCCATGGGAGTGTTTGATGAGACAGTGTGGACGGAGCTTAACTTTGTTATTAATCCATTCGGGACCTGCCCTGGGAGTATATGGTAGGGACATTGTACAGGGAGATTGACTCTTTATCTAACCCGTGCTGTACCTGCCCTGGGAGTGTTTAATGGGACAGTGTAGAGGGAGTTTACTCTGTATCTAACCCGTGCTGTACCTACCCTGGGAGCGTTTGATGGGACAGTGTAGTGTGAAATTTACTCTGATTCTAAACCGTGCTGTAACTGCCCTGGGAGTGTTTGATGGGGACAGTGTTAAGTCCGTGAATGATTGAGACACAGGCTAGCAGGAGTGAAAACAAACTGATCTTTACTGGTGGAAGTCCATAACGAAACTAAACAACAGAGGCTCTCTAGCGCCTTTTATACAGGGGTGGTCACTGCCGGTACTGCAGTCTGAGACCAGTTATTCTCTTAAAGGTACATACACAACAATTCCTCCCCTTTTAGATAAACAGTACATAACATTCATTTAACAACTAAATGATAACTAATTACAATCAGAATTACTGTTACTAGATACAGTGGTTAGGTTTAAGCAATTATAAGTTCAGTCTTTGAGGAGGCTTCCTGATTCTGTCTGGATAACGCCTCTTTGGGGTATCAGGTTCTTCTGGCAATGTTGAGTCGGAATCAATGTCATTGTTTGGTTCATCTGCTTCCAATATCACCGGTTCTGCGGTAGCTGCAATTGGAACGTCGATTTCATTACCAGGTGTATCAGATCGTGGTGTGGAGTTGACGTTTTCCAGTGACTCTAGAATCTGGTCAGCATGGCATCTTACAATTCTCTCCCCAACGTCCACGGTATACATGAGAGGTCCTTGTCGTGTACAAATCGTTCCTGGCTGTCATTTCTCAGTGCGGCAGTCCTGGGCCAAAACTGGTTGACCTATCTTAAAACTCCTGGTCGGCCTTTCATTCATATTCTTAAACTGCCTGTTCTCCACATCTCTTCGGACGTTTGGCTTAACCAAATCCAAGCGGCATCGTAGTCTTCGATTGAAGAACATCATGGCTGGAGTTTGGTTGGTAACTGCATGTGTCGCATTCCGGTAGGCAAACAAGAAGTTGTCCACCTTGTGTTGTAGGGGTATATCTTCATTACACATTGCCTTGATAGCCTTCTTGAATGTTTGGACAAACCTCTCGGCCAATCCATTAGTGGCTGGGTGATATGGGGCAGATGTGTAATGCTTAACACCATTGTTATTTAAGAACCTCCGGAACTCTTCAGATACAAACTGTGGTCCATTGTCAGAGCAAATCTGTTCAGGCAGCCCATTCCTGGCGAATATGGTTCGTAAAACTGTGATAGTTTTTTCCGTGGTGGTTGAGGACATTTTTATTACCTCTGGCCACTTTGAATGTGCATCCACCGCAATTAAAAACATCGAGTCCATGAAGGGACCAGCAAAATCAATGTGTACCCTTTGCCATGGAGATGAGGGCCACTCCCATGGATGCAGAGGAGCTTGTGGTGGGGCGTTTTGGACCTTCTGGCATCCTGCACAGCTCTAGGTCATCTCTTCGATTTCTCTATCAATTCCTGGCCACCACACAAACGCTCTGGCTAAGCTCTTCATTTTTACCCCACCCAGATGACCATCATGAAGCTCATTGACCACTCTATCCGTCAACTTAGGTGGAATTACTACTCTGGATCCACACATCAAGGTGCCTCTGCACACTGACAGCTGTTCTCTTCTCGGCGAGAATGCTGGCAGCAGTGGTTCGCCATGTGCTGGCCATCCCTTCACCGTTAAATCATAGACCCGTGATAGTGTCGGGTCATTCCGTGTTTCCTTTTCTATGTTTGCATTCGTCACAGAGAGCCATTCGACTATGGTCGAGTGGAATAACTCCATTGGATCCACTGCAAGGTCTTCTTCTTCCACCGTCGGCAACGGTAGACGTGACAATCCATCAGCATTTCCATGCTGCTTAGTTCCCCTGTACTCGATGTCATATTGGTGTGCCCCTAGGAAAAGGGACCATCTCTGTAGCCGTTGTGCTGTCATTATCGGTACGCCCTTCTGAGGGTTGAAAATGGAGACAAGAGGTTGATGATCGGTTAGTAGAGTAAATTTGTGACCGTGCCGATAGTGATTGAACTTCTTCACCCCCCACACTAGGCTGAGGTCCTCTCTGTCAATCTGGGCGTAGTTACGCTCGGCAGAAGTTAACGAGCGTGACGCAAAAGCTATCGGCCTCTCCAAACCATCAAGGAATTTATGTGACAGTACCGCCCCAATGCCGTAGGGAGACGCATCACACGCCAGCCTGATTGGCAGTGCTGGGTTGTAGTGAGCCAATACTTCCTTTGAAGTGATTAAGTCCTTACTCTTCTGAAAAGCACATTTACAATCATCGCTCCATTTCCATGCTACCCCCATTCGTAGCAGGGCGTTCAGTGGGTGCGGAATTGTCGACAAATTCGGCAAAAACTTATGATAGTAATTCACCAACCCGAGAAATGACCTCAGTTGCGACACATTTTCAGGCGCTGGGGCCTTAACAACCGCTTCAATTTTGTCAGGGGACTTATATAACCCCTCTTCATCAATCATGTGGCCACAATACGATATCTGTTTCTTAAAAAATTCGCACTTGGGGCGGTTGGCTCGCAGCCCATGTTCCCGTAGTCTAGTGAGCACCTGTTCTAGGTTGTTAAGGTGTTCACTGTCATCTTCACCTGTTACAAGGATGCCGTCCAAGTAACACTGAATCCCCGGAATCCCTTGCAGGACTTGTTCCATCGCTCTTTGCCATATCGCCGGAGCCGATGCTACTCCGAATACCAATCGATGATACTGGTAAAGACCTTTGTGAGTGTTTATCGTGAGATACTTCCTAGAGGACTCTTCAACCTCCATCTGCAAATATACTTGTGCTAGGTCAATTTTTGTAAAACGCTTCCCTCCAGACAGTGAGGCGAAGATGTCTTCTATCCTTGGAAGAGGATATTGTACTGTGTGAAGGACAGGGTTCACCGTCACCTTGAAATCCCTACAGATGCGAATCTTCCTTGGCTCTCCGGACTTATTGCTTAACGTTTTCTTCATGACAGGAATGATGGGTGTTGCCCACTCGCTCCAGTCGACCTTAGATAACACGCCCGCCTTCTCCAGATTCTCCAGCTCTGCCGCGATGGCTGGGCGAATCGCATATGGTACCGGTCTCGCTTTGAAAAACTTGGGAACTGCATTCTCTTCTATTTTTAATGAGGTGGTTACGCCTTTAAGCGTGCCCAGTTCTTGTTGAAATACCTCTTTGGCGTTAGCTAAGATTGTTGACAATCGTCCAGGAATGACGTCTTCATCTTTTTTACCGTCCACCGTCATTGCATGAATGGAATGCCAATCTAAGTTTATCTTCCTGATCCATTCCCGTCCCAATAACGGTGGTCCACCATTTGGCAGTATGTAGAGATACAATTTCCGTATTTTCTTGCCATTGTATTCGACAGGCACCCTTATTTTTCCTCTGGGGTATACTTTTTGCCCCGTATACGTCGTCAAGACAATGGATGTCTCTCTCAAGGGTATGTGTGAAAATAGCCGCTCATAGTCTCGTCGATTCATGACGGTTAGCGCTGATCCTGTATCCAATTCCATTTTAACTTGGGACCCTGCTATCGTGAGAGTGACCCAAATGGTTCGGTGATCCTCTTTTGCGATTACATTGTGAAGTTTGAGACAGCTTAGTCTCCTGTTTCTGGATTCACTATCGCTCATCTGGTCTTTGGAACTACTGTCCGTCATCTTTTGTACTTTCTTGTACGGTTCCTTAGTAGCCTTTTTGTTGTCGCTGGTCTTCTTCCCAGACCTACAAACTCGTGCAATGTGTCCAATCTTCCCGCATTGTCTGCACATTTTGTCTTTGGACCAGCAGTCCTTCTGGTCATGGTTAGTTCTGCCGCAGCGATAACATTTTGCAAATCCCCGTGTCATTTCGTGGGTGCCGTATTCCTGTGGTTTTTGTTGAATTTCTGCAGCTCCCCTGGCTGCTGCTTCATACGATACTGCCACGCTGAAAGCCTTATCTAGCGTCAGCTCTTTTTCTGCGAGTAACTTCTTCTGTGTTCCTTCACTCAGGAGTCCACAGACAAATTTGTCCCGTAGGGTATCTGCCAGTCCTGCTCCGAACTGGCAGTGCTTTGATAGCTTGCGTAGTTCCGTAAGATGCTCAGCATTGCTCTCATCTTTGTGCTGAGTTCTCCTGTGGAATTTAAATCTTTCTGCTATCAACAGCGGTGCAGGGTTTAAGTGCTCCTGTAGAACAGCAACAATTTCGTTAAAACTCTTCGCCTTCGGTTTGGCTGGAGTAATCAGATCCCGCAATAGGCCGTACGTTCTAGCGCCCATTAAGTTTAGCAATATTGATGCCTTTTTCCCCTCCGCTATTTCATTTGCCTCGAAATATACCTCGACTCTTTCCACATACGTGATCCAGTCCTCTAATGTATTATCAAAAGCAGTGATACAGCCAGTCTTCGGCATCTTGCAAATCTAAAATGGCGCCTCCCGCGCTTTGCCTTCTTCCCCGATTTAACAAAATGGCGCCTCCCGCGCTTTGTCTTCTTCCCCGCTGTTGTTAGCGCTGCTTTCCACGGTTTCTTGCGCGTATTCTTTTTCTTTTATTATTTTCCCGTCGTGGAGCGGACCCTCTGGGACACTTCCCTCCCTCTTCTTAGGTCCGAACGCTGCCCGGCTTCGAAGCACCGGCCGCGCCCTGTGTGCTCCACCCTCTCTCTCTCTCTTTGCTTCCCGACTCGCTGCCCGGCCCCGTTGAAAGGCCACCCGATCGAGCTTCAGCCCGCCGCAGCCCAGGAAGGATCAGAACACTACCTGCTACCAGCCCGATTAGCTGGGAAACCACGGACCGAGGAACCCAGCCTGGCTCTGGAAAGTCGCTCCTGCAAAGCCTTGAACCCGATGATTGACGGTCGACGCCCGTTTCTCGAGTTTCAATGGACTCTATTTTTTTTTTCTTTCTTCTGCCTCCGACCTTCAACAACGTCGTCGGAGCTGCTGCCGAGTTGCAGGTAAGTACGCTTCTTACTCATCGCCAGTGTTAAGTCCGTGAATGATTGAGACACGGACTAGCAGGAGTGAAAACAAACTGATCTTTACTGGTGGAAGTCCATGACGAAACTAAACAACAGAGGGTCTCTCGCGCCTTTTATACAGTGGTGGTCACTGCCGGTACTGCAGTCTGGGACCAGTTATTCTCTTAAAGGTACATACATAACAGACAGTGCAGAGGGAGCTTTACTTGGTATCTAACTCGTGCTGTACCTGCCCTGGGAGTGTTTGATGGGACAGTGTAGACGGAGGTTTACTCGGTATCTAACCTGTGCTGTACCTGCCCGGGGATTGTTTAAGGGACAGTGTAGAAGGAGCGTTACTCTGTATCTAACCCAAGCTGTACCTGCCCTGGGTGTTTTTGATGGGACAGTGTAGAGGTAGCTTTATCTGTATCTGACCCATGCTGTACCTGCCCTGGCAATGATTGATGGGACCGTGTAGAGGGAGCTTTACTCTGTATCTAGCCCCTTCTGTACCTGCCCTGGGAGTGTTTGATGAGAGTGTTGCGGCTGCCGTGGAACACGAATGGAGGCCGAACCGATCTGAGGAACACATGGCTTTTATTACATTCTCTTGAGAGATGGCTGCCCCAGCCTCTCTCTCTGCTAAACCCGAAAACAGCCTGAGGGCGACACCCGCGCTTTTGAGCACACACTGAGGGCGACGCCCGCTCCTTTGTCATGCCTTAAAGGCAGCATGCTTCTTAAAGGCAAGGTGCCCAATTTATTGTCCACGGACGGAAAAGTGGATTGCGCCCGTTTAGGTGGCGATCCGCCACACAGCTCCCCCCAGAATCTGCTTAGGAGGTGTGGACGAGATGGTGCAGCGGTCTGATGGGCCGGCCGGAGCGGCTCTTGTAGGACGCCGGTGGACGTGGAACGGCCGGGCGTGGAGCAGCCGGGTGTACTGGCTTGAGGGCAGGTCGGCCGCATGGCGGTGGACGAGCTACTGGGACCTGCTCACCGGGCTCCGAGTGTGCTGGCTTGAGTCGGTCAACCGACACTTTTTCAGTCCTGTCGCCCACTTGTAGGTCGAAAAATTTGTCCCCAGCCTGTAGCACTTTGTAGGGCCCGTCGTACGGGGGTTGAAGGGGTCCGCGGTGGGCATCGTGCTGGACGAAAATGAACCGTGCCTGGTGCAGGCTTAGCGAGACGTGTGAGGTGGATTCGCCGTGCCGGGCAATGGGCACCGGGGCGAACTGTAGCGCCGGTGAGGCGAAGTCGTGGCGTTGCTGGTCGGCTGACCAGGGTGTCGTGGCGGTGGGCAGGAACTCGCCGGGTACGTGCAGCGGCTGGCCGTACACGAGCTCTGCTGCCGATGCGTGGAGGTCTTCTTTAACCGCGGAGCGCAGGCCGAGGAGGACCCATGGGAGTCGGTCGGTCCAGGCGCCGTCCTGGATGCTGGCTCGAAGAGATGCCTTCAAGGATCTGTGGAACCGCTCACACAGTCCGTTGGCTTGGGGGTGGTACGCTGTGGTGCGGTGAATGGTCACCCCGAGGTTGCGTGCGATGGCGGTCCAGAGTTCAGAGGTAAATTGCGGACCTGTGTCCGACGTCATGTCGGAGGGGACGCCGAACCGTGCGACCCAGGTGCTGACGAAGGCTCTGGCGATGTCGGCGGTGGTGGTAGAGATCAGTGGAATTGCCTCGGGCCAGCGCGTGGTGCGGTCGACGATCGTCAGCAAGTGCGTGTGGCCTTGCGACGGCGGCAGGGGCCCGACGATGTCCACGTGGATGTGGTCGAATCTACGTGAAGGGACGGTGAACTCCTCGAGGGGTGCTTTCGTGTGTTGCTGCACCTTGGACTGTTGGCAGGCTAGGCAGGAGTTGGCCCAAGTACGCACATCCTTGCGAAGGCCGTGCCAGACAAAGCGGTTGGCTACCAATTTGATGGATGCGCGGGCGCCGGGGTGGGAGAGGTTGTGGAGAATCTCGAATACCCGGCGGCGCCAGGACGCTGGGACGACGGGCCGAGGTTGAGATAGGGATATGTCGCACTTGACCGTGACTGCGGTCGGGCCGCAGGCGACGTCGGCCAGGCGTAGCCCTGGTAGGTTGGTAGGTGCAGAGAGCAGATCAGGGTCCGTGAGCTGGTCTGCTGCGAGTTGAGCGTAGTCGACTGCCAGGTGTGCGGCGTGGATGGCGGGGCGGGAGAGGCAGTCGGCTACCACGTTGTCTCGGCCGGAGACGTGTTGGATGTCCGTGGTGAACTCGGACACTGCCGCGAGCTGGCGCTGCTGCCTGGCGGACCAGGGGTCGGTTGTCTTTGCCATTGCGAATGTCAGGGGTTTGTGGTCGACAAACGCAGTGAAGGGGTGGCCCTCCAGCAAAAACCGAAAATGGCGGACCGCCAGGTACAGCGCGAGGAGCTCGCGGTCGAAGGTGCTGTACTTGACCTCCGGGGGGCGTAGTTGGCGGCTGAAGAAGGCAAGTGGTTGCCAGGCGCCGTCGACCCACTGCTCGTACACGGCGCCGACCGTGTGGTCGGAGGCGTCCGTGGTGAGCGCTACTCTGGCATTGGGCCGTGGGTGCGCGAGCAGGGTGGCATTGGCGAGCGTGGTCTTGGTGGAGTTGAAGGCGGCTGATACGTCTGCCGTCCATTCGACCGCCATCTTGCCGCTCCTGCCCCGGAGGGCTTCATACAGGGGCCTCATGAGGGACGCCGCTTTGGGGATGAAGCGGTTGTAGAAATTCACCATCCCGAGGAACTCCTGGAGTCCTTTGATGGTGGTGGGGCGGGGAAATTGCTGGACGGCCTGCACCTTGGTGGGCAGGGGAATGGCCCCAGCATGGGTGATGTGGTGGCCGAGGAAGTCGATCTTGTCCAGGCCGAACTGGCACTTGGCTGGGCTGAGGATGAGCCCGTGGTCGCTGAGGCGCCCGAACAGGATGCGAAGGTGTTCGAGGTGTTCCTGCTTGGAGGAACTGGCTACCAGGATGTCATCCAGGTAGACGAACAGGAACTTCAGGTCCCGAAGGACCGAGTCCATGAGCCGTTGGAATGCCTGGGCCGCGTTTTTGAGGCCGAAGGGCATCCGCAGGAACTCGAAAAACCTGAAGGGAGTGATTACGGCCGTCTTGGGGACGTCCGCGGGGTGGACGGGGACTTGGTGGTAGCCGCGCACCAGGTCGACTTTGGAAAAGACTGAGCGGCCGGCCAGTCTAGCCGAGAAGTCCTGAATGTGCGGCACGGGGTACCGATCAGGGGTGGTGGCATCGTTGAGGCGGTGGTAATCCCCGCAGGGGCGCCAACCCCCGCCTGGTTTGGGGGCGATGTGGAGTGGGGAGGCCCAGGGACTGTTGGAGCGGCGGATGATGCCGAGCTGTTCCATAGTGGCAAATTCGGTCCGCGCGATCTCCAGTTTGGCCGGGTCCAGCCTGCGGGCGTGGGTGTACACTGGGGGGCCTGTGGTGGGGATGAAGTGTTCCACCCCGTGTTTGGCGACCTCCGCGGAGAAGGTCGGGTTGGTGAGGGCCGGGAATTCGGCCAGGAGTGCCGAGTAGTCATCCGTGGCCCGGGCGTGGCACTGTGACGCCATGTCGGCGGGTTGACGGGGGGCCATGGCGCCCAGGATGGGGGACATGGTGTTCATGTCCACGAGGCAGTGTCGAGGGGTGTCAACCAGTAGGCCATGGGCGCACAGGAAGTCTGCGCCGATGAGAGGGGAGAGTACCTTGGCAGTGATGAACTCCCATCGGTAGCGGCGACCAGCGAGGTCGAGGATGACTGTGCGGGTGCCGTACGTCCGGATGTCCGAGCCGTTAGCGGCAGCCAGCGCCTGTCCTCGTTCGCCCTTTTGGATGTCGAGGGCGGAGGCCGGGATGATGCTGTGCTGAGCTCCAGTGTCACACAGGAACCGGCGGCCGGTTTTGTCATCCGTGACTTACAGCAGGGAGCCCGCGTGGCCCACGGCCATCGCGGGGGCTGGTACGGGGGCGGACTTGAAGGAGCAGGGAGGTGTGCACCGTTGTGCCCTGGCGCCGAACCGTGCGTGGTAGTAACAGTAGCCCAGGTTTGTGGGGCGCGAAGGCCCCATGGGCCCCGTGGCTGGGCCTTGTGGCCGCGTGGTGGCTGGTGAGGGGCGCGCCCAGGCTGTGGCTGCCAGGTCCGGAGCGACGTCGCGGCTGGAGTGAGCGGACAGCAGCTTGTCGGCCTCGTCGGCCAGGGCTTCTAGGTCCGTGAGGCCGGACGCCACGATCGCTGGGCGGATGCTGGGAGGTAGCTGGCAGATGAACAGCGTGCGGAAGAGGGACCCGGGTGGGCTCTCGTCGGTGAGTGAGAGCATGTGGGAGAGGAGGTCCGACGGTGAGGCGTCACCGAGGCCTGGAAGGTCGAGGAGGCGGCAGTTTCGCTGGTATGTCGAGGTCGTAAATTTTTTAAGGAGCGCGGCCTTAAGATGTGCATACTTGCCCTCCTCTGGTGAGTTCTGCAGCGCTATCCAGACCTTCGTGACTGTGGAGCTACCGAGTGATGCGACGAGGTAGTCATACTTCGTCCCATCTGTGGTGATGTGTCGCAGCCGGAATCGGGACTCAGCTTCGAGGAACCAGGCTTTGGGCTGGTTTTCCCAAAACTCCAGCAGTTTCACGGAAACTGCGTTCGTGTCCGCCATTGCAGTGCTCGGAATACGTTCTGAGCGTCGGGGTCACCAATGTTGCGGCTGCCGCGGAACACGAATGGAGGCCGAACCGATCTGAGGAACACATGGCTTTTATTACATTCTCTTGAGAGATGGCTGCCCCAGCCTCTCTCTCTGCTAAACCCGAAAACAGCCTGAGGGCGACACCCGCGCTTTTGAGTACACACTGAGGGCGACGGCCTCTCCTTTGTCATGCCTTAAAGGCAGCATGCTTCTTAAAGGAAAGGTGCCCGATTTATTGTCCACGGACGGAAAAGTGGATTGCGCCCGTTTAGGTGGCGATCCGCCACAGGAGAGTGCAGAGGGAGCTTTACTCTGTATCTAACCATGTGCTGTACCCGCCCTTGGAGTGTTTGATGGGACAGTGCAGAGGGAGCTTTATCTGTATCTGACCCATGCTGTACCTGTCCTGGCAGTGATTGATGGGACAGTGTAGAGGGAGCTTTACTCTGTATCTAACCCCGTGCTGCACCTGCCCTGGGAGTGTTTGATATAATAGTGTAAAGGGAGCTTTACTGTGCATCTAACCCATGCTGTACCTGCCCTGGGAGTGTTTGATGGAACACTAGAGGGAGCTTTACTCTGTATCTAACCCATGCAGTACCTGCCCTGGGTGTGTTTGACGGAACAGTGTAGAGGGAGCTTGACTCTGTATCTAACCCGTGCTGTACCTGCCCTGGGAGTGTTTGATTGGACAGTGTAGAGGGAGCTTTACTCTGTATCTAACCCATGCTGTACCTGCTGTGGGAGTTTTTGATGGGACAGTGTAGAGGGAGCTTTACTCTGTATCTAACCCCGTGCTGTACCTGCCCTGGGAATGTTTAATGGAGCAGTGTCGAGGGAGCTTTACTCTGTATCTAACCCCGTGCTGTACATGCCCTGGGAGTGTTTGATGGGTCAGTGTAGAAGGAGCTTTACTCTTTATCTAACCCGTGCTGTACCTGCCCTGGGAGCGTTTGATGGGGCAGTGTAGAAACATAGAAACATAGAAGATAAACATAGAGCCTGCTCCGCCATTCAATGAGATCATGGCTGATCATTCAAATTCAGTACCCTGTCCCTGCCTTCTCCCCATATCCCTTGATCCCTTTAGCCTCAAAAAATATATCCAACTCTTTCTTGAATATATTTAATGAACTGGCCTCCACCGCCCTCTGTGGCAGAGAATTCCAGAGGTTCACCACTCTCTGGGTGAAGAAATTCATCCTTATTTCAGTCCTAAATGGCTTACCCCTTATCTTAGACTATGACCCCTGGTTCTGGACTCCCCGGCCATCAGAAACATCCTTCCTGCATCTAGTCTGTCCCGACCTGACAGAATTTTATAGGTTTCGATGAGATCCCCTCTCAATCTTCTAAACTCCAGTGAGTATAAGCCCAATCGACACAATCTCTCCTCATACGTCATTCCTGCCATCCCAGGTATCAGCCTGGTGAATCTTCACTGCACTCCCTCCATGGCAAGAACGTCCTTCCTCAGGTAAGGTGACCAAAACTGCACACAATACTCAAGGTGCGGTCTCACCAAGGCCCTGTACAACTGTACCAAGACATCCTTGTTCCTGTACTCGAACCCTCTTGCTACGAAGGCCAACATACCATTTGCCTTCTTAACCGCCTGCTGCACCTGCATACCTACCTTCAGCGACTGGTGCACAATAACACCCAGGTCTCTTTGCATTTCCCCTTCTCCCAATCTATTGCCATTCAAATAATAATCTGCCTTCCTGTTTTTGCCACCAAACTGGATAACCTCACATTTATCCACATTATAGTGCATTTGCCATGTTTCTGCCCAATCACCCAACCTGTCCAAATCGTATTGGATTTTCACGACATCCTCCTCACAGCTTCCCCTCCCACCCAGCTTTGTGTCGTCTGCAAATTTGGAGATATTACATCCAATTCCCTCGTCCAGATCATTAGTATATATTGTGAACAGCTGGGGTCCTAGGACCAATCCTTGCGGTACCCCACTAGTCACTGCCTGCCACTCGCAAAATGACTTGTTTATTCCAACTCTTTGCTTTCTGTCCGCCAACCAGTTCTTTATCCAAGTCAATACCTTGCCCCCAATCCCATGTGCCTTAATTTTGCACGCTAATCTCTTATGTGGGACCTTATCGAAAGCCTTCTGAAAGTCCAAATATACCACATCCACTGGTTCTCCCTTATCTATTGTACCAGTTACATCCTCAAAAAATTCCAGTAGATTAGTCAAGCATGATTTACCTTTTGTAAATCCATGTTTGTTAAGTCTGTGGGTTGTATTATAAATAATCACAGACTCCACTGTTAACAAAATAAAACACGTCTTTACTATTCAGAGGCTCGGGCGATTCTGCCCTAGTTAACGTATCACAACCCTTATATACTGGTGTGGTCACTATCGGTATTACAGTATACATGAGCCAATAGATAGTGCCACCCTAAAGTAGTGCTCTTAAAGGCGAACGGTTACATTCTATAGTTCCCTTAAAGGTAAACGGTTACATACACAACACTCCTCCCTTCCTAGCTTATTACTTACAGAATCCCGTTAAACATACAATCTTCAACTTTATATAAACAGTTTGCAGATATACTCTCGATGGAGTCAACGTCATATAACAATTTACAGATATACTCTCAATGGAGTCAACGTCATATAACAGTTTACAAACATACTCTCAGTGGAATCAGTTTACAGGTTCAGTCTCTGTGGGAACAGTTCATAAATTCAGTCTCTGGTATTAATTCGTTCCAGACAGCATCCTTTGCTTAGCTTCTTTCAGTTTCGCCCCTATAAGCTCCTCTTGCAACATGGCCACATTATTCTCATCAGGTAAAGAAGCGTTTCTCTTTTCCATGTCCAAGATTTGTTTCTGCATCTCCTTAAGAGCACCCTGTGATTCAACTTCTCTTAACTTTGCCTGCACTAGCTCCGTCTCTAATTGCAGAACAAAATCCTCAGTGCAGCGTGATTTGCCCTTCTGCTGTATCTCTAGATCATGCAAATATTCTAACCCCTGAACATCATCAGGGAGATGTGATCGGTAATTGGTCACGATGGCTCTATGGTCGCTCTCTGCTTGAGCCAATAGGTTCTGTTGTCTTTCCAGACTCTCCCATTCGGTGTCATAGAACTTTTTCATTGTTTTCATCTCTTGTACGAGGCGGTAACTTAATTGTTCTAATTGTTGTCGTACTTTGAAATAGCGTTGAGTTCGAGCCCGGTGTTCCTCCGTAATGCATATGTCTGTAGCTTGAACAGACTCAGAATTCTCTGTCTTTATGCACGCCATCGATTTTCCAACCTTAGTCTGTGAGTTAATGTTAACCTTGTTTTTCATACATAAGCTGGACTTATCGTCTTCCGGCTCAGAGTCTGAGCTGCTTGTCTGCACCGAGTCCTCACTCGTCATTGCTTGTCGGTAGTGCCATTCCATGTCTATTTTCTTGATCCACTCCCGTCCTAGAAGTGGTGGTCCTCCCTCAGGTAGTACGTACAAATTCATTCTTGGGTGTACTTTACCCCTATCTCTCACCTTGACTCTTATTTTCCCCATGGGGTATACGCGATGCCCCGTGTATGTCTGTAATACGAACTTGGTATTTCTTAAGGGTATGTGAGAGAATAGTCGATGGTAGTCCTTTTGGTTGATGACTGATACAGCTGATCCCGTGTCCAGCTCCATTCGTACTTGGACTCCAGCTATTTTTAGTGTGACCCAGATCGTCTGTAGATCAGTTACTTTACCCACATTGTGGATTCTCAGACTATCCAACTCCTGGCTGTTTGGGTCTGAGTCTGAATTTTGTTCGTCTGAACTCTTTTCAGCCACCTGATGCACCTTGTTGTACTTTTCTTGTGGTGGTGGCTTCCTTTGTTTGTTGGTCTTCTTTCTGGACCTGCATACCTTCGCGATGTGACCCAGTTTGCCACATTTCCTGCACTCTTGATTCTTAAACCAGCACTGATTCTGGTCGTGCGTTGTCTTTCCACAACGGTAGCATTTGGAAATGCTTGCAGTCATTTGGTCCACCCCGAGTGCCGCCGCCTTTAGCTGCATTTCCGCCGTTCCTTTCACTGCGGCTTCGTGCGATGAAGCTATGAGGACAGCCCTGTCCAGTGTGAGGTCGTTTTCCTCCAGGAGTCGCTTCTGCGTTCCTTCTTTGGCCAAGCCGCATACGAACTTGTCCCGCAGCGCCTCTGTCAAATTCCCTCCAAACTGGCAGTATTTCGCTAGCTTACGCAGTTCGACTAAGTATTCCGCATTGCTTTCATCTTGCCTCTGGGTTCTGGCGTAAAATTTAAATCGTTCAGCCAGTATCAACGGTGTGGGGTTCAAGTGATCCTTCAGCACTGCTACGATCTCTTCGAAGGTCTGGTCCACTGGTTTAACTGGTGCTATTAGATGTTTCAAAAGCCCGTATGTTTTTGCTCCCATCGAATTTAACAAAGTTATTGCCTTGTCGTATATGGCTACGCAATATATTCCTATGCGTTCCCCATACGTGGCCCTGTCTTCTATTTCAGCATTAAAATCATTAATATTTCCTCGCTTAGGCATCTTCTTCTCTTTTCGAGTACAGTACAAGTATTACTTTACTTATTATTAATTTTCTTCTCTCTTCTTGAGAACACCACAAGTATTGCTGTACTTATACTTATTTTCCCTCTCTTCTTGAGAACACACCAGCCTTTCTGAAAAATCTTATTACTTTCCTGAAATTCTTAATAATTTCCAAGATGGCGGTTTCCCGCTTCTTCCTTCTTCTTCAGCGGTTTCCCCGCGAAAAATGGCGGCTTTCCCGCGCTTCTCGCTCTCCCCGCCCACTTCGATGGCGGTTTTCCCGCGCTTCTCGGCGCTCTCCGCCCACTTCAATGGCGGTTATCACCCGTTCCCCGACGCTGACTTTCAGGCCGAGTGCGGGCCTTATCAGCGGATGCGATCGATGGCCCGGCTGCGCCTCGCACTTGAAAGCGGCCCCCGGCCTCTGGCTCACCCGCTTGTGCGGCTCTTGCTCGCTCCCTCCCGGGCTCTGGCTTACCCGCTCGCGCATTTCACCGCGGCTCTTATCAGGGATTGCGATCGCCCTGTCTTTGCAGCCAACGCTGCGGCTTACCCACGAGGTTATGGAGGCTTCAGGGTCCTAATGCCTGTCGCTTCCAGCCATTCGGTTCCAGACTGGTGAGGATTGAAACCTCTCTTCAACGTCCTGTCTTCGGACGAAGCCGCCGTGGAACAACTGCCGCAGGGTTCGAATCCCATCCTCGTCGCCAATGTTAAGTCTGTGGGTTGTATTATAAATAATCACAGACTCCACTGTTAACAAAATAAAACACGTCTTTACTATTCAGAGGCTCGGGCGATTCTGCCCTAGTTAACGTATCATAACCCTTATATACTGGTGTGGTCACTATCGGTATTACAGTATACATGAGCCAATAGATAGTGCCACCCTAAAGTAGTGCTCTTAAAGGCGAACGGTTACATTCTATAGTTCCCTTAAAGGTAAACGGTTACATACACAACAATGTTGACTTTGTCCGATCCTGTCACTGCTTTCCAAGTGCTCTGCTATTACATCTTTTATAATAGACTCTAGCATTTTCCCCACTACCGATGTCAGGCTTGTAATTCCCTGCTTTTTCTCTGCCACCTTTTTTGAATAGTGGGGTAACATTAGCTACCCTCCAATCCATGGGTACCGTTCCAGAGTCTATCGAGTTCTGGAAGATGACCAGCAATGCATCTACTATCTCTATGGCCACTTTCTTAAGTACCCTGGGATGTAGACCATCAGGCCCTGGGGATTTATCGGCCTTCAGTCCCATCAATTTTCCTAACACCATTTCCCTACAAATACTGATTTCTTTCAGTTCCACCCTTTCATCAGACCCTATGTTCCCCGGCATCTCTGGGAGGTTATTTGTGTCCTCCTTTGTGAAGACAGAACCAAAGTATGTATTTAGTTGGTCTGTCATTTCCTTGTTTCCCATTATAAATTCCCCTGATTCTGACTGCAAGGGACTATGCTTGACTTCACCAATCTTTTTCTCTTCACATATCTATAAAAGCTTTTACAGTCAGTTTTTATGTTCCATGCTAGCTTACTCTCATATTCTATTTTCCCTTTCTTAATTAATCCCTTTGTCCTCCTTTGTTGACTCCTAAACCGCTCCCAATCCTCAGGATTATTGCTTTTTCTAGCCAATTTATATTTCCTCTCCTTGGATCTTATGCTATCCCTAATTTCCCTTGTTAGCCACGGTTGAGTCACCTTTTTTGTTTTATTTTTATGCCAAACTGGGATGAACAAATTCTGTAGCTCATCCATTCGGTCTTTGAATGTTTGCCATTGCCTATCCACCGTCAACCCTTTTAGTGCCATTCCCCAATCAATCCTACCCAACTCGCTCCTCAGACCATCGTAGTTTCCTTTATTTAAATTGAGGACCCTAGTCTCCGAGTCAACTACTTCATTCTCCATCTTAATGAAGAATTCGATCATATTATGATCGCTCCGACCCAAGGGGCCTCGTACAACAAGATTGCTAATTTATCCTTTGTCGTTACATAATACCCAGTCTAAGATGGCCTGATCTCTGGTTGGTTCCTCGACATATTGGTCCAGGAAACCATCCCGTAAACACTCCAGGAATTCCTCCTCCACAGTATTGTTACTAATATGGTTGGCCCAATCTATATGTAGATTAAAGTCACCCATGATGACTGCTGTGCCCTTATTGCACGCTTCTTTAATTTCCCTTTTAATGCCATCCCCAACCTCCGCCTTACTGTTTGGAGGTCTATAAACCACTCCCACTAATGTTTTATTCCCCTTAGTATTTCTCAATTCTACCCATACAGATTCCACATCATCAGAGCTAATATCCTTCATTACAATTGTATTAATCCCTTCTTTAACCAGTAATGCTACCCCACCTCCCTTTCCTTTTTGCCTATCTTTCCTGAATATCGAATACCCCTGCATGTTGAGTTCCCAGTCTTGGCCATCCTTGAGCCACGTTTCAGTAATCCCAACCAAATCATATTCGTTTACCTCTATTTGCGCAGCCAATTCTTCCACATTATTACAAATGCTCCTCACATTAAGACACAAAGCCCTCAGGCTTGTTTTTTTAACGCTCTTAGACCTATTATAATTATTATTTACTGTGGCCACGTTTGATTTAAACCGTTGATTTCTCTGACTACCACTTTTGTTTTTCTCCTTCCTATCTTTTGCTTTTATCCCTGTTTTCCTTTCCTCTGTCTCCCTGCTCAGGTTCCCAACCCCCTGCCATTTTAGTTTAAACCCCCCCGAACAGTGCTAGCAAACCTCCCCGCAAGGATATTTGGCCCGCTCTGGTTCAGGTGCAACCCGTCCAACTTGTACAAGTCCTACCTTCCCCAGAAGCAGGCCCAGTGATCCAGGAAACTAAAGCCCTCCCTCCTGCACCAACTCTTTAGCCATGCATTCATCTGCTCTATCCTCCTATTCCTATACTCACTAGCACGTGGCACCGGGAGTAATCCAGAGATTACAACCTTTGAGGTCCTACTCTTTAATCTGCTACCTAGCTCCCTAAATTCTTGCTGCAGGATCTCATCCCTCTTCCTACCTATGTCGTTGGTCCCGATGTGAACCACGACCTCTGCCTGTTCACCCTCCCCCTTCAGAATGCCCTGCAGCCGTTCAGTGACATCCTTGACCCTGGCACCAGGGAGGCAACAAACCATCCTGGAGTCACGTCTATGGCCACAGAAATGCCTATCTGTTCCCCTTACGATAGAATCCCCTACCACTATTGCTCTCCCACTCTTTTTCCTCCCTTCCTGAGCAGCAGAAGCACCCCTGGTGCCAGGAAGTTGGCTGCTGCTGCCTCCCCCTGGTGAGTCATCCCCCTCAACAGTATCCAAATTGGTATACCTGTTTGAAAGGGGGATGGCCACAGGGGTCCCCTGCACTACCTGCCTGCTTCTATTGCTCCGACTGGTGGTCACCCATTTCTCTTCTGCCTGTGCAGCCCTACCCTGCGGCATGGCCAACTCATCAAATGTGTAATCCACGACCCTCTCAGCATCGTGAATGCCCCACAACCCATCCATCCGCAGCTCCAGTGCCTCAATATGGCCCGTTAGTAGCTGCAGCTGGATGCATTTCTGGCACACGTGGTCATCAGGGGCACTGGCAGTGTCCCTGTATTCCCACATAGAGCAAGAGGAGCATAACATGGGGCGGGGCTCTCCTGACTTACCCCTTTAATTAATTTAAATTAATTCAATACCACCAGTTAAAGATATACTCTAGGGCGCTTATTTAACAACTGTCCCCACTGCACCACAGAGACCCAAGAAAATATAAACCACAGACTTTAAGCTTGAAATGAAAAGGAGAAAGGAATACTCACCAACCAATCACTTACCTGTTTCCTGGTGACGTCACACTTGGATTATTCACTGAGTCTCCGGCCTCACTGCTCCCGACACCGGCTTGTGAAAGAAAGCCCGTGAAAGTGAGTTTAAATACCCACTGGGTCTCCGGTCTCACAGCTCCCGACACCAGCCTGTGAAAGAAAGCCTGCGAACGTGAGTTTAAATACTCACTGGGTCTCTGGTCTCACAGCTCCTGACACCAGCCTGTGAAAGAAAGCCTGCGAAAGTGAGCTTAAATACTCACTGGGTCTCCGGTCTCACTGCTCCCAACACCAGCCTGTGAAAGAAAGCCCGTGAAAGTGAGTTTAAATACTCACTGGGTCTCCGGTCTCACTGCTCCCGACACCAGCCTAGAGGGAGCTTCACTCTGTATCTAACCCGTGTTGTACCTGCCCTGTGTAAGGGGTTTTCTCTCCGAGGTCGCAGAGGTTTCTCTCGCCAGAGGCCTCTCTCTCTCTTTTGCACAGTAAAACCTTGAGTGGTTCGACCCACTCGCCCCTTAAGTTCTAGACACTGAGCTTAGGTGCAGGAACTACAATGCAGAGACGACTCTTATAGACCAAGTTTAATAAATCAAAATGGAATTTTATTGCATATGGAAAACAAATGAAATGCAAGCAAATAAGAGAGTACATGGGAGGGAAAAACAAATCATAACAATACAATGCTAGCTAAAATAGATACAGGCATATTATGCTTTACAACAGTCATCATGAAATGGGGAAACACACGGAACATTGAGGGACAACAACTCATGTTAATTATACCCCAAATGACCACCCCCTTTAACCTATCTAGATTCGATTATAAAGGGCCAGAAACATGCTCACCAATCCAGTTGGAAAAATATAGAGTTTTGAAACAGGTCTGCGTTCTGATCCCCTCAAGCGTCCTGTTTCCTCGTGGTCACTGGAGCCACAGCGGGCTGCGCCACACCTCTCCCTCTCTCCCTCTCTCTCTCTCTCTCTCTCGAGGTGAAGGTCACGGACAGGCTGGACACTGACGGGCCTTTAGATGGCCTTTATCTACAGGCCGATCTGACTGGATCTGCATCCAATCTTTATGTATGTGTTAAAGTCGGGTTTCATTTTCTCAGAAACGGCTTCCAGAACTTACTGTGGGTTGAATCCACAAAGGCTGTCTGGGGACTGCAGCAACCATTTTAAAGTGTCACAATAAGTCAGTCACGGAGTCTGGCGGCCATTTTGTGTGTCCCTTTACTGGGCTTCTTTTAAAACAGTCTTTTAAAATCACGGCCTCTTCTGCCAGAGGACCCTTATAATACAATATTAATTTTGCGAATTCTACACCTGGGAGTGGTGCCCTGGGAGTGTTTGATGGGACAGTGTAGAGGGAGCTTTACTCTGTATCTAACCCGTGCTGTACCTGCCGTGGGAGTTTTTGATGGGACAGTGTAGAGGGAGCTTTACTCTGTATCTACCCCGTGCTGTACCTGCCCTGGGAGTGTTTGATGGGACAGTGTAGAGGGAGCTTTACTCTGTATCTAACCCGTGCTGTACCTGCCGTGGGAGTTTTTGATGGGACAGTGTCGAGGGAGCTTTACTCTGTACCTAATCCGTGCTGTACCTGCCCTGGGAGTGTTTCATGGGACAGTGTAGAGGGAGATTTACTCTGTATCTAACCCGAGCTGTACCTGCCCTGGGAGTGTTTGATGGGACAGTGTAGAGGGAGCTTTACTCTGTATCTAAACCCGTGCTGTACCTGCCCTGGGAGTGTTTGATGGGACAGTGTAGAGGGAGCTTTACTCTGTATCTAACCCTGTGCTATACCTGCCCAGGGAGTGTTTGATGGGACAGTGTAGAGGGTGTTAAGTCTGTGAGTTGTTCAAGTAATTAATACTCAGACTTAATCAGTAACAATAAAACAGGTCTTTACTGGTTGGAGGTAGGGACTACACTGAATACAAGATTACTGCACAGTGCTTATATACCGGTGTGTTCACCCCCGGTATTACGTCTACAGCAGCCTGAGAAAGTAGTACATCTCTTAAGGTGGAACAGGCTTAAGCTCTCTTAAGGTGGAACAGGTTACATACACAACACTCCTCCCTTCTTAGCTTTATAGTCATCCCCCCCATTTAACATAACGTAATAACATATATACATATATAACTTCATGTTTAACGTAACATATCACAGATTCAGTCTCTGCGGAAAACAGTTCACAGATTCAATCTCTGTGGTGTAGTCGGTTCACGTTACTCATTCAATAGTCCTTTCATGGATTTAACAGCTTGAACTTCCGAACTGATTTGGCTCCGTTCAGAGGGACCACGTGTGTGATCTGGTAGAGGTGATAATGGTTCAGATGGGTCATCTTCTGTTTTTACTTTTCCTTTTCTGCTTCTTGGAGACTCTCTGGGCTCCATTGTCAGCTGCCACAGCTGCCAGCTGCATGCGCAGTTCCTCCTTCTCTTCCTCCTTTTTTCGTAGTAGAGCCACCTTCTCCCGATGTTCCGTAGACTTTCGGTGCTCCTCCATGATTTCTGTATGGTGGGAGTCGAAGTTACAAGTTGGGCAGGACAGGACATAGTAATATTCGGAGTCGTCCGACAGGTCAGCGAGAGGGTCGTCTATTTCCTCCATACCCAGCTGGACGTTAGCCAGCTCTTGTTCCAAATCCAGATATCTTTCCTGAAGAGACTTCTTCATGTGTACCTCTGCATCCAGCTTCTTCTGGGCTTTCAGCAAGTCGTTTACTAGTGACCTCATTTGTGATTTTAATACTTCAACTTCCTTTGGAGATTGATTGATCGGACTATGCAATCCCTCTACCGGAGCAGCTGTTTCAGCGGTCTGTTGTTCTACATTGACGTGAGTCAGCGTACCTTTGGCATCCAATGGCTGCTCTGTTGCAGTCGTTTCAGTCTGTGTCGTCACATCAGCCATCTCAATGACTTTTGAGAGCTCCGAACCCTTTTCCTTTGAAGATCGCAGCTCGTGTTCAAGTTTTTCCCATTTCAGAGTCTTGTCCCTCAGCATATGAAGGAGTTGGCTGACCGTTAACTCTTCTGACACCAGATTATGGCACGCACCTTCAGAACCTGAATCAGCTTTGATTCGTTCGGCCTCCTCGCGCAGATGGTTGGTGTGCTCCTGCTCCATTTTCTCCATCAGTTGCTTCTGTTGCCTTTCCAGATTCTCCCACTCTGTAACAAAGAACTTTTTTATTTCATTCATCTCTTGCTCAAAACGGCGAATCATTTGTTCTAATTGCTGTTGTAGTTTGAAATGGAGTTGAGTTCGAGCCCAGTGTCCCTCAAAAATGTGCATATCAGTAGACTTGACAGACTCAGAATTCTCTGTTAAACTATGTTGTTGTTGCTCAGTGGAATTCTGTGCTGAAACTTTGTCTTTTGCACATGGGTTGGTCTTACCATCATCAGTTCTAGAATCTGGGCTGATTATCTGCACCGAGTTCTCACTCTTTATGGCTTTTAGCGAATGCCAGTCCATATTTATGTTTCTAAACCACTCCCGGCCTAGTAGTGGTGGACCTCCCTCCGGTAGCACATATAAGTCCATTATTTGACTTCCTTCGCCCTTGTTGGCCACTGCAACCTTTATTGCCCCAATGGGGTACACTCTCTGCCCCGTGTAGGTTGTCAATATAATCTCCGTATCCTGTAGGGGAATATGTTGGAATAACCTTCTGTAATCTTTCTTATTCATGACCGACAATGCCGATCCAGTGTCCAATTCCATTTTTACTTGGACTCCTTCTATCTGAAGAGTAACCCAAATTGTCTGGAGGTCTGCACCCTTACCAACGTTGAGTACCCTTAAGCTAGCCAGTTCAATACTGCTTAAGCCAGCCAGTTCATCACTGCTAGCGTCTGAATCGGACTCCTGTTCAGCCACCTTGTGTACTTTTGCGTATTTTCCTTGCGGTGACTTCTTGTTGCTGGTCTTCTTCCCTGACCTGCATACTCTAGCTATATGTCCAAGCCTACCACAAGTTCTACATTCTTGGTTTTTAAACCAACACTGGTTCTGATCATGCGTTGTCTTTCCACAACGATAACATTTGCCAGAACTCACACCCAATTTGTGTGCACTGAGCTCCGGTGACCGTAGCTGCATTACTGCCGTGCCTCTCGCTGCGGCTTCGTGTGCTGCTGCCATAGTGACCGCCTTCTCAAGCGTCAGCTCATTCTCCTCGAGCAGTCGCTTTTGTGTATCCTGTTTAAATAAACCACACACAAATTTGTCTCGTAGTGCATCTGTCAGTCCCGTTCCAAACTGGCAATATTTCGCTAATTTACGCAATTCCAGCAAATATTCAGCATTGCTTTCATGCTGTAGCTGCCTTCTGTCGTAAAAGTTAAATCGTTCCGCTAGCATCAGCGGCGTGGGGTTTAGATGATCTTTCAGGACAGTAACAATCTCATCGAACATCTTATCCGCCGGTTCATCTGGTGATAACAGGTGTTTCAATTGCCCGTATGTCTTCGCACCCATTAAATTTAATAATGTTAGTGCTTTATCAGCCTCACGAATTTTATTGGCCTTACAATAATTTTTAACTCGTTCAACATATATGGCCCAATCTTCGATGTCACTATCAAAGTTGCTAATATTCCCGAGTTTAGGCATTGTAGTACTTTATCAGATTTGCAATTCCTCAGATTTTTTTTTTTTACTGCTATCCAAGATGGCGGCTTCCCGCTCTTGCCGTCGTCCTCCGCCCACAAAATGGCGGTTTTCCCGCGCTTGGCGGTCTTCACCCGTCCCCCGACGCCGCCTCCCTTCAGCCCCGAGTGCGGCCCTTATCTCCGCCGCGATCGATGGCCCGCGCTTTTCACCGCGGCTCTCGCGCCTTCAGTGTCTGCCGACGCTGCGCCTTTCAGCCCGAGTGCGGCCCTTATCAGGGATTGTGATCGATGGCCCTTCTACCTCCGACTTCCCCCAGCCCTGTCTTTGCAGCCAACGCTGCTCGGCTTACCCACCACCGAGGTTGAAAAAGAAGCTGCAGGATGTCTTCTGTCCTCCAGTTTTCAGTCGCTGATGGAGGCTTCAGGGTCCTAATGCCTGTCGCTCCCAGTGGGGTGGTGAGATTTGAAACCTCTCTTCAACGTCCTGTCTGTGGACGAAGCCGCCGTGGAATAACTGCCGCAGGGTAAGAACCTGACTCGTCGCCAGTGTTAAGTCTGTGAGTTGTTCAAGTAATTAATACTCAGACTTAATCAGTAACAATAAAACAGGTCTTTACTGGTTGGAGGTAGGGACTACGCTGAATACAAGATTACTGCACAGTGCTTATATACTGCTGTGTTCACCCCCGGTATTACGTGTACAGCAGCCTGAGAAAGTAGTACATCTCTTAAGGTGGAACAGGCTTAAGCTCTCTTAAGGTGGAACAGGTTACATACACAACAGAGGGAGCTTTACTCTGTATCTAAACCCGTGCTGTACCTGCCCTGGGAGTGTTTGATGGGACAGTGTAGAGGGAGCTTTACTCTGTATCTAATCCATGCTGTACCTGCCCTGGGAGTGTTTGATGGGACAGTGTAGAGGGAGCTTTACTCTATATATAACCTCTGCTGTACCAGCCCTGGGAGTGTTTCATGGGACTGTGTAGAGGGAGCGTTACTCTGTATCTAACCCGTGCTGTGCCTGCCCTGGGAGTGTTTCATGGGACACTAGAGGGAGCTTTACTCTGTATCTAATCCGTGCCGTACTTGCCCTGGGAGTGTTTCATGGGACAGTGTAGAGGGAGATTTACTCTGTATCTAACCCATGCTGTACCTGCCCTGGGAGTGTTTGATGGGACAAACTAATCCCAATGACACACTCTCTGCCCATAGCCCTGTACTAATCCCAAACTATTCCCACTGCCCCACTCTCCCCCATAGCCCTGTATCAATCCCAAACTAATCCCAATGACCTGCTCTCCCCCATAGACCTGTTTCAATCCCCAAACTATTCCCACTGCCCCACTCTCTCCCCAAAACCCTGTATCAATCCCAAACTAATCCCACTGCCCTGCACTCTCCCCATAGCCCTGTATTAATCTCAAACTAATCCCGCTGCCCCGCCATATACCCATAGCCCTGTATCAATCCGCAAACTAATCCCACTGACCCACTCTCTCCCCACAGCCCTGTATCAATCACAAACTAATCCCGCTGCCCCAATCTACCACCATAGCCCTGTATCAATCCCAAACTAATCCCACTGCCCCGATGTACCCCCATAGCCCTGTATCAATCCAAAACTAATCCCACTGCTCCACGTTCTCCCCATAGTCCTGTGTCAATCCCAAACTAATCCCACTGCCCCGCTCTCTCCCCATAGCCCTGTATCAATCCCCAAACTAATCCCACTGCGCTGCTCTCTCCCCATAGCCCGGTTTAAATCCCAATCTAATCCCACATCCCTGCTCGCACCCGATAGCCCTGTGTCAATCCCAAACTATTCCCACTGCCCCACATTCTCCCCATAGCCCTGTATCAATCCGCAGACAAATCCCACTGGCCCACTCTCTCCCAATTGCCCTGTTTCAATCCAGAACTATTCCCACTGTCCCGATCTACCCCCGTAGCCCTGCACCAATCCCAAATTAATCCCACTGCCCCACGTCCTCCCCATAGTCCTGTGTCAATCCCAAACTAATCCCACTGCCCCGCTCTCTCCACATAGCCCTGTGTCAATCCCCAAACTAATCCCACTGCCCCGCCCTCTCCCCATAGCCCTGTATCAATCCCAAACTAATCCCACTGCCCCACTCTCTCCCCATGGCCCTGTATCAATTCCCAAACTGATCCCACTGCCCCACTCTCTCCCCATAGCCCTGTATCAATCCCCAAACTAACCCCACTGCCCCACTCTCTCCCAATTGCCGTTTCAATCCCAAACTAATCCCACTGCCCCACTCTCTCCCCATAGCCCTATATCAATCCCAAACTAATCCCACTGCCCCGCTCTCTCCCCATAGCCCTTTATCAATCAAAAAATAATCCCAACTGCCCCGCTCGCTTCCTAATGCCCTGTGTCAATCCCAAACTAATGCCACTGCCCCACTCTCTCCCAATTGCCCTGTATCAATCCCAAACTAATCCCACTGCCCCACTCTCTCCCAATTGCCCTGTATCAATCCCAAACTAATCCCACTGCCCTGCTCTCTCCCCATTGACCTGTATCAATCCCAAACTAATCCCACTGCTCTGCTCTATCCCCATAGCCCAGTATCAATTCCCAAATAATCCCAACTGCCCAGCTCGCCCCCAATGCCCTGTATCAATCCCAAACTGATCCCACTGCCATGCTGTCTCCCCATAGCCCTGTATCAATCCCAAACTAATCCCACTGCCCCGCTCTCTCCCCATAACCCTTTATCAATCAAAAAATAATCCCAACTTCCCCGCTCGCTCCCTAATGCCCTTTATCAATCCGAAACTATTCCCACTGCCCCACTCTTCCCCATAGTCCTACATCCATCCCAAACTAATCCTGTGTAGGAACGGAGGTTCCTATCCGAATAATGGAGTTCGACTCAGTGAAACAAAATAACAAAGTTTAATAAACAAACAAATTAACTGGTAAAACTACAGGACAAGATGTACACAGGTCTATTCAGCCTGCCAGCACCTCAACGGCTGCTGCAAGGTACTGGAAGCTGATGTCATGACGTCACCGAGGTTGAAAAAGAAGCTGCAGGATGTCTTCTGTCCTCCAGTTTTCAGTCGCTGATGGAGGCTTCAGGGTCCTAATGCCTGTCGCTCCCAGTGGGGTGGTGAGATTTGAAACCTCTCTTCAACGTCCTGTCTGTGGACGAAGCCGCCGTGGAATAACTGCCGCAGGGTAAGAACCTGACTCGTCGCCAGTGTTAAGTCTGTGAGTTGTTCAAGTAATTAATACTCAGACTTAATCAGTAACAATAAAACAGGTCTTTACTGGTTGGAGGTAGGGACTACGCTGAATACAAGATTACTGCACAGTGCTTATATACTGCTGTGTTCACCCCCGGTATTACGTGTACAGCAGCCTGAGAAAGTAGTACATCTCTTAAGGTGGAACAGGCTTAAGCTCTCTTAAGGTGGAACAGGTTACATACACAACAGAGGGAGCTTTACTCTGTATCTAAACCCGTGCTGTACCTGCCCTGGGAGTGTTTGATGGGACAGTGTAGAGGGAGCTTTACTCTGTATCTAATCCATGCTGTACCTGCCCTGGGAGTGTTTGATGGGACAGTGTAGAGGGAGCTTTACTCTATATATAACCTCTGCTGTACCAGCCCTGGGAGTGTTTCATGGGACTGTGTAGAGGGAGCGTTACTCTGTATCTAACCCGTGCTGTGCCTGCCCTGGGAGTGTTTCATGGGACACTAGAGGGAGCTTTACTCTGTATCTAATCCGTGCCGTACTTGCCCTGGGAGTGTTTCATGGGACAGTGTAGAGGGAGATTTACTCTGTATCTAACCCATGCTGTACCTGCCCTGGGAGTGTTTGATGGGACAAACTAATCCCAATGACACACTCTCTGCCCATAGCCCTGTACTAATCCCAAACTATTCCCACTGCCCCACTCTCCCCCATAGCCCTGTATCAATCCCAAACTAATCCCAATGACCTGCTCTCCCCCATAGACCTGTTTCAATCCCCAAACTATTCCCACTGCCCCACTCTCTCCCCAAAACCCTGTATCAATCCCAAACTAATCCCACTGCCCTGCACTCTCCCCATAGCCCTGTATTAATCTCAAACTAATCCCGCTGCCCCGCCATATACCCATAGCCCTGTATCAATCCGCAAACTAATCCCACTGACCCACTCTCTCCCCACAGCCCTGTATCAATCACAAACTAATCCCGCTGCCCCAATCTACCACCATAGCCCTGTATCAATCCCAAACTAATCCCACTGCCCCGATGTACCCCCATAGCCCTGTATCAATCCAAAACTAATCCCACTGCTCCACGTTCTCCCCATAGTCCTGTGTCAATCCCAAACTAATCCCACTGCCCCGCTCTCTCCCCATAGCCCTGTATCAATCCCCAAACTAATCCCACTGCGCTGCTCTCTCCCCATAGCCCGGTTTAAATCCCAATCTAATCCCACATCCCTGCTCGCACCCGATAGCCCTGTGTCAATCCCAAACTATTCCCACTGCCCCACATTCTCCCCATAGCCCTGTATCAATCCGCAGACAAATCCCACTGGCCCACTCTCTCCCAATTGCCCTGTTTCAATCCAGAACTATTCCCACTGTCCCGATCTACCCCCGTAGCCCTGCACCAATCCCAAATTAATCCCACTGCCCCACGTCCTCCCCATAGTCCTGTGTCAATCCCAAACTAATCCCACTGCCCCGCTCTCTCCACATAGCCCTGTGTCAATCCCCAAACTAATCCCACTGCCCCGCCCTCTCCCCATAGCCCTGTATCAATCCCAAACTAATCCCACTGCCCCACTCTCTCCCCATGGCCCTGTATCAATTCCCAAACTGATCCCACTGCCCCACTCTCTCCCCATAGCCCTGTATCAATCCCCAAACTAACCCCACTGCCCCACTCTCTCCCAATTGCCGTTTCAATCCCAAACTAATCCCACTGCCCCACTCTCTCCCCATAGCCCTATATCAATCCCAAACTAATCCCACTGCCCCGCTCTCTCCCCATAGCCCTTTATCAATCAAAAAATAATCCCAACTGCCCCGCTCGCTTCCTAATGCCCTGTGTCAATCCCAAACTAATGCCACTGCCCCACTCTCTCCCAATTGCCCTGTATCAATCCCAAACTAATCCCACTGCCCCACTCTCTCCCAATTGCCCTGTATCAATCCCAAACTAATCCCACTGCCCTGCTCTCTCCCCATTGACCTGTATCAATCCCAAACTAATCCCACTGCTCTGCTCTATCCCCATAGCCCAGTATCAATTCCCAAATAATCCCAACTGCCCAGCTCGCCCCCAATGCCCTGTATCAATCCCAAACTGATCCCACTGCCATGCTGTCTCCCCATAGCCCTGTATCAATCCCAAACTAATCCCACTGCCCCGCTCTCTCCCCATAACCCTTTATCAATCAAAAAATAATCCCAACTTCCCCGCTCGCTCCCTAATGCCCTTTATCAATCCGAAACTATTCCCACTGCCCCACTCTTCCCCATAGTCCTACATCCATCCCAAACTAATCCTGTGTAGGAACGGAGGTTCCTATCCGAATAATGGAGTTCGACTCAGTGAAACAAAATAACAAAGTTTAATAAACAAACAAATTAACTGGTAAAACTACAGGACAAGATGTACACAGGTCTATTCAGCCTGCCAGCACCTCAACGGCTGCTGCAAGGTACTGGAAGCTGATGTCATGACGTCATCATGCTCTCCGCGCCACTGGCGGTCACGTGATCGGCGTCATGACGTCATCACGCGGAGTGCAAGAAAGTACATACAGTATAGTTAACAGACAGTTTAAAGGTTGTAGGGGGGCATCTTTTAACTGGTTTAAGGTCATTCACCTGGTCTGCAGCCTTTGCCTGCACTCTCACCAATTCCAATCTTTTACCTGGTTTACGGTAATTCACCTGGTCAGGCAGCCTGCTGCTACACTGTAAACCAATTTCCAATAAACCAATTTTAGGACAGTAGTTTCGAATCGCTACCCCACCTTCCAGTTCTGACTGAAGGACTTATAATTAATGATATTAAAATGGACAAATGGTCTAGATGAGAGAAAAATCAAGCTTTATTAACTAAAAGAAACTATAATCAAATTATAAACTATACCACACGAACACAGTAATTACAGTAAAATTGCTTAAATGGGGAATGCAGATGGTAAAAACGAGGGATTAAATGGCTACAATGTTAATTAAACAATCTTAGCAATATCCCCTTAATTACCATCCCCATACTCCTTGCTAGGTTGCTTTGCTGAGGAGTCAGAAACTCTGCTCACATGTGGTCCAGCGAAGTGAGAGAGATAGAGAGAGAGAGAGAGAGAGAGAGAGAGGCTCACCTGTGGTCCCAGGAAGTAAAGAGAGCGATAGCTTCTCAGGAGCTATCATATATACCTGGTGAGCCCCCCTGCTGTTTGCCTGCCTGGAAAATTCACGCCCAAAAAGTTCCAACACACAAGAGAAAAGCTGTGATTGGCTAACTCAAAGTGGTTGGACTGGGTTAGTGTGCCTGCACTGTGGGGCCAAAATGTTCCCGCCCACATCCGGAGCTCACCTGGGCTAAAACAAAAGGGAATCCAACTGCCCTATTGTCCAGAATGATTGGGTGATTTAAACCCATTCAGTTCTTAAACTGTTGCATATCAAAATCCGTTCCATGGTTTCAGTCTATCATTGTCTGTGAGTGCTTTGAATGGCTGTGTAAACATAGCCGATTGTTTTGCGGGTTCTACTCTCAAGTGGGTAATTGCTTAAGTCAATAAACAGACCTTGCCTCTGAAGAGAAGGGAAACTCCCTGTTTTGATTGACGGGTCTGACTGCCACTGCTGGATCCTCCCACTTTTTATACACAGACATCCTTTGTCCTTTTGCCATGCTTTGTGACGGCCATGTTAAAACCTTTTGTGATTTACCAGGCTCCAGGGAATGACTTTATTAATAAAAGTACTGTCTTAAGGTGTGTGAATATTTTCCACAGAGCTCCTCGACTCCCGTGTTGTCCACGTTCTTTCCATCTCAGAGCAGTCTTTTGTGGTTCTAGGCACATTTTAAAACATTGTAGACAAGTCACATCACGATGTGGACCAATATTTTCAATCTTCAGGGAAAAATAGGGGAATTTTGCGAAACCCCTACAAGATGCAGTCCGCAGCTGCACTGCACTGTAGTTAAAGGGATTATTACTAATTGCCCTGAGTCTCTTGGTGGCTCCGCCACAGGCGCCCCCCCAGAATTCTCTTCAACAGACAGTGTCAAACGAACAGGAGGTTTGATGATCCTGCCCAAACGACTACAAACTTCAGGCAGCAACGGTGGAACATTGGGAGACGAGCCGGTGCTTGGCTGTGTCTGAAGCGGCGCATCAGGGGTGGAGGAAACAGTAGCAGGAGGTGTGGGCGAGGATGGGGCAGAAGCAGGCGGTTCAATGGCAGGCTGGTGCATAACTGGTCTGGCAGTCAACGGTGGTCGTCCACGACGAGGTGGCTGGGCGGCAACAACTGGTTCCCTCTGATCCAGATGGGCTGGTTTAAGTCGGTCGATAGAGATGGTATCGGACTTGCCTCCCACTTCGACCGTGAAAAAGTTTTCTCCCGATGAGATGTCATGAAACGGTCCAGCATAAGGCGGTCTGAGCGTATCTCTGTGAGCATCCTGCCGAATCAAAATGTAATCGGAACTCATGAGTTCTGCCGGAACATGAGGCCTCTGTAGGTTGTGATGCGAGGTTGGAATAGGCAGGAAACTCTTTGCCACCTCGTGATGCTGAAGGAGCTGCTGAGCAGGCGACCACGGTTCTGTATGTGGAGGGAGGAAGTCCTCTGGTACTCGAAGAGCTTGACCGTAGACTAACTCAGCCGATGAAGACTGGAGGTCATCTTTGGGGGCTGTGCAGAGGCCTAGCATCACCCAGGGGAGTCTGTCCACCCAGTTGGGACCACGCAAGCTGGCACGGAGGGACGCCTTGAGAGACCGATGAAACCTCTCGCACAGGCCATTCGCCTGCGGATGTTAAGCGGTGGTACGGTGCAGCTTGGTACCCAAGCCCTGTGCAACTGCATTCCACAACTCTGACATGAATTGTGGACCTCGGTCAGTGGAGATGTCAGATGGCACCCCTAACCGAGCCACCCACGATGAAATAAATGCCCTGGAGACGTCTGCTGCAGTGGTAGCGACCAAGGGAATCGCCTCTGGCCACCTGGTGGTGCGGTCCACTACCGTCAGGAGATGCGTGAAACCCCGCGAAGCGGGGAGAGGACCCACTAAGTCCACGTGTACGTGATCGAACCGGCGTTCTGGCACCGGGAAGATGGCCACTGGAGCCTTAACATGACGATGGACCTTTGATTTTTGACAGTCAATTTAACCCTCGGTGGTCAGCGTTTTGTGTGGGACTTTATAACGGAATGCCGTAACTGCCTCTACCTAGGTGGCCAGTGGGACGGCGCCTTCTGAGGTGATCCTATGCCGCAGAAAGTCAATGCTGGTTAACCCAAACTGGCATTTGGCTAGGTTTATGATGAGGCCATGTTGGCTGAGACGGGCAAAGAGTGTACGTAAATGGACCATGTGCTCCTTCGTATCCTTACTAGCGATGAGAATGTCATCCAAGTAAACGAAAATGAAGGGAAGGTCCCGTAACACAGAGTCCATGAGTTGCTGAAAGGCCTGAGCCGCGTTTTTCAATCCAAATGGCATTCGGAGGATCTCAAAAAGGCCAAACGGTGTGATGACCGCCATTTTGGGGACGTCCTGAGGGTGCACAGGAACTTGGTGATATCCGCGGACAAGATCTACTTTGGAAAATACTGAGTTGCCAGCCAGATGGGCCGAAAAATCTTGTATATGCGGTATTGGATACCTATCTGGCATAGTGGCTTCGTTAAGGCGTCTGTAATCCCCGCAAGGCCTCCATCCACCGCCTGGTTTAGGGACAATGTGTAGTGGGGAGGACCAAGGACTGTCGGAGCGTCGGACAATCCCAAGGCGCTCCATGGTCTGAAACTCCGCCTTTGCAGCTGCAAGCTTTCCGGGTTCCAATCTTCGTGCCCGAGCGTAAACAGGCGATCCCGTCATGGTGATGTGATGTGCCACACTGTGCCTCGCGACTGCTGCCAAAAATGTAGGCCTGGTGAGCTCCGGGAACTCGCCGAGTAGGCGCGTAAACCCTTCCTGTGATGGAACCGCACAGGCGACCGACCAGGAGACGGCGGTGCTGCGGTGGCAAGGCACCGCGTGGAGAGTGGACGCATTAATGAGTCGGCAGTGTTGGACGTCGACCAGAAAGCCGTTGGCACAGAAAAAATCAGCCCCCAGGATGGCCTGTGATACTTTAGCCGTTATAAAGTCCCACACAAAACGCTGACCGCCGAGGGTTAAATTGACTGTCCGTTTACCAAACGTGCGAATAGCCGCACCATTGGCTGCCTTGAGGGAAGGACCGTGACCACCGGATTGCAGATCCAGCTTTGAAGCTGGCAAAATACTGCACTGAGAACCAGTGTCACACAGGAATCGTCGCCCTGTCATGGAATCCGTAATGTAAAGGGGTTTTCCCGCTGAACCGACTGCCATGGTGAACTGGGCGTGTTTTTCAGACCCTGTCATCCTTATCGAAGCTCGCGGGCCTGCTGGAGATTTTTTTTTGGCGAAACTACAGGGAGAACGGCAGTGTCGAGCCTTGGCGCCAAAACGGCCATGGTACGTACACCAGCCTGCTGGAGGAGGGCTGGGCTTCACTCGTGTGGGGGAAAGGCACCTCGTGGCTGCACAACACTGCTGCGTGACCATAAAAATCTTGTCTGCCTCTGCAGCGAGCTCGGCACAGTCCGTAATTGCAGAACTGGCCAAGGCTGCCTGAACTGGTTCAGGCAGCTGGCAGAGGAAGAGTTCTCGGAACAAAAAACATTGGGGCTCCGAACCCAAAAGCGTGAGCATCTGGCTTATCAGTTCCGATGGTTTTGAGTCCCCGAGGCCGGGCATAGAAATAAGCCTGCGTGCACGCTCTGACTTATTTAGACCAAACACCTGTAGCAAACGAGTTTTTAGAGCTTCATACTTGCCCTCTGCCGGTGGATTGCCAAGGAGGCTGAGGACCCGCGAGGCTGTGGTGCTGTCGAGAGCGGAGACCACGCAATAATAACGGGTCGAATCCGCTGTAATCTCCCGAAGTGCAAACTGGGCTTCTGCCTGGAAAAACCATGCTGCTGGTTGCTGTTCCCAGAACTGCGGCAATTTAAGGGCGACGGCGTTCATGTTCATTATAAATATCTCAACGAAAGTTGGCCGACGAGATCGGGGTCACCAATGTAGGAACGGAGGTTCCTTTCCGAATAATGGAGTTCGACTCAGTGAAACAAAATAACAAAGTTTAATAAACAAACAAGTTAACTGGTAAAACTACAGGACAAGATGTACACAGGTCTGTTCAGCCTGCCAGCACCTCAACGGCTGCTGCAAGGTACTGGAAGCTGACGTCATGACGTCATCACGCACTCCGCGCCACTGGCGGACATGTGATCGGCGTCATGACGCCATCACGCGGAGTGCAGGAAAGTACATACAGTATAGTTAACAGACAGTTTAAAGGTGCAGTCTGCAGCTACACTACACTGTAGTTAAAGGGATTATTACTAATTGCCCTGAGTCTCCTGGTGGCTCCGCCACACCTGTCTTGTTTTGCACACTTTGTAAAAAAATAATAAATTGCAGGACAATGGAGTATTACAGTTTAAACTCTTTTAATGAAGCATCAGGTCCGTGATCTGACTCACAACAGTACAGCACCGTGTGGACAAGATGGAGTCAGGTCCCCTTGGGTCTTCTAAAACAATAGCAGTCCTTATAGATGCCTGCAGGCCAATGACAATTCAACATGCAAATGTTACAAATCCCAAAGTCCCTCTCTCAACCCATAGCCCTGTATCAATCCCCAAACTAATCCCACTGCCCCGCTCTCTCCCCATAGCCCTGTATCAATCCCCAAACTAATCCCACTGCCCCGCTCTCTCCCCATAGCCCTGTATCAATCCCCAAACTAATCCCACTGCCCTGTTCTCTCCCCAAAGCCCTGTATCAATCCCCAAACTAATCCCACTGCCCCGCTCTCTCCCCATAGCCCTGTATCAATGCCAAACTAATCCCGCTGCCCCGCTTACTCCCCATAGCCCTGTATCAATCCCAAACTAATCCCACTGCCCCGCTCTCTCCCCATAGCCCTGTATCAATCCCAAACTTATCCCACCATCCCGCTCTCTCCCATAGCCGTTTTTCAATCTCAAACTGATCCCACTACCCTGCTCTCTCCCCATAGCCCAGTATCAATCCCAATCTGACCCCACTGCCCCGCTCTCTCCCCATAGCCCTCTATGAATCCCACATTAAGCCACCTGCCCCGCTCTCTCCCATAGCCCTGTATCAATCCCCAACTAATCCCGCTGCCCCACTCTCTCCCCATAGCCCTGTATCAAACCCCAACTAATCCCACTGCCCTGCTCTCTCCCAATAGGCCTGCATCAAACCCAAACTAACCCCACTGCCCCGCTCTCTCCCATAGCCGTGTATCAATCCCAAACTAATCCCACTGCCCCACTCTCAACTCATAGCCCTGTATCAATCCCCAAACTAATCCCACTGCCCCACTCTCACCCCATAGCCCTGTATCAATCCCCAAACTAATCCCACTGCCCCACTCTCAGCCCATAGTCCTGTACCAATCCCAAACTAATCCCAATGCCCCACATTCTCCCCATAGTCCTGTACCAATCCCAAACTAATCCCAATGCCCGGCTCTCTGCCCATACCCTGTATCAATCCCAAACTAATCGCACTGTCCCGCTCTCCCCATAGCCCTGTATCAATCTCAAACTAATCCCACTGCCCCACAATCTCCCCATAGCCCTGTATCAATCCCCAAACTAGCCCCACTGCCCCGCCTTCTGCCAATAGCCCTGTATCAATCCGCAAACTAATCCCACTGCCACGCATTCTACCCATCGTCCTGTATCAATCCACAAATTAATCCCACTGCCCCGCTCTCTCCCCATAGCCCTGCGTCAATCCCAAACTAACCCCACTGCCCCGCTCTCTCCCCATAGCCCTGCATCAATCCCAAACTAACCCCACTGCCCCGCTCTCTCCCCATAGACATGTATCAATCCCAAACTACCCCACAGCCCTGCTCTCTGCCCATTGCCCTGTATCAATCCCCAAACTAATCCCACTGCCCCACACTCTCCCCATAGCCCTGTATCAATCCCAAACTAACCCACTACCCCGCTCGCTCCCCATAGCCCTGTATCAATCCCAAACTAATCCCACTGCCCCGCTCTCCCCCTATAGCCCTGTACCAATCCCAAACTAATCCCACTGACCTGCTCTCACCATAGCCCTGTATCAATCCCAAACTAATCCCACTGCCCCTCTCTCTCCCCATAGCCCTGTATCAATCCCAAACTAATCCCGCTGCCCCGCTCACTCCCCATAGCCCTGTTTCAATCCCAAACTAATCCCACTAACCCGCTCACTTCCCATAGCCCTGTATCAATTACAAACGAATCCCGCTGCCCCGCTCACTCCCCATAGCCCTGTATCAATCCCAAACTATTCCCACTGCCCCACGCTCTCCCCATAGCCCTGTATCAATCCCAAACTAAACCCACTGCCCCGCTGTCTGCCCACAACTTTGTATCAATCCGAAACTAAAAGCACTGCCCCGCTCTCTCCCCATAGTCCTGTATCAATCCCCAAACTAATCCAACTGCCCCGCTCTCTCCCCATTGCCCTGTATCAATCCCAAGCTAATCCTGTTGCCCCACTCTCACCCCATAGCCCTGTGTCAATCCCCAAACTAATCCCACTGCCCCGTGTTCCTCCCATAGTCTTTTATCAATCCCAAACTCATCCCACTGACCCACTCTCTCCCCTTAGCCCTGTATCAAACCCAAACTAATCCCACTGCCCCGCTCTCTCCCCATAGCCCTGTGTCAGTCCCAAACTATTCCCACTGCCCCGCTCTCTTCCCATAGCCCTGTATCAATCCCAAACTAATAGCACTGACCTGCATTCTCCCCATAACCCTGTATCAATCCCCAAACTAATCCCACTGCCCCACTATTCCCCATAGTCCTGTATCAAGCCCAATCTAATTCCACTGCCCCACTCTCTCCACATAGCCTTGTATCAATCCCCAAAATAATCCCACTGCCCCGCTCTCTCCCCATAGCCCTGTATCAATCTCAAACTAATCCCACTGCCCCACAATCTCCCCATAGCCCTGTATCAATACACAAACTAGCCCCACTGCCCCGCTCTCTACCCATAACCCTGTATCAACCCCCCAACTAATCCCACTGCCCTGCTGTCTCCCAATAGCCCTGCATCAATCCCAAACTAACCCCACTGCCTCGCTCGCTCCCGTAGCCGTGTATCAATCCCAAACTAATCCCACTGCCCCGCTGACTCCCCATAGCTCTGTATCAATCCCAAACTAATTCCACAGCCCCACTCTCACCCCATAGCCCTGTATCAATCCCCAAACTAATCCCACTGCCCTGCGCTCTCCCCATAGTCCTGTATCAATCCTCAAACACATTTCACTGCCCCACTCTCTCCCCATAGCCCTGTATCAATCCCCAAACTAATCCCACTGTCCTGCGCTCTCCCCATAGTCCTGTATCAATCCCCAAACTAATCCCACTGCCCCGCTCTCTCCCCATAGCCCTGTACCAATCGCAAACTAATCCCACTGCCCCACTCTTCCCCATAGCCCTGTACCAATCCCAAACTAATCCCGCTGCCCCGCTCTCTCCCCATAGCCCTGTATCAATCTCAAACTAATCCCGATGCCCCACTCTCTCCCCATAGCCTTGTATCAATCCCAAACTAATCCCACTGCCCCACGCTCTCCCCATGGCCCTGTATCAATCCCCAATCTAATCCCACTGCCCCACACTCTCCCCATAGTCCTGTATCAATCCCAAACTGAACCCACTGCCCTGCTCTCTCCCCATAGCCCTGTACCAATCGCAAACTAACCCCACTGCCCCACTCTTCCCCATAGCCCTGTATCAATCCCCAAACTAATCCCACTGCCCCACTCACTCCCCATAGCCCTGTATCAATCCCAAACTAATCCCACTGCCCCGCTCGCTCCCCATTGCCCTGTATTTTGCTGTGTTACAAACATTTATATTAACTCAATCCTTTAAACTTGCGGTAATCTCTGCCTCAACCTCGCCCTGTGGCGACGCATCCCCTTTCTGTGCTCAAACACTAACCTGCATCCAGCAACAAAAAACCTCGATTAAATCTCCTCTGAGCCTGCTGTGCTCCGGCAGAAGCAGCCCCTGTAACACACCTCTGCTCGGATCGGTGGGGCGCAGTTTCATTAACAGTGTTTAGACACCCGCACTGAGAGGCAGGCAAGTGTATAACCGGGATAAATTCAGGAGGATCAGTCTGATGGTGCACTGCCTCGGGAATGTGGTGGAACAGCCGGGAGGGTCAGGTTCCCGCAATTCCCAGTCATTCAATTCTCCCTCTCTGACCCTCACCTCTACCTTGTTATTTAAGATTTACTGCAGCACCTCATCAATCTAAACGCACACTTTCAACCATTTCCGAGTAGATTATGTGCAGCGCCTGGTATTTAGTTCCATTACACTTAATGCAGTTAAATATCGGGCGCGGCGCACACCGGGAGACCCGGCCGATACCGCCCGTTCCGAGACCAATTTCTAGACCCCAGATTTCAAAGAATAGGAGAAATGAGCCAAACGGAAACATTGGCAATGCGTTTGCAGCATTGTGATTTTATTAGATTGGTGATGAACTGACAGAGCCAAGCAAAGTTACAGACCCAATCTACACCCAGCAATCAGCAGCGGCACAGGGTTACAACAATTTGGAAGCAGTTTGCAGGGGGGGAGCTGGTTGAGGATTCAGTGAAAGATGCTCGATGCAGATTCTCTCTCCTGCAGACCGTGGGTTTAGTAAAGGAAGGACAGTCAATCAGCAGAGGGCGGGCAGCAGATCAGCATGCGATGGATCCGCTCAAACTCTTCGCAAGCTGAGTTTTCACACTTCAACATCAGAACTCTTCAAGGGTCGCAGTGAAGATATCTTGTCATTCAAGCCACGTGTGCGGTAGTCTGGCCATTTGTCACCTTTAAAGGTGATGACGCGTCTGCCTTTGAAACCGGCATCTTCATACAGAATCCAGACACCTTCCTTCACCTCATGGGAGGAAACCAGATTATCGAACCCAGCATACTTCAGATCTTCAACTTCGATGTCGATGTCGCGCTCTTCACCGCCATATTTAACGTGCTGGTACAGAACAATGTTTGGGTTTTGTAAATCTTCACTCACCCGGCGCAAAGATTGAATCTTTTTGTCCATGGTGCCGAGACCGTCATGGTTCCCGTCTCCGTATACCATGAATTCTCCTTGGTAGTCCTTTTCCTTGTATGCCACCCAGTGTTTACCTTCCACCTTCAGGGAGCTAGCACGGCCACTGAACATCACTGTCCCGAGGTCAGGGACACTGTCCCTAAATTGCTCCTTCTTGCCCCTGAGGCCGGGTTCCTCATAGAGGACAATCATTTCGTTTGTGGTCATCCTGACTGTTGATTTGGTCGCTGCTGTCAGATTTCAGTGAGCTCAGTGCCACTGCAATCATTCAGTGGTTTCCTGGTCCAGGCGTGGACTTATATTCACTTTCTTGCTGATGAATCAGCACATTGTAATTCATGCTGAGCATTTAATAGTGAATCGGCAGATTGTGCCAAACCCTAATGGGCGGAACACAACTCAGAAAATAGAACTTTGAGAAACTTTCACAAGTTTCTGGAACCTGCCAAGTCAGTAATTGTACAAACTATGTCCCTCACACTCTCACTCTCCGTGTTCCAGTAATTGTACACACCGTGTCCCTCACACACTCACTCTCCGTGTTCCAGTAATTGTACACACCGTGTCCCTCACACTCTCACACTCAGTGTTCCAGTAATTGTACACACCGTGTCCCTCACACACTCACTCTCCGTGTTCCAGTAATTGTACACACCGTGTCCCTCACACTCTCACTCTCCGTGTTCCAGTAATTGTACAAACTATGTCCCTCACACTCTCACTCTCCGTGTTCCAGTAATTGTACACACCATGTCCCTCGCACTCTCACTCTCTGTGTTCCAGTAATAGTACACACGGTGTCCCTCGCAATCTCACTCTCCGTGTTCCAGTAATTGTACACACCGTGTCCCTCACACTCTCACTCTCCGTGTTCCAGTAATTGTACACACCGTGTCCCTCACACTCTCACTCTCCGTGTTCCAGTAATTGTACACACCGTGTCCCTCACACTCTCACTCTCCGTGTTCCAGTAATTGTACACACCGTGTCCTTCACACTGTCACTCTCCGTGTTCCAGTAATTGTACACACCGTGTCCCTCACACTCTCACTCTCCGTGTTCCAGTAATTGTACACACAGTGTCCCTCACACTCTCACTCTCCGTGTTCCAGTAATTGTACACACCGTGTCCCTCACACTCTCACTCTCCATGTTCCAGTAATTGTACACACCGTGTCCCTCGCACTCTCACTCTCCGTGTTCCAGTAATTGTACACACTGTGTCCCTCACATTCTCACTCTCCGTGTTCCAGTAATTATACACACCGTGTCCCTCGCACTCTCACTCTCCGTGTTCCAGCAATTGTACACACCGTGTCCCACACACTCTCACTCTCTGTGTTCCAGTAATTGTACACACCGTGTCCCTCGCACTCTCGCTCTCTGTGTTCCAGTAATTGTACACACTGTGTCCCTCACACTCTCACTCTCCGTGTTCCAGTAATTGTACACACTGTGTCCCTCACACTCTCACTCTCCGTGTTCCAGTAATTGTACACACCGTGTCCCACACACTCTCACTCTCCGTGTTCCAGTAATTGTACCCACCGTGTCCCTCACACTCTCACTCTCCGTGTTCCAGTAATTGTACACACCGTGTCCCTCACACTCTCACTCTCCGTGTTCCAGTAATTGTACACACCGTGTCCCTCACACTCTCGCTCTCTGTGTTCTAGTAATTGTACACACCGTGTCCCTCACACTCTCACTCTCCGTGTTCCAGTAATTGTACACACCGTGTCCCTCGCACTCTCAGTCTCCGTGTTCCAGTAATTGTACACACCGTGTCCCTCACACTCTCACTCTCCGTGTTCCAGTATTTGTACACACCGTGTCCCTCTCACTCTCACTCTCCGTGTTCCAGTAATTGTACACAACGTGTCCCTCGCACTCTCACTCTCCGTGTTCCAGTAATTGTACACACCGTGTCCCTCACACTCTCACTCTCCGTGTTCCAGTATTTGTACACACCGTGTCCCTCTCACTCTCACTCTCCGTGTTCCAGTAATTGTACACAACGTGTCCCTCGCACTCTCACTCTCCATGTTCCAGTAATTGTACACACCATGTCCCTCGCACTCTCACTTTCCGTGTTCCAGTAAATGTACACACCGTGTCCCTCGCACTCTCACTCTCCGTGTTCCAGTAATTGTACACACCGTGTCCCTCACACTCTCACTCTCTGTGTTCCAGTAATTGTACACACCTTGTCCCTCACACTCTCACTCTCCGTGTTCCAGTAATTGTACACACCGTGTCCTTCTCACTCTCACTCTCCGTGTTCCAGTAATTGTACACACCGTGTCCCTCACACTCTCACTCTCCGTGTTCCAGTAATTGTACACACTGTGTCCCTCACACTCTCACTCTCCGTGTTCCAGTAATTGTACACACCGTGTCCCTCACACTCTCACTCTCCGTGTTCCAGTAATTGTACACACCGTGTCCCTCGCACTCTCACTCTCCGTGTTCCAGTAATTGTACACACTGTGTCCCTCACACTCTCGCTCTCCGTGTTCCAGTAATTGTACACACAGTGTCCCTCACACTCTCACTCTCCGTGTTCCAGTAATTGTACACACCGTGTCCCTCACACTCTCACTCTCCGTGTTCCAGTAATTGTACACACCGTGTCCCTCTCACTCTCACTCTCCGTGTTCCAGTAATTGCACACACCGTGTCCCTCACACTCTCACTCTCCGTGTTCCAGTAATTGTACACACTGTGTCCCTCACACTCTCACTCTCCGTGTTCCAGTAATTGTACACACCGTGGCCCTCACACTCTCACTCTCCGTGTTCCAGTAATTGTACACACTGTGTCCCTCACACTCTCACTCTCCGTGTTCCAGTAATTGTACACACCGTGGCCCTCACACTCTCACTCTCCGTGTTCCAGTAATTGTACACACCGTGTCCCTCACACTCTCACTCTCCGTGTTCCAGTAATTGTACACACTGTGTCCCTCACACTCTCAGTCTCCATGTTCCAGTAATTGTACAAACTATGTCCCTCACACTCTCACTCCCCGTGTTCCAGTAATTGTACACACCGTGTCCCTCACACTCTCACTCTCCGTGTTCCAGTAATTGTACACACCTTGTCCCTCACACTCTCACTCTCCGTGTTCCAGTAATTGTACACACCGTGTCCCTCACACTCTCACTCTCCGTGTTCCAGTAATTGTACACACCGTGTCCCTCACACTCTCACTCTCCATGTTCCAGTAATTGTACACACTGTGTCCCTCACACTCTCAGTCTCCGTGTTCCAGTAATTGTACAAACTATGTCCCTCACACTCTCACTCTCCGTGTTCCAGTAATTGTACACACCGTGTCCCTCACACTCTCACTCTCCGTGTTCCAGTAATTGTACACACCTTGTCCCTCACACTCTCAATCTCCGTGTTCCAGTAATTGTACACAACGTGTCCCTCACACTCTCACTGTCCGTGTTCCAGTAATTGTACACACCGTGTCCCTCACACTCTCACTCTCCATGTTCCAGTAATTGTACACACCGTGTCCCTCACACTCTCACTCTCCGTGTTCCAGTAATTGTACACACCGTGTCCCTCACACTCTCACCCTCCGTGTTCCAGTAATTGTACACACAGTGTCCCTCACACTCTCACTCTCCGTGTTCCAGTAATTGTACACACCGTGTCCCTCGCACTCTCACTCTCCATGTTCCAGTAATTGTACACACCGTGTCACTCACACTCTCACTCTCCGTGTTCCAGTAATTGTACACACCGTGTCCCTCACACTCTCACTCTCCGTGTTCCAGTAATTGTACACACCGTGTCCCTCACACTCTCACTCTCCGTGTTCCAGTAATTGTACACACCGTGTCCCTCACACTCTCACTCTCCGTGTTCCAGTAATTGTACACACCATGTCCCTCACACCCTCACTCTCCATGTTCCAGTAATTGTACACACCGTGTCACTCACACTCTCACTCTCCGTGTTCCAGTAATTGTACACACCGTGTCCCTCACACTCTCACTCTCCGTGTTCCAGTAATTGTACACACCGTGTCCCTCACACTCTCACTCTCCGTGTTCCAGTAATTGTACACACTGTGTCCCTCACACTCTCACTCTCCGTGTTCCAGTAATTGTACACACCGTGTCCCTCACACTCTCACTCTCCGTGTTCCAGTAATTGTACCCACCGTGTCCTTCACACTCTCACTCTCCGTGTTCCAGTAATTGTACACACCGTGTCCCTCGCACTCTCAGTCTCCGTGTTCCAGTAATTGTACACACCGTGTCCCTCACACTCTCACTCTCCGTGTTCCAGTATTTGTACACACCGTGTCCCTCTCACTCTCACTCTCCGTGTTCCAGTAATTGTACACACCGTGTCCCTCGCACTCTCACTCTCCGTGTTCCAGTAATTGTACACACCGTGTCCTACACACTCTCATTCTCCGTGTTCCAGTAATTGTACACACCGTGTCCCTCACACTCTCGCTCTCCGTGTTCCAGTAATTGTACACACCGTGTCCCTCACACTCTCGCTCTCTGTGTTCCAGTAATTGTACACACCGTGTCCCTCGCACTCTCACTCTCCATGTTCCAGTAATTGTACACACCATGTCCCTCGCACTCTCACTTTCCGTGTTCCAGTAATTGTACACACCGTGTCCCTCGCACTCTCACTCTCCGTGTTCCAGTAATTGTACACACCGTGTCCCTCACACTCTCACTCTCTGTGTTCCAGTAATTGTACACACCTTGTCCCTCACACTCTCACTCTCCGTGTTCCAGTAATTGTACACACCGTGTCCCTCGCACTCTCAGTCTCCGTGTTCCAGTAATTGTACACACCGTGTCCCTCACACTCTCACTCTCCGTGTTCCAGTATTTGTACACACCGTGTCCCTCTCACTCTCACTCTCCGTGTTCCAGTAATTGTACACAACGTGTCCCTCGCACTCTCACTCTCCGTGTTCCAGTAATTGTACACACCGTGTCCTACACACTCTCATTCTCCGTGTTCCAGTAATTGTACACACCGTGTCCCTCACACTCTCGCTCTCCGTGTTCCAGTAATTGTACACACCGTGTCCCTCACACTCTCGCTCTCTGTGTTCCAGTAATTGTACACACCGTGTCCCTCGCACTCTCACTCTCCATGTTCCAGTAATTGTACACACCATGTCCCTCGCACTCTCACTTTCCGTGTTCCAGTAATTGTACACACCGTGTCCCTCGCACTCTCACTCTCCGTGTTCCAGTAATTGTACACACCGTGTCCCTCACACTCTCACTCTCTGTGTTCCAGTAATTGTACACAACTTGTCCCTCACACTCTCACTCTCCGTGTTCCAGTAATTGTACACACCGTGTCCTTCTCACTCTCACTCTCCGTGTTCCAGTAATTGTACACACCGTGTCCCTCACACTCTCACTCTCCGTGTTCCAGTAATTGTACACACTGTGTCCCTCACACTCTCACTCTCCGTGTTCCAGTAATTGTACACACCGTGTCCCTCACACTCTCACTCTCCGTGTTCCAGTAATTGTACACACCGTGTCCCTCGCACTCTCACTCTCCGTGTTCCAGTAATTGTACACACTGTGTCCCTCACACTCTCGCTCTCCGTGTTCCAGTAATTGTACACACAGTGTCCCTCACACTCTCACTCTCCGTGTTCCAGTAATTGTACACACCGTGTCCCTCACACTCTCACTCTCCGTGTTCCAGTAATTGTACACACCGTGTCCCTCTCACTCTCACTCTCCGTGTTCCAGTAATTGCACACACCGTGTCCCTCACACTCTCACTCTCCGTGTTCCAGTAATTGTACACACTGTGTCCCTCACACTCTCACTCTCCGTGTTCCAGTAATTGTACACACCGTGGCCCTCACACTCTCACTCTCCGTGTTCCAGTAATTGTACACACTGTGTCCCTCACACTCTCACTCTCCGTGTTCCAGTAATTGTACACACCGTGGCCCTCACACTCTCACTCTCCGTGTTCCAGTAATTGTACACACCGTGTCCCTCACACTCTCACTCTCCGTGTTCCAGTAATTGTACACACTGTGTCCCTCACACTCTCAGTCTCCATGTTCCAGTAATTGTACAAACTATGTCCCTCACACTCTCACTCCCCGTGTTCCAGTAATTGTACACACCGTGTCCCTCACACTCTCACTCTCCGTGTTCCAGTAATTGTACACACCTTGTCCCTCACACTCTCACTCTCCGTGTTCCAGTAATTGTACACACCGTGTCCCTCACACTCTCACTCTCCGTGTTCCAGTAATTGTACACACCGTGTCCCTCACACTCTCACTCTCCATGTTCCAGTAATTGTACACACTGTGTCCCTCACACTCTCAGTCTCCGTGTTCCAGTAATTGTACAAACTATGTCCCTCACACTCTCACTCTCCGTGTTCCAGTAATTGTACACACCGTGTCCCTCACACTCTCACTCTCCGTGTTCCAGTAATTGTACACACCTTGTCCCTCACACTCTCAATCTCCGTGTTCCAGTAATTGTACACAACGTGTCCCTCACACTCTCACTGTCCGTGTTCCAGTAATTGTACACACCGTGTCCCTCACACTCTCACTCTCCATGTTCCAGTAATTGTACACACCGTGTCCCTCACACTCTCACTCTCCGTGTTCCAGTAATTGTACACACCGTGTCCCTCACACTCTCACCCTCCGTGTTCCAGTAATTGTACACACAGTGTCCCTCACACTCTCACTCTCCGTGTTCCAGTAATTGTACACACCGTGTCCCTCGCACTCTCACTCTCCATGTTCCAGTAATTGTACACACCGTGTCACTCACACTCTCACTCTCCGTGTTCCAGTAATTGTACACACCGTGTCCCTCACACTCTCACTCTCCGTGTTCCAGTAATTGTACACACCGTGTCCCTCACACTCTCACTCTCCGTGTTCCAGTAATTGTACACACCGTGTCCCTCACACTCTCACTCTCCGTGTTCCAGTAATTGTACACACCATGTCCCTCACACCCTCACTCTCCATGTTCCAGTAATTGTACACACCGTGTCACTCACACTCTCACTCTCCGTGTTCCAGTAATTGTACACACCGTGTCCCTCACACTCTCACTCTCCGTGTTCCAGTAATTGTACACACCGTGTCCCTCACACTCTCACTCTCCGTGTTCCAGTAATTGTACACACTGTGTCCCTCACACTCTCACTCTCCGTGTTCCAGTAATTGTACACACCGTGTCCCTCACACTCTCACTCTCCGTGTTCCAGTAATTGTACCCACCGTGTCCTTCACACTCTCACTCTCCGTGTTCCAGTAATTGTACACACCGTGTCCCTCGCACTCTCAGTCTCCGTGTTCCAGTAATTGTACACACCGTGTCCCTCACACTCTCACTCTCCGTGTTCCAGTATTTGTACACACCGTGTCCCTCTCACTCTCACTCTCCGTGTTCCAGTAATTGTACACACCGTGTCCCTCGCACTCTCACTCTCCGTGTTCCAGTAATTGTACACACCGTGTCCTACACACTCTCATTCTCCGTGTTCCAGTAATTGTACACACCGTGTCCCTCACACTCTCGCTCTCCGTGTTCCAGTAATTGTACACACCGTGTCCCTCACACTCTCGCTCTCTGTGTTCCAGTAATTGTACACACCGTGTCCCTCGCACTCTCACTCTCCATGTTCCAGTAATTGTACACACCATGTCCCTCGCACTCTCACTTTCCGTGTTCCAGTAATTGTACACACCGTGTCCCTCGCACTCTCACTCTCCGTGTTCCAGTAATTGTACACATCGTGTCCCTCACACTCTCACTCTCTGTGTTCCAGTAATTGTACACACCTTGTCCCTCACACTCTCACTCTCCGTGTTCCAGTAATTGTACACACCGTGTCCTTCTCACTCTCACTCTCCGTGTTCCAGTAATTGTACACACCGTGTCCCTCACACTCTCACTCTCCGTGTTCCAGTAATTGTACACACTGTGTCCCTCACACTCTCACTCTCCGTGTTCCAGTAATTGTACACACCGTGTCCCTCACACTCTCACTCTCCGTGTTCCAGTAATTGTACACACCGTGTCCCTCGCACTCTCACTCTCCGTGTTCCAGTAATTGTACACATTGTGTCCCTCACACTTTCGCTCTCCGTGTTCCAGTAATTGTACACACAGTGTCCCTCACACTCTCACTCTCCGTGTTCCAGTAATTGTACACACCGTGTCCCTCACACTCTCACTCTCCGTGTTCCAGTAATTGTACACACCGTGTCCCTCTCACTCTCACTCTCCGTGTTCCAGTAATTGCACACACCATGTCCCTCACACTCTCACTCTCCGTGTTCCAGTAATTGTACACACTGTGTCCCTCACACTCTCACTCTCCGTGTTCCAGTAATTGTACACACCGTGGCCCTCACACTCTCACTCTCCGTGTTCCAGTAATTATACACACTGTGTCCCTCACACTCTCACTCTCCGTGTTCCAGTAATTGTACACACCGTGGCCCTCACACTCTCACTCTCCGTGTTCCAGTAATTGTACACACCGTGTCCCTCACACTCTCACTCTCCGTGTTCCAGTAATTGTACACACTGTGTCCCTCACACTCTCAGTCTCCATGTTCCAGTAATTGTACAAACTATGTCCCTCACACTCTCACACCCCGTGTTCCAGTAATTGTACACACCGTGTCCCTCACACTCTCACTCTCCGTGTTCCAGTAATTGTACACACCTTGTCCCTCACACTCTCACTCTCCGTGTTCCAGTAATTGTACACACCGTGTCCCTCACACTCTCACTCTCCGTGTTCCAGTAATTGTACACACCGTGTCCCTCACACTCTCACTCTCCATGTTCCAGTAATTGTACACACTGTGTCCCTCACACTCTCAGTCTCCGTGTTCCAGTAATTGTACAAACTATGTCCCTCACACTCTCACTCTCCGTGTTCCAGTAATTGTACACACCTTGTCCCTCACACTCTCAATCTCCGTGTTCCAGTAATTGTACACAACGTGTCCCTCACACTCTCACTCTCCGTGTTCCAGTAATTGTACACACCGTGTCCCTCACACTCTCACTCTCCATGTTCCAGTAATTGTACACACCGTGTCCCTCACACTCTCACTCTCCGTGTTCCAGTAATTGTACACACCGTGTCCCTCACACTCTCACCCTCCGTGTTCCAGTAATTGTACACACAGTGTCCCTCACACTCTCACTCTCCGTGTTCCAGTAATTGTACACACCATGTCCCTCACACCCTCACTCTCCATGTTCCAGTAATTGTACACACCGTGTCACTCACACTCTCACTCTCCGTGTTCCAGTAATTGTACACACCGTGTCCCTCACACACTCACTCTCCGTGTTCCAGTAATTGTACACACCGTGTCCCTCACACTCTCACTCTCCGTGTTCCAGTAATTGTACACACCGTGTCCCTCACACTCTCACTCTCCGTGTTCCAGTAATTGTACCCACCGTGTCCTTCACACTCTCACTCTCCGTGTTCCAGTAATTGTACACATCGTGTCCCTCACACTCTCACTCTCCGTGTTCCAGTAATTGTATACACTGTGTCCCTCTCACTCTCCGTGTTCCAGTAATTGTACACATCGTGTCCCTCGCACTCTCACTCTCCGTGTTCCAGTAATTGTACACACCGAGTCCCTCGCACTCTCACTCTCCGTGTTCCAGTAATTGTACACACCGTGTCCCTCACACTCTCACTCTCCGTGTTCCAGTAATTGTACACACCGTGTCCCTCACACTCTCTGTGTTCCAGTAATTGTACACACCGTGTCCCTCACACTCTCACTCTCCGTGTTCCAGTAATTGTACACACTGTGTCCCTCACACTCTCACTCTCCATGTTCCAGTAATTGTACACACTGTGTCCCTCACACTCTCAGTCTCCGTGTTCCAGTAATTGTACAAACTATGTCCCTCACACTCTCACTCTCCGTGTTCCAGTAATTGTACACACCGTGTCCCTCACACTCTCACTCTCCGTGTTCCAGTAATTGTACACACCTTGTCCCTCACACTCTCACTCTCCGTGTTCCAGTAATTGTACACACCGTGTCCCTCACACTCTCACTCTCCGTGTTCCAGTAATTGTACACACCGTGTCCCTCACACTCTCACTCTCCCTGTTCCAGTAATTGTACACACCGTGTCCCACACACTCTCACTCTCCGTGTTCCAGTAATTGTACACACCGTGTCCCTCACACTCTCACTCTCCGTGTTCCAGTAATTGTACACACCGTGTCCCTCACACTCTCACTCTCCGTGTTCCAGTAATTGTACACACCTTGTCCCTCACACTCTCACTCTCCGTGTTCCAGTAATTGTACACACCGTGTCCCTCGCACACTCACTCTCCGTGTTCCAGTAATTGTACACACCGTGTCCCTCGCACTCTCACTCTCCGTGTTCCAGTAATTGTATACACCGTGTCCCTCTCACTCTCACCCTCCATGTTCCAGTAATTGTACACACAGTGTCCCTCACACTCTCACTCTCCATGTTCCAGTAATTGTACACACCGTGTCCCTCACACCCTCACTCTCCATGTTCCAGTAATTGTACACACCGTGTCCCTCACACTCTCACTCTCCATGTTCCAGTAATTGTACACACCGTGTCCCGCACACTCTCACCCTCCGTGTTCCAGTAATTGTACACACCATGTCCCTCACACTCTCACTCTCCGTGTTCCAGTAATTGTACACACCATGTCCCTCACACTCTCACTCTCCGTGTTCCAGTAATTGTACACACCATGTCCCTCACACCCTCACTCTCCATGTTCCAGTAATTGTACACACCGTGTCCCTCACACTCTCACTCTCCGTGTTCCAGTAATTGTACACACCGTGTCCCTCACACTCTCACTCTCCGTGTTCCAGTAATTGTACAAACTATGTCCCTCACACTCTCACTCTCCGTGTTCCAGTAATTGTACACACCGTGTCCCTCGCACTCTCACTCTCCGTGTTCCAGTAATTGTACACACCGTGTCCCTCACACTCTCACTCTCCGTGTTCCAGTAATTGTACACACCGTGTCCCTCACACTCTCACTCTCCGTGTTCCAGTAATTGTACACACCGTGTCCCTCTCACTCTCACTCTCCGTGTTCCAGTAATTGCACACACCGTGTCCCTCACACTCTCACTCTCCGTGTTCCAGTAATTGTACACACTGTGTCCCTCACACTCTCACTCTCCGTGTTCCAGTAATTGTACACACCGTGGCCCTCACACTCTCACTCTCCGTGTTCCAGTAATTGTACACACTGTGTCCCTCACACTCTCACTCTCCGTGTTCCAGTAATTGTACACACCGTGGCCCTCACACTCTCACTCTCCGTGTTCCAGTAATTGTACACACCTTGTCCCTCACACTCTCACTCTCCGTGTTCCAGTAATTGTACACACTGTGTCCCTCACACTCTCAGTCTCCATGTTCCAGTAATTGTACAAACTATGTCCCTCACACTCTCACTCCCCGTGTTCCAGTAATTGTACACACCGTGTCCCTCACACTCTCACTCTCCGTGTTCCAGTAATTGTACACACCTTGTCCCTCACACTCTCACTCTCCGTGTTCCAGTAATTGTACACACCGTGTCCCTCACACTCTCACTCTCCGTGTTCCAGTAATTGTACACACCGTGTCCCTCACACTCTCACTCTCCATGTTCCAGTAATTGTACACACTGTGTCCCTCACACTCTCAGTCTCCGTGTTCCAGTAATTGTACAAACTATGTCCCTCACACTCTCACTCTCCGTGTTCCAGTAATTGTACACACCGTGTCCCTCACACTCTCACTCTCCGTGTTCCAGTAATTGTACACACCTTGTCCCTCACACTCTCAATCTCCGTGTTCCAGTAATTGTACACAACGTGTCCGTCACACTCTCACTCTCCGTGTTCCAGTAATTGTACACACCGTGTCCCTCACACTCTCACTCTCCCTGTTCCAGTAATTGTACACACCGTGTCCCTCACACTCTCACTCTCCGTGTTCCAGTAATTGTACACACCGTGTCCCTCACACTCTCACCCTCCGTGTTCCAGTAATTGTACACACAGTGTCCCTCACACTCTCACTCTCCGTGTTCCAGTAATTGTACACACCATGTCCCTCACACCCTCACTCTCCATGTTCCAGTAATTGTACACACCGTGTCACTCACACTGTCACTCTCCGTGTTCCAGTAATTGTACACACCGTGTCCCTCACACTCTCACTCTCCGTGTTCCAGTAATTGTACACACCGTGTCCCTCACACTCTCACTCTCCGTGTTCCAGTAATTGTACACACTGTGTCCCTCACACTCTCACTCTCCGTGTTCCAGTAATTGTACACACCGTGTCCCTCACACTCTCACTCTCCGTGTTCCAGTAATTGTACCCACCGTGTCCTTCACACTCTCACTCTCCGTGTTCCAGTAATTGTACACATCGTGTCCCTCACACTCTCACTCTCCGTGTTCCAGTAATTGTATACACTGTGTCCCTCTCACTCTCCGTGTTCCAGTAATTGTACACATCGTGTCCCTCGCACTCTCACTCTCCGTGTTCCAGTAATTGTACACACCGAGTCCCTCGCACTCTCACTCTCCGTGTTCCAGTAATTGTACACACCGTGTCCCTCACACTCTCACTCCCCGTGTTCCAGTAATTGTACACACCGTGTCCCTCACACTCTCTGTGTTCCAGTTATTGTACACACCGTGTCCCTCACACTCTCACTCTCCGTGTTCCAGTAATTGTACACACTGTGTCCCTCACACTCTCACTCTCCATGTTCCAGTAATTGTACACACCGTGTCCCTCACACTCTCACTCTCCGTGTTCCAGTAATTGTACACACCGTGTCCCTCACACTCTCACCCTCCGTGTTCCAGTAATTGTACACACAGTGTCCCTCACACTCTCACTCTCCGTGTTCCAGTAATTGTACACACCATGTCCCTCACACCCTCACTCTCCATGTTCCAGTAATTGTACACACCGTGTCACTCACACTCTCACTCTCCGTGTTCCAGTAATTGTACACACCGTGTCCCTCACACTCTCACTCTCCGTGTTCCAGTAATTGTACACACCGTGTCCCTCACACTCTCACTCTCCGTGTTCCAGTAATTGTACACACTGTGTCCCTCACACTCTCACTCTCCGTGTTCCAGTAATTGTACACACCGTGTCCCTCACACTCTCACTCTCCGTGTTCCAGTAATTGTACCCACCGTGTCCTTCACACTCTCACTCTCCGTGTTCCAGTAATTGTACACATCGTGTCCCTCACACTCTCACTCTCCGTGTTCCAGTAATTGTATACACTGTGTCCCTCTCACTCTCCGTGTTCCAGTAATTGTACACATCGTGTCCCTCGCACTCTCACTCTCCGTGTTCCAGTAATTGTACACACCGAGTCCCTCGCACTCTCACTCTCCGTGTTCCAGTAATTGTACACACCGTGTCCCTCACACTCTCACTCTCCGTGTTCCAGTAATTGTACACACCGTGTCCCTCACACTCTCTGTGTTCCAGTTATTGTACACACCGTGTCCCTCACACTCTCACTCTCCGTGTTCCAGTAATTGTACACACTGTGTCCCTCACACTCTCACTCTCCATGTTCCAGTAATTGTACACACTGTGTCCCTCACACTCTCAGTCTCCGTGTTCCAGTAATTGTACAAACTATGTCCCTCACACTCTCACTCTCCGTGTTCCAGTAATTGTACACACCGTGTCCCTCACACTCTCACTCTCCGTGTTCCAGTAATTGTACACACCTTGTCCCTCACACTCTCACTCTCCGTGTTCCAGTAATTGTACACACCGTGTCCCTCACACTCTCACTCTCCGTGTTCCAGTAATTGTACACACCGTGTCCCTCACACTCTCACTCTCCCTGTTCCAGTAATTGTACACACCATGTCCCACACACTCTCACTCTCCGTGTTCCAGTAATTGTACACACCGTGTCCCTCACACTCTCACTCTCCGTGTTCCAGTAATTGTACACACCGTGTCCCTCACACTCTCACTCTCCGTGTTCCAGTAATTGTACACACCTTGTCCCTCACACTCTCACTCTCCGTGTTCCAGTAATTGTACACACCGTGTCCCTCGCACACTCACTCTCCGTGTTCCAGTAATTGTACACACCGTGTCCCTCGCACTCTCACTCTCCGTGTTCCAGTAATTGTACACACCGTGTCCCTCTCACTCTCACCCTCCATGTTCCAGTAATTGTACACACAGTGTCCCTCACACTCTCACTCTCCATGTTCCAGTAATTGTACACACCGTGTCCCTCACACCCTCACTCTCCATGTTCCAGTAATTGTACACACCGTGTCCCTCACACTCTCACTCTCCATGTTCCAGTAATTGTACACACCGTGTCCCTCACACTCTCACCCTCCGTGTTCCAGTAATTGTACACACCATGTCCCTCACACTCTCACTCTCCGTGTTCCAGTAATTGTACACACCATGTCCCTCACACTCTCACTCTCCGTGTTCCAGTAATTGTACACACCATGTCCCTCACACCCTCACTCTCCATGTTCCAGTAATTGTACACACCGTGTCCCTCACACTCTCACTCTCCGTGTTCCAGTAATTGTACACACCGTGTCCCTCACACTCTCACTCTCCGTGTTCCAGTAATTGTACAAACTATGTCCCTCACACTCTCACTCTCCGTGTTCCAGTAATTGTACACACCGTGTCCCTCGCACTCTCACTCTCCGTGTTCCAGTAATTGTACACACCGTGTCCCTCACACTCTCACTCTCCGTGTTCCAGTAATTGTACACACCGTGTCCCTCACACTCTCACTCTCTGTGTTCCAGTAATTGTACACACCGTGTCCCTCACACTCACACTCTCCATGTTCCAGTAATTGTACCCACCGTGTCCCTCACACTCTCACTCTCCGTGTTTCAGTAATTGTACACACCGTGTCCCTCACACTCTCACTCTCCGTGTTCCAGTAATTGTACACACCGTGTCCCTCGCACTCTCACTCTCCGTGTTCCAGTAATTGTACACACCGAGTCCCTTGCACTCTCAGTCTCTGTGTTCCAGTAATTGTACACACTGTGTCCCTCACACTCTCACTCTCCGTGTTCCAGTAATTGTACACACCGTGTCCCTCGCACTCTCACTCTCCGTGTTCCAGTAATTGTACACACCGTGTCCCTTGCACTCTCAGTCTCTGTGTTCCAGTAATTGTACACACTGTGTCCCTCGCACTCTCACTCTCCGTGTTCCAGTAATTGTACACACCGTGTCCCTTGCACTCTCAGTCTCCGTGTTCCAGTAATTGTACACACCGTGTCCCTCACACTCTCACTCTCCGTGTTCCAGTAATTGTACACATCGTGTCCCTCGCACTCTCACTCTCCGTGTTCCAGTAATTGTACACACCGTGTCCCTCGCACACTCACTCTCCGTGTTCCAGTAATTGTACACACTGTGTCCCTCGCACTCTCACTCTCCGTGTTCCAGTAATTGTACACACCGTGTCCATCGCACTCTCACTCTCCGTGTTCCAGTAATTGTACACACCGTGTCCCTCGCACTCTCACTCTCCGTGTTCCAGTAATTGTGCACACCGTGTCCCTCGCACTCTCACTCTCCGTGTTCCAGTAATTGTACACACCGTGTCCATCGCACTCTCACTCTCCGTGTTCCAGTAATTGTACACACCGTGTCCCTCGCACTCTCACTCTCCGTATTCCAGTAATTGTACACACCGTGTCCCTCGCACTCTCACTCTCCGTGTTCCAGTAATTGTACACACTGTGTCCCTCACACTCTCACTCTCCGTGTTCCTGTAATTGTACACATCGTGTCCCTCACACTCTCACTCTCCGTGTTACAGTAATTGTACACACCGTGTCCCTCACACTCTCACTCTCCGTGTTCCAGTAATTGTACACATCGTGTCCCTCGCACTCTCACTCTCCGTGTTCCAGTAATTGTACACACCGTGTCCCTCGCACACTCACTCTCCGTGTTCCAGTAATTGTACACACTGTGTCCCTCGCACTCTCACTCTCCGTGTTCCAGTAATTGTACACACCGTGTCCATCGCACTCTCACTCTCCGTGTTCCAGTAATTGTACACACCGTGTCCCTCGCACTCTCACTCTCCGTGTTCCAGTAATTGTGCACACCGTGTCCCTCGCACTCTCACTCTCCGTGTTCCAGTAATTGTACACACCGTGTCCATCGCACTCTCACTCTCCGTGTTCCAGTAATTGTACACACCGTGTCCCTCGCACTCTCACTCTCCGTATTCCAGTAATTGTACACACCGTGTCCCTCGCACTCTCACTCTCCGTGTTCCAGTAATTGTACACACCGTGTCCCTCACACTCTCACTCTCCGTGTTCCAGTAATTGTACACACCGTGTCCCTCACACTCTCACTCTCCGTGTTCCAGTAATTGTACACACCGTGTCCCTCGCACTCTCACTCTCCGTGTTCCAGTAATTGTACACACCGTGTCCCTCACACTCTCACTCTCCGTGTTCCAGTAATTGTACACACCGTGTCCCTCGCACTCTCACTCTCCGTGTTCCAGTAATTGTACACACTGTGTCCCTCACACTCTCACTCTCCGTGTTCCAGTAATTGTACACACCGTGTCCCTCACACTCTCACTCTCCGTGTTCCAGTAATTGTACACACCGTGTCCCTCACACTCTCGCTCTCCATGTTCCAGTAATTGTACCCACCGTGTCCCTCACACTCTCACTCTCCGTGTTCCAGTAATTGTACACACCGTGTCCCTCACACTCTCACTCTCCATGTTCCAGTAATTGTACACACCGTGTCCCTCACACTCTCACTCTCCATGTTCCAGTAATTGTACACACTGTGTCCCTCTCACTCTCCGTGTTCCAGTAATTGTACACACCGTATCCCTCACACTCTCACTCTCCGTGTTCCAGTAATTGTACACACCGTGTCCCTCGCACTCTCACTCTCCGTGTTCCAGTAATTGTACACACCGTGTCCCTTGCACTCTCAGTCTCTGTGTTCCAGTAATTGTACACACTGTGTCCCTCACTCTCTCACTCTCCATGTTCCAGTAATTGTACACACTGTGTCCCTCGCACTCTCACTCTCCGTGTTCCAGTAATTGTACACACCGTGTCCCTTGCACTCTCAGTCTCCGTGTTCCAGTAATTGTACACACCGTGTCCCTTGCACTCTCAGTCTCCGTGTTCCAGTAATTGTACACACCGTGTCCCTCACACTCTCACTCTCCGTGTTCCAGTAATTGTACACAACGTGTCCCTCGCACTCTCACTCTCCGTGTTCCAGTAATTGTACACACCGTGTCCCTCGCACACTCACTCTCCGTGTTCCAGTAATTGTACAGACTGTGTCCCTCGCACTCTCACTCTCCGTGTTCCAGTAATTGTACACACCGTGTCCATCGCACTCTCACTCTCCGTGTTCCAGTAATTGTACACACCGTGTCCCTCGCACTCTCACTCTCCGTGTTCCAGTAATTGTACACACTGACCCTCGCACTCTCACTCTCCGTGTTCCAGTAATTGTACACACCGTGTCCATCGCACTCTCACTCTCCGTGTTCCAGTAATTGTACACACCGTGTCCCTCACACTCTCACTCTCCGTGTTCCAGTAATTGTACACACCGTGTCCCTCGCACTCTCACTCTCCGTGTTCCAGTAATTGTACACACAGTGTCCCTCACACTCTCACTCTCCGTGTTCCAGTAATTGTACACACCGTGTCCCTCACACTCTCACTCTCCGTGTTCCAGTAATTGTACACACCGTGTCCCTCGCACTCTCACTCTCCGTGTTCCAGTAATTGTACACACCGTGTCCCTCACACTCTCACTCTCCGTGTTCCAGTAATTGTACACACCGTGTCCCTCACACTCTCACTCTCCGTGTTCCAGTAATTGTACACACCGTGTCCCTCACACTCTCACTCTCCGTGTTCCAGTAATTGTACACACCGTGTCCCTCACACTCTCACTCTCCGTGTTCCAGTAATTGTACACACCGTGTCCCTCACACTCTCACTCTCCATGTTCCAGTAATTGTACCCACCGTGTCCCTCACACTCTCACTCTCCGTGTTCCAGTAATTGTACACACTGTGTCCCTCTCCCTCTCCGTGTTCCAGTAATTGTACACACCGTGTCCCTCGCTCTCTCACTCTCCGTGTTCCAGTAATTGTACACACCGTGTCCCTTGCACTCTCAGTCTCTGTGTTCCAGTAATTGTACACACTGTGTCCCTCACACTCTCACTCTCCATGTTCCAGTAATTGTACACACTGTGTCCCTCGCACTCTCACTCTCCGTGTTCCAGTAATTGTACACACTGTGTCCCTCACACTCTCACTCTCCATGTTCCAGTAATTGTACACACTGTGTCCCTCGCACTCTCACTCTCCGTGTTCCAGTAATTGTACACACCGTGTCCCTTGCACTCTCAGTCTCCGTGTTCCAGTAATTGTACACACCGTGTCCCTTGCACTCTCACTCTCCGTGTTCCAGTAATTGTACACATCGTGTCCCTCGCACTCTCACTCTCCGTGTTCCAGTAATTGTACACACCGTGTCCCTCGCACACTCACTCTCCGTGTTCCAGTAATTGTACACACTGTGTCCCTCGCACTCTCACTCTCCGTGTTCCAGTAATTGTACACACCGTGTCCATCGCACTCTCACTCTCCGTGTTCCAGTAATTGTACACACCGTGTCCCTCGCACTCTCACTCTCCGTGTTCCAGTAATTGTACACACCGTGTCCCTCGCACTCTCACTCTCCGTGTTCCAGTAATTGTACACACTGTGTCCCTCGCACTCTCACTCTCCGTGTTCCAGTAATTGTACACACCGTGTCCCTCACACTCTCACTCTCTGTGTTCCAGTAATTGTACACACTGTGTCCCTCTCACTCTCCGTGTTCCAGTAATTGTACACACCGTGTCCCTCACACTCTCACTCTCCGTGTTCCAGTAATTGTACGCACCGTGTCCCTCGCACTCTCACTCTCTGTGTTCCAGTAATTGTACACACCGTGTCCCTCACAATGTAAGAGCCATGAAAGTTTAAGAAAGAAAATACTTTAAAATATTGGTTAAATAGTATAATACAGTTAATTTACCTGACTGACTTATTGTATTGAGAAATCCCCTATTTTCTTGCTCCAGTAGTATAGTCTGAGATACCCCCTTCATTCTTGCTACAATGGTACAGTCCTTAAGATTGTCACACGGTATGCAGCCATTTTACAGTTTAAACTCCACGAGGCCGGAGAAGGTAGAAGCTTTTGAGGGCTGGAGCAATACAGTTTTTGACCGTGTTCGTTTATATGTGTTTGCTTTGTAATTCTGTTTGTAAGGTGTTATAGTAAACAGTTTAAAAGACAAAGCTACGTTTGGGAACGTTTTATTTCGACACCCATCTACTCGTTGTTAAAAGCCTCAAAGCTCAGTGGCTGCATGTTTGGAAATTAAGAAGCGCCACTACATTAGTCAAAAACTTGCTCCCTAAGAAGGAAAGGACGGAATTGTCGGCGAACGTATACATGAATGGTCACGGAGCCAGACGACAATATAAGAAAGCAAAGGTACAGTGACTGTTACTTGCTTTGTTCATTCTATTGAGAAGCTAAATAAGAGCTGTGGGTAAAATGGCCGAGGCCTTACGGAGCCGTGAGGAGCTTCCCCCAGCCAGAAGGATTGTTGGCCAAAAGAGGGAAATAAAGCTCACCCCAAAGGCAATGGAAGAGAAGTTACATAGAAGCATAGGTGCAAGGAAGGCTAAATTAGCTCAGATAACTGAAAAAATGAAGATAATTGATTGTCTCATGGAAGATAATGCTAATATTAAGAAAGCTGAAGACATAATGCATTACGATTTCTCCAAGTTGCATGAAGAATTTAATGTACTCAATGAAGATGTATTAGCACTTCTGTCTGAAGAAGAGGGAAAAGCTGATCAGCACAACTGGTTTGATCTTAAATCATCCAGCATTAAGGACTATGCCAAGGCCACAGAACAGTGGATGTTAAGGATTCGTCAAGATGCTGATACAGCAGAGAAAGATAAAGTTGACGATGAAGTCGGACCAGATGATAGCATTTCAGAGACTTTAGCCAGACTGAGCAAAAATCAAAAAGAAGGTAGCTCTGTTTCTGGACACAGGTCAGTCGCTTCTACCACAAGCTTGTCGCGACGCAAGAGAGAGGAGGTTGAACGGGCAACGTTGATGGCGCGCGCAGCATCTTTAGCGGAGAAGCAAGCCCTTGAACGGGAAGAGGCCCAACTGCAGGCCCAACAGGCCCAAGTGCAGGCAAAGAAAGAACAGCTGGAGATAAAAACAGCTATTTTGGTCTCAGATGCCAAGTTGAGTGTGTATGCAGATTATGAAGGCTCACAGGATGGCATGAACGAATACTGCCAGTCAATGTTGTCACATAGAGTTGGATCCAGGGCACCTTCAAGAGTTACAAGAGAGTCCGAAGGCCATCTCCTGGCATTACAGCGTGGAAGAGTGGCCTCTCCACTAACAGGAGCACGTGATGCTACCCCAGACGTCAGACGGTCTAGACTAGACCCTGCTGATGACCACCAGAGGCCTGAAGACACAGGGAGAAGCCTATACTGAGTGATGCAACGTCAGAACGAAATTACAGAGATGCTTGTAAAACAACAGAATCTGTTTCGACTCCCTCAAAGAGACATACCAGTGTTCCAAGGCGACCCACTCAAGTATAAGCCCTTCATCAGATCCTTCGAACAAGCCATTGACTCCAAAACAGAGAGCAGCAGTGATAAGTTGTACTACCTGGGACAGTACACCAGTGGTAAACCACAAGACCTGGTCAGAAGCTGTGAACACATGAGACCGGACCAGGGATACATAGAAGCCAGGAAGTTGCTGCAGGAGCACTATGGTAATGAGCTGAAGATAGCCACTGCATATATTGAAAAGGCTACCAAGTGGCCACAGATCAGATCGGAGGACGGAGAGGCATTGAACGCATATGTTCTTTTCCTCATAGGATGTCGCAACACCATGGAGGATGTTGAATTCATGGAAGAGATGGACAATCCTATGACTATGAGAATCATCATCTCTAAGCTTCCTTACAGGATGAGAGAACAATGGAGAAGAACAGTGTTAAGTCTGTGTGTTCCAGTTATGGTTAATATGAATCACTGCACACAGACCACAAGAATAACTTTAACAGGTCTTTACTAGCCGAAGGTCAGGGCTGAACTGCCCAATAAATCATTACACAGCACTTATATACCGGTGTGGTCACCACCGGTATTACAGTATACAGCAGCCAAGATAAAGTAGTGCATCTCTTAAAATAGTTCTCTTAAAGGTGGAACGGTTACATACACCACAATCCTCCCTTTTTAGCTTAACAGTATATATTCCCCATTAACATAACATAATAACATATATACACAACTTCATGTAAAAATAGTTCACAGATTCAGTCTCTGAGGAGGCCTCCTGATCCGAGACGGATAACGCCTTTCAGGGGTCTCTGGTTCTCGTTGCTGGGGTGACTCATCTAATAGTCCTTCACTGGACTTAACAGCTTGAACTTTCGTAACTTCAGAACCAGCATTGTTGACTTCTAAAGGCTCGAGTACCTTGGGAAGTTTTTCTGCTTCCAGACTGATTTGGCTCAGTTCGGAGGGACCACGTGCGTGACCTGGTAGGGGTGATAATGGTTCAGATGAGTCATCATCTTCTGCTTCCTCTCTATTGTCTTCTATTTCCTCCATCACTTCAGTTTTTGCCTCTGCCACCAATTCCCTGAGTGGCTTATTACTGCTGACACTGCTCACAAAAGGGTGCTCCTTCTTCTTAGCTTTCAACTGATCGATGAATTTGACATATTCCCTTTCTTGCTCAGCTTTGATTCGTTTGGCCTCATCGCGCAGACGGTTTGTGTGTTCCTGTTCCATTTTCTCAATCAGCTGCTTCTGCTGTCTTTCCAGATTCTCCAACTCTGTGTCAAAGAACTTTTTCTTTGCATTCATCTCTTGCTCAAAACGGCGAATCATTTGTTCTAATTGCTGTTGTAGTTTGAAATTGAGTTGAGTTCGAGCCCGGTGTTCCTCCTTCTGAAGCAACCGCAACTCTCGCAGCTCCTGCCGCCTTAGGAATCGCATTTCCTCAGCTTTCTTCTCATCCTCACCAATAATCTTTGAAGTAGTGACACTCACTTCCACTCCATCGACAACAAATTTTCTAGTTCGTTTCAGAGTTTTGTTGTATGCTTGGTTACCCCTTATTGATAGAGAGCCACTTTCCTTGTTTAAAGAGAGATCACCTGAAAGGGAAATGTTCAAGTCAACGCTATCGGATGCAGATATGCTACCCGAATCAGAATTTCTCTTTGACTTTCTATTGGTAGAATCTACTGCTCCATTGAGAGTTAATGAATCCGGGACCAGAGTGACTTGTTTATCAGATTTACTTTCCTTTTCATTTCTGGTTAGCAATTCTTTTTCATTCTTTGAATCAGCAGTGCCCTCAGAAATGTGCATGTCTGTAGACTGGACAGACTCAGAATTCTCTGTCAAACTATGTTGTTGTTGTTCAGTGGAATTCTGTTCTGATACTTTGTTCTCTTCTGAAGCATTTATGCACTCCTTTGTTTTTCCATCATTAGTCTGCAAGTCCATTTTAGACTTGTCTTTTGCACATGGGCTGGTCTTACCATCATCAGTTCCAGAGTCTGAGCTGATTGTCTTCACCGAGTTCTCACTCTCTGCTTTGTCACTGTCACTGCTGCATATGCCCTCATCCAATATTCTGGACAATCGTTCAGGTTTGACATCTTTCTTTCCGGAATCTACCGTTATTGCTTTTAGGGAGTGCCAGTCCATATTTATTTTCCTGATCCACTCCCGTCCCAGAAGTGGTGGACCTCCCTCAGGTAGTACATATAAGTCCATTCCTTGGTGTTCTTTGCCCTTGTGTACCACCTTGACTTTTATCTTTCCGATGGGGCATACTCTTTGCCCCGTGTATGTCTGCAATACTATCTCCGTATCCCGTAGGGGAATATGTGTGAATAACCTTTTGTAATCTTGCTTATTCATGATCGTCAACGCCGATCCGGTGTCCAATTCCATCTTCACTTGGACTCCTGCTATCTGAAGTGTGACCCAGATAGTTTGTAGGTCAGCTTCCTTACTCACATTGTGAATTCTCAGACTACCCAGTTCCTTGCTGTTGGAGTCTGAATCCGAATTCTGTTCATCCGAACTCTTCTCAGCCACCTTATGTACCTTTCTGCACTTTTCCTGCGGTGACTTTTTGTTGCTGGTCTTCTTTCCTGACCGGCATACTTTAGCTATGTGACCAAGCTTGCCACATTTTCTACATTCCTGACTTTTAAACCAGCATTGGTTCTGATCGTGTGTTGTCTTTCCACAACGATAACATTTCGCTGTACCCAAAGCCATTTGATCTACGCTGAGTACCGCTGCCTTCAGCTGCATTTCCGCAGTGCCTCTCGCTGCGGCTTCGTGCGATGCTGCAATAGTGACAGCCTTATCAAGTGTAAGATCATTCTCTTCAAGCAGCCGCTTTTGTGTTCCTTCTTTCGACAATCCACACACGAATTTGTCTCTCAGTGCCTCTGTCAGTCTTTCCCCAAACTGACAGTATTTCGCTAGCTTACGCAGTTCAATTAAATACTCCGCGTTGCTTTCCTCTTTCAGTTGCGTTCTCGCATAAAATTTAAATCGTTCCGCTAACATCAGCGGTGTGGGGTTCAAATGATTTCTCAGGACAGCAACAATATTAGCGAAAGCCTGATCCGTCGGTTTAGCCGGTGAAAGAAGATGCTTCAATAGCCCGTATGTCTTCGCACCCATTGAGTTTAGTAAGGTTAGTGCTTTATCTTCATCTGATATTTTATTTGCCTTACAATAAATCTCTATGCGTTCTACATACGTGGCCCAATCTTCAACATCGGGATCGAAATCGTTGATGTTACCACGCTTAGGCATCCTCGCAATCTTCTTGAGAAACAAAAGAAATTTTTGTTTCCCGTGCTTGTCTTCTTCCCCCGCCTACGAAAATGGCGGCTTCCCGCGTTTGCCTTTCTCCCCCGCTGGCTGTAATGGCGATTGCCGTATTGCTGCGTTCGCCCTCCCCAGCGGTTCTCAAATTGTGCCTCCCAGCCCCTCTTGCAGTCCGGTCCTTTCCCCCGGCTGCGGCTGAGTTCTCCGCGGTTTAAAAAAATTTTTTTTTTAATTTTCTCCCGCGCCTCGCGGCCTCGGTAGCTGCCCGGCCTTTTTCCCCGGTCGCGGTCGAGCTCTCTCTCGGCGCTGTTGCATCTCCCAGCCCGCTTGCAGCCCGGTCTTTTACACCGGCTGCGTTTGCATTCACCGCGGCTCCCGTGCCTTACGCTGCCCCAGTCTCAGCGCCTCTGGCCCCGACTTCTGTCCGGCTCTTTTCCCCGGCCGTGGTCGAGTTCTCCGCCCTTATATCCTCCGTTTTTCCCTCCCCTACTTCACAGCCAACGTGGCCGACTTGCTGCTCGTCGCTGATCGGCTTACCCACCACCGTGATAGAAGGGATGATCACTGCCTGTTGCTGATGGAAGGCTTCGTGTCAGGATTCTTCCTTTGCTCTGCAGACCCGAGTCTTTTCTCAGCAGGATGATGAGGGCGGATGCCTCTTCTCGACGCCCGTTAAACTGCCTTGGATGTATCTCTGCCGCAGGGTAAGATCGTACTCGTCGCCACTGTTAAGTCTGTGTGTTCCAGTTATGGTTAATATGAATCACTGCACACAGACCACAAGAATAACTTTAACAGGTCTTTACTAGTCGAAGGTCAGGGCTGAACTGCCCAATAAATCATTACACAGCACTTATATACCGGTGTGGTCACCACCGGTATTACAGTATACAGCAGCCAAGATAAAGTAGTGCATCTCTTAAAATAGTTCTCTTAAAGGTGGAACGGTTACATACACCACAAAGAGCCTTTGAGATAATGGAGAGACGGAAAAGTAGAGCCAGGTTTGCAGACTTAGTGAATTTCATAGACAAACAGGCTAAAATGGCTAGGGACCCATTGTTTGGAAACATCCAGGATGTCAGCCCGACTACTGATGGAAGAGTGAAAGCCAAGCCTGTTGAATCAAAGACTCTCAGGAAAGGTGGTTCCAGGGGAAGCAGCTTTGCAACTATCGTCACTCAGGCTGGGAAAGAAAGGTCTCAGAACTCATGTCCCAAAAAGAGCAGCACAGTGACACCTGCTAATGCCTTTCAGAAGCCATGTTTATTCTGCCAGAAGAATCATACATTGGATTTCTGCAGTGACATCAAAGCACAGCCACATAAGGACAGAATCGAATTCCTGAAGTACAATGGCCTATGTTTTGGATGTCTCTCTCAGGGGCACCTGAGTAGAAACTGTAAGCAAAGAACAACATGCAGAGAGTGCACTCGGAAACATCCCAGTCTGCTGCATATCCACAAAGAAGAACAAGTCTCTAAGAAGAGTGAAGAAAACAATACCGACGAGAAGGTTGCTTCAAGTGCTCTGGTGTCGCTAGAACCAGAGACTTGTGGATTCACTGGGGCCGGTGACAGTGATTGTATTCTTGCCATCGTACCAGTAAAGATCAAGTCTAAGAGGAGTGAGAAGTTTGTGGAGACTTACGCCTTCATGGATCCAGGTAGTTCAGCAACGTTCTGCACAGAATCACTCATGCGACAGCTGAACGTTAGAGGCAGAAGAACAGAAATCCTATTACGCACCATGGGTCATGAGAAGTCAATGCAAAGTTATATCCTGTCAGACTTAGAAGTGTGTGGACTTGAAGAGAAGGACTTCATAGACCTGCCTAATGTTTTCACACAGAGGGAGATTCCTGTTAAAATAGGAAACTTAGCCCTGCAGAAGGATGTGGAGAGATGGCCTTACCTGGAAAAGGTGCGTCTCCCATACATTGAAGCAGAAATTGGCCTATTAATTGGAACCAATGCCTACAAAACTATGGAGCCATGGCAGGTGATAAACAGCAAGGATGACGGACCCTACGCCGTCAGGACAGCCCTTGGATGGGTAGTCAATGGACCGGTAAGGAGAGATGATGGCAACAAGTCGAACAAGGAGGAACGACAAAATGTCACAGTTAATCGCATCTCTATCGCAAGCATTGAAGAGCTGTTGATACAGCAGTTCAACGCAGACTTTTCAGAACGCAGCTGTGAGGAAAAGACAGAGATGTCACAAGAAGACCATCAGTTCATGGATTTGATGACAAGGTCTACACAGTTCATTGATGGCCACTATCACATTGGTTTGCCACTGAGAAGACAGACCGCGAAGATGCCGAACAATCGCTGCATAGCAGAGCAACGCGCCATCAGTCTAAAGAGAAAGCTGAACAAGAACCCCGACTTTCACGAAGACTACAAAGGCTTCATGAGAAACATCATAGCGAAAGGCTATGCTGTAAAAGTGCCCGAGGAACAGTTGAACAGAGACGATGGAAGGGTCTGGTACATTCCTCATCACGGTGTGTATCACCCAAAGAAGAAAAAGATCCGTGTAGTGTTTGACTGCGCCGCCTCATTCAGAGGAACTTCACTGAATGACCAGCTGCTTCAAGGTCCTGATCTTACTAATACCCTCATTGGCGTCTTGACTAGGTTTAGGCAAGAGCTCGTTGCCATGATGGCAGACATAGAATCAATGTTCTAACAAGTCAGAATCCCTGATGAAGATGCTGATCTTCTGCGTTTCCTTTGGTGGCCAGATGGCGATGTTAGTCAAGCGATGGTGGAATGTAGAATGGCTGTACACTTGTTCGGAGCCACATCATCTCCCAGCTGTGCAAGCTACGCTCTCAGAAAAACTGCAGAAGATGGCAAAGGCAAAGCACCATCACAGGCTGTGGAGACAATCTTCAGAAACTTTTATATCAATGACTGTCTGAAGTCCGTGTCAACAGAAGACGATGCCATCACACTGTCAAGAGACCTTAGGACTCTGTGTTCGAATGGAGGATTTCATCTGACTAAGTGGATAAGCAACAGCAGAGCAGTTCTAGCTTCTATCCCAGAAAAGGAAAGAGCCACTGAAGTCAAACATCTGGACCTGAGCCACGATGTCCTTCCTATTGAGAGAGCTCTTGGTGTACAATGGTGCATTGAGTCAGACACGTTCAACTTCAGAATAATGGTGAACGAAAGACCATCCACAAGACGAGGGATTCTCTCCATGGTCAGTTCCATCTACGACCCTCTTGGATTCCTGGCACCACTCATTCTGCCGGTGAAGCTGATCCTACGAGAGCTGTGTAGAGACAAGAGAGGATGGGATGAAGATATCCCAGAAGGTCAAGCTCAGAGATGGCTCAGATGGTTGACAGATTTGCAACATCTTTCTAGCTTCAATGTCAGCAGATGCATCAAGCCTGTGCGTTTTGGAGTTACAAAGACGGCTCAACTACATCATTTCTCGGACGCCAGTGAGGACGGCTATGGCACGGCTACTTACCTCTTGCTGACAAATCAACAGGGCCAGAAACATTGTGCCTTCCTCATGGGGAAATCCAGGGTGGCTCCGCTGAAGCAGGTCACCATCCCGAGACTGGAGTTGACGGCAGCGGTTGTTGCAGTTAAAGTAGACCAGGTGATGCGGAAAGAGTTACAGCTCCCATTAGAAGAATCTGTCTTCTGGACGGATAGCACGATGGTGCTGAAGTATATAGAGAATGAGAAGATACGCTTCAAGACCTTCATAGCAAACAGAATCTCATCCATTAGAGAAGCTACACAACCATCTCAATGGAGGTATGTAAACACCTCATTAAACCCAGCAGATCAAGCCTCACGAGGATTGAAGGCTGAAAACTTCATGAGGAGTGAAACTTGGATACAAGGCCCAAGTTATCTGCTGGAAACAGAGAGATCATGGCCAGAAAGACCAGATATGCCAAGTCAGATTGCTGAAGACGACGTCGAAGTCAAGAGATCAGTCACAGTAAATCTCATAACTACGAAAGAGAACTTTGACACAGTGAACAAGCTTGTTAACCATTTCTCAGGATGGCACCAGTTGAGGAAAGCAGTTACATGGTTTCTAAGGTTGAAAGAGTTGCTGCTACACCTGAGCGGTAAGAGAAAAGAGTATCGAGCCACTATCCATCAGTCTGAAAGTAACCCTGATAAGCAGAGAATGCTTCTACAGCAATATATGCACCAGCACAAGACCACATTGGGTAAGAATTCATTGACTGTGGAGGATTTGGCCAAGGCTGAGATGGAGATAGTTTGCTTCAGTCAAAGACAAAGATATCCAGAAGAAATCGAAGCTTTACAGCGAAATTCTCCAATCAAGAAAGGTAGTCATATCTACAAGCTGGACCCTACACTGCAAGATGGAGTACTGAGGGTGGGAGGGCGACTAAACAAATCTGCTATGCCAGAGGAGGCCAAGCATCCTGCTATCCTTTCTAAGGACCTCCGGGTTGCTACTCTCATTCTTCAGCATATACACCAGGGTATTGGACACAGTGGGAGGAATCACGTGCTTGCGAAGCTAAGACAAAGATACTGGATTCCAGGAGCTAATTCTGTAATAAGAAAAATACTCTCTGAATGCATTGTTTGCAGACGGTTACATGCTAGAGTTGGGGAGCAGAAAATGGCAGACCTGCCTGAAGACCATTTGTTACCAGACAAGCCCCCATTTACAAACGTAGGGGTGGACTATTTCGGGCCTTTCGAGGTAAAGCGAGGACGGAGCCTTGTCAAGAGATATGGTGTGCTTTTCACTTGTTTGACCATCAGAGCAGTTCATATTGAGGTGGCACACACGCTTGACACTGATTCCTGTATTAACGCCTTGCGGCGCTTTGTCTGTAGAAGAGGACAGGTGTCCATTATACGTTCTGATAATGGCACTAATTTTGTCGGAGCGGAGAGAGAACTACGGGAAGCTATTGAAGGTTGGAATCAGCTTAAAATACAGGAAGCCATGATGCAAACAGGAATTAAGTGGATCTTCAATCCACCGGCTGCATCCCACCATGGAGGTGTCTGGGAAAGACAGATACGCACCGTAAGAAAACTACTCAGTTCTGTACTGAAGCTGCAAGTGCTTGACGACGAGGGACTTCAAACCGTTCTGTGTGAGGTTGAAGCCATCATTAATGACCGACCGGTAACTAAGACATCAGATGATCCCAATGACCTCGAAGCCCTGACTCCGAACCACCTGTTGTTGTTGAAAACACAGCCAGTCATGCCCCCGGGAGTCTTCAAAAAGGAAGATCTGTATGCCCGTCGGAAGTGGAGGCAAGTTCAGTATATGTCAGACCTTTTCTGGACCAGATGGACAAGAGAATACTTACCTTTGCTACAGGAGCGTCAAAAATGGTCCAAAGTAAAGAGGAACTTCAATGTCGGAGACATCGTCTTAATCGTGGATGATTCAGCCCCTAGAAATTCTTGGTTGATGGGAAAAATAATTAAGACCATGCCAGACTCCAGAGGCGTTGTTCGTCGCGTTTGTTTGCAAACCAAGACCAGTACCCTGGAAAGAGCGATCACAAAGCTCTGCCTGCTACAAGAAGCAGCGTGAAAAGTTCCTGAATGAAAAAAGTGGACATTTATATTGTAAGTATGTTGAACTCATTAGTTTATGACTCTTAAGAATGTTTGAGTAATTGATATGCTTCATGTGCCTAGTGAATTAGGGGCCGGAATGTAAGAGTCATGAAAGTTTAAGAAAGAAAATACTTTAAAATATTGGTTAAATAGTATAATACAGTTAATTTACCTGACTGACTTATTGTATTGAGAAACCCCCTATTTTCTTGTTCCAGTAGTATAGTCTGAGATACCCCCTTTATTCTTGCTACAATGGTACAGTCCTTAAGATTGTCACATGGTATCCAGCCATTTTACAGCTCAAGCTCCACGAGGCTGGAGAGAAGGTAAAGGCTTTTGAGGGCTGGAGCAATACAGTTTTTGACCGTGTTCGTTTAAACGTGTTTTGCTTTGTAATTCTGTTTGTAAGGTGTTACAGTAAACAGTTTAAAGACAAAGTTACGTTTTGGAATGTTTTATTTCGACACGCGTCTACTCGTTGTTAAAAGCCTCAAAGCTCAGTGGCTGCATGTTTGGAAATTACGAAGCGCCACTACATTGATAATAAAAAAGCTTGGGGTGAAGAGCTACACTCACCCCACTATGACCATTGAGGCCTGCGTTAAAGCCATGGCTGGGGTTGTCGGCCCCTCAGCCATCGTCGCAGCCTCAAAAATGTACGGGAAGGCTGTGTTCTTCCTGGGGTCGGAGCGGGCGGTGTCCCTGGCCGTCGCCAAGGGGCTCACCGTGGGCGGGACCTTCCTGCCGGTGGAGCCTCTCGAGGCCACCGCGCAGAGGATCGTCATTTCCAACGTCGCGTCCTATGTTCCTGGTGAGCTCCTCCTTCCCCATTTACGCCAACGTGGGGAGGTGAGGTCGGGGATCACACCCATCCCGCTCGGCTTCCGGGAGGCCAGCATTCGCCATGTCTTCTCCTTCCGGCGCCAGCTGTTTTTCCAGCTGGCGCGGGAGGAGGACACTGATGGGGCGTTCGTTGTCCTCCACGAGGGGACCACCTATCGCGTCTTCTGGACGTCGGATGGTGTGCGGCGCCACGCCTGCAAGGAGGTGGGGCACATTCGGAAAAACTGCCCTGCCTCCAAGGCCGCCAGATCATCTAGTGCGGCCGAGGCGGGCGCCGCCGCCACTTCTCCCCCCGGATCTGCCCGCGCGTCGGGAACCGCTGATGCGCGGTCGATGTCGGAGGCCGATGCCACCAAGGCCTCCGGTGGGGGGGAGGGAGCGCGTCCGGCTGGAAAGAAGGCACGGAATGAATCTAAACACCTTAGGGTGGGTCCCCCCGTGGATGGCCAGCCCTTGCCCCTTGCGCCCCTTACACCCGTGCTCCTCGCGGAGTTAATCGGGGCAGACGCGAGTGGGAGGGGCCTCGTGCCCGAGCCTGTGGCCGCAACCGCCGCAGCAGAAACGGCAATACCTGCGGCCGGGCTCGGGCCCGAGGTACCCGACAAACCTGCTCCGCCGGAGGGAGCGGACGAGGAGGCCCCTGCAGACATGGAGGTCTCCCTCACTCCCTCCGTGCTAAAAAGAAGGCGCGACCCCCTGGAAGAGGAGGAGGACCGGGAGGAGGAAGGTCCCTCCGGGCAGGGGGAGTCGTCGCCCGCCGCGGGTACTGCGCCCCCCCCCCCCGCTGTCAATACCACCGGCGATCGGCAGGGGTCGCCTGTCCCTCGGGAGGCTGAGGCAGATGTGCCTGTCCGGCACGTGCCTCCCGGGGATGGGGACGAGACCCTGCCCGTGGGGGTGGGCGCGGGACAACCCGCGGCGGTGATTGACATTTTATCGGTGCCGTTACCCCTCGCCGGGTCGGGCGGCCTGGGGTCTGGGTCAGGCGAGCTCGAGGAAAATGAGCTCGCCCAATGCGACCCAGACATCTCCCAGGGGCTGCTCGTCCCAGTGGAGGTTTTAATTGAAAACACCCCATCCGCTGGGTCGGAGGCTGGTGGCGGGGAGGAGGATGGCCCCCTGGCTGTGTCTCTGGTGCCGGACGTACTGGAGGAGCTGGGAATTGTTCTATCCCTGGTTTCTCTGGTCGTTCTGGCATCTGAGGCGGGGGGGACTCCGAACTGCCGCCGTCTTCTGGCCCGGCGCCCCTAGAGGAGCCCAGGGAGGAATCCTCTCCCGCCGATCCTGGGGGTGGGATCTGGGCGGAGGCGGGGCCGGCTGGTGCGGCCGAGCCGTTCGCTGCGCACTGCGCGATGGACGGGTCAGCCGCTGGTTACGACCCCCTGGAGGAGGATGGGGACTCGGTGATGGGCACGGAGGACGATTCGGACTCCAGCGCCGACGAGGCGATGGATGACCTCGTGCCCCTCGCCGAGTCTCTCCTCATTCCCGTAAGGGAACTCCGGGACTTTATGGCCACGTGCCAGGGTCAGCAAAATAAGATCCGGCTGGCCCTCGACAGGTGGTCGGAGCTGGCGCTGCTCATTGTGTCCGTCCGCGCCGCCGTTAAAATCATGGACGCGGACGAGAGCGTCAACCCGCTCGAGCTGCGTCGGCTTAGAACGTTTCTCACTGGGCTGCTGAGGAAGTGGCGGCTGACCAGCGGCTGCGCTCCCTCCCCCCGTTAGGTGTAGGTAGAGGTTGCACTATGCTTCTGACATGAAGATAACCGTAGCCAGCCTCAACATCAACGGCAGCAGGGAGGCTCACCGCAGATTCAACAACTTCTCGGTCCTTCGGGACGGGAAGTATGCGGTGTGCTTCCTGCAAGAAACCCACACTGTTCCGGGAGATGAAGCCACGTGGCTCCTGGAGTGGCAAGGAGGGGTCAGCATGAGTCACCTCTCCAACAATTCCAGCGGGGTGGCTATCTTGCTGGCCCCGCATTTTCAGCCGGAGATCTTGGGGGTCAAGGAGCACGTGCCGGGCCACTTGCTCCAGGTCACTGTTCGCCTGGGGGGCATGCCGCTCCATCTAGTGAACGTGTACACCCCTCAGACCGGTGCGCAGCAAGTGCGCTTCTTCGAAGAAGTGTCCGCTCTTTTGGGCTCCGTCGACGCGGGTGAGTGCGTCATCGTCGGGGGAGATTTTAACTGCACCCTCGAGGCGAGGGACCGTTCGGGTCCCCCGTGAAGCCCGGCGGCGATGGAGAAGTTGAGGGACCTGGTCGGGTCCTTCGACTTGGTGGACGTCTGGCGAAATCTCCACCCGACTCCAGCGCCTTCACTAGCGTGAGGTCTGGGGGAGGAAGGTCCAGAATTGACCGCCTTTACATTTCCCGGGCGTACGTCTCCTGCGTTCCGGCAGCTTCCAGACAGCCGGTGCCGTCCACGGACCACCACCTGGTGTGGGCGGAGCTCACTCCGCTGTTCGCGCGGGGGGAGCCTGCGTACTGGCATTTTAACAACCTGCTGCTGGAGGACGCGCGGTTCCGGGATTCGTTTTGTCGATTCTGGGCCGACTGGTGAAGGAAGCGGGGGGGCTTCCCCTCCTTGAGGCTATGGTGGGACGTGGGCAAGGCTCACATCCGTCTCTTCTGTTAGGAGTACGCGAAGGGGTCGACCAAGAGGCGGGAGCCCTGGGTCGAGCGGTTGGAGAAGGAGGTGCTCGACCTGGAGTCCCGTCTCGGTCAGGTCGTCGAGGACCCGGCCCTGCGAAAGGTGTACGAAGAGAAGAAGGGCGCGCTGGAGGACCTGCAGCTCGTCGGGTCCCGAGGCGCGTACGTGAGGTCGCGGATCCAGCTCCTGCGGGACCTGGACCGCGGCTCCCCCTTCTTCTACTCGCTGGAAAAAAGACAGGGGGTCCGTAAGCAGCTCTTGGGGCTGCTGGCCGACAACGGATCTCTGGTCTCGGATCCGGAGGGAATCAGCGCGGAGACCCGCGCCTACTACGGGGCTCTGTTCTCTCCAGATCCGTCCAGCGAGGGTGCGCGCAGAGTTTTGTGGGAGGCCCTGCCGAAGGTCAGCCCGGAGGGCGCCGAAAAATTGAACGCTCCGCTAAGCCTGGCAGAGCTGACCGGCGCCCTCCGCCAGCTCTCTAGGGGAAAGTCCCCGGGGCTGGACGGGCTGACCGTGGAGTTCCACAGGGCGTTCTGGGACATCTTGGGGGGCGACTACGCGCGGGTTCTGGGGGAAAGTTTGGCGACCGGGGAGATGCCCCTCTCTTGGCGCAGGGCGGTCATTGTCCTGCTGCCTAAGAAGGGCGATCTCCGCCTCCTTAAGAACTGGCGCCCGGTCTCCCTCCTCAGCACGGACTATAAAATCTTTGCCAGGGCCATGTCTGCTCGCCTTGGCACCGTGCTGGCCCACATGATCCACCTCGACCAGTCCGACACGGTCCCGGGCCGGACCATCCACGATAACATCCATCTGGTCCGGGACGTGGTCCACCACTCCCAGAGGGCTGGTCTGTCGGTTGCCTTCCTTTCCCTGGATCAGGAGAAGGCGGTCGACAGGGTGGATCACGAGTATCTCTTCGGGACTCTGCGCGCATTCGGGTTCGGGACGCATTTCGGCGCCCGGATCCGACTTCTGTACGCCACCGCAGAGTGTCTGATTAAAGTTAACGGGTGCTTGACGGCGCCCGTTCGCTTCGGGAGGGGGGGTGCTTCAGGGATGCCCCATGTCCGGTCAGTTATACGCCGTTTGCGTGGAGCCATTCCTACGCCTCTTTTGGAAGAGGCTGATGGGACTGGCTCTGCAAGGACCGGGCGTGGAGGTGGTCCTCTCGGCTTACGCCGATGACGTGCTCCTCACGGTCACGGATCCCGCTGACTTGCGGAGGTTGCGGGAATGCCAGCAGATTTACTCAGACGCATCCTCCGCCAAGATCAACTGGGAGAAATGTTCCGGACTCCTGGTGGATCAGTGGCGGGTGGACTCCCTGCCGGAGGAGTTCAGGCCTTTCGCCTGGAGCACCACGCACCTCCTCTATTTGGGAGTCTACCTTAGCCCTGCCGAGGACGCCTGGCCGGCGAACTGGCAAGAGCTGGAGGCCAAAGTCACCGCTCGCCTAGGAAGCTGGACAGGACTGTTCCGAGTGTTGTCCTACAGGGGTCGAGCGCTGTTCATAAACCAGCTGGTGGCCGCCATGTTGTGGTACCGGTTGGTCACTTTCATACCTCCCACTGCGTTTGTCGTCAAGATGCAGAAGAAGCTCATCGACTTCTTCTGGGACAAAAGGAAGCACTGGGTCTCTGCCGCGGTTCTGTGTCTCCCGCTTAGGGAGGGCGGTCAGGCACTGGTGTGCCTTCGCACCCAGGCTGTGACTTTCCATCTTCAGATGCTGCAGAGATACCTGTACGTCGAGAATCCTCCGAGATGGTGTGCGCTGGTGACGTTTTTCTTCCGCCAGCTGCACGGCCTCAATTATGACACGCAGCTCCTGTTTGCTAAAGTGGGCGGCAGGCGTGCCGGCCTGCGGGAGCTGCCTGTCTTCTACCAGGAACTACTATGGGTTTGGAACTACGTCACTTCCAGGCAGAGCTCTCCCCCGTCAGGAGCCGCGGCTCTCCTTTGGGAGCCGCTGCTCACGAATCCGCACCTCCACGAACGCGGGTTCGGGTGGCTGGCGGAGGGCAGGGCTGTGCCTGGCAAGGTGACCAGAGTCGGGGACCTGCTCGATGGTGGAGGAGCGGGCTGGATGGCGCCGGAGGAGCTGGCGCGGCGCCTGTCCTGGACCAACGTCCGGCTCGCGGTCGAAGCCATCGAATCGGTAAAAGCGGCACTGGGCCCCGACTCCACTAGGTGTATCGAGGCGGCTCAAGCATGTGGGGCGATCCCGTCCGAGCTTACCCCCGTTCGGACGGAATTCCTCATCGGCGCCTGGCCCCGAAACTCCCCTCGGGAACCGACGCCTCACAACTTGAGCCGTCTCGAGGAAATACACTCCGTGCCTTTTCATTCCGCGCGGAGGGGTTTCCTGTACGGGCTGCTCCTGCACACTCTCCACTTTGCCATCTACGTCTACCGACCGAACACGCCTTGGCGTGGCGTCTTGTCGACTGGCGGTGGCGGAGGTCCCCAATGGAGGGCTCTCTATGCGGGAGTCCTCCTTTGTTCCATCGGGGACTTGGCCTGGAGGTTGTTGCACGGAGCGGTCCCGTGCAATAAGGTTTTAAGTAGGTTCACGGGCTCCCAGGCTGCCTGCATTTTTTGCGGCCTGGAGGAGTCCGTGTTTCACGTTTATATGGAGTGTGAGAGGTTACAGCCCCTCTTTCACTACTTGAAGGGGCTGCTCCTCGATTTTTGGTTGCACTTCAGTCCCACGCTCTTGATCTACGGTCACCCGGTGCGGAGGGGAGCGGACAGGTTGGAGGACCTCCTTGTGGGCCTGCTCCTGGGCCTGGCTAAAAGAGCCATCAATTGGTCCAGGCAGCAGACGGTCGAGGGGGTCGTCCAGCCGGATTACCTGCCTCTCTTCTGCGGCCATGTTCGCGCCCGGGTGGCCCTGGAGATGGAGCACGCGGTGTCCGCCGGCGCGCTTGAGTATTACCGTGACCGGTTGGCGCCGCGGGGACTGGAGTGCATTATCAACCCAGAAAACCCAATTTTAATTTGATTTGTTAAGTTTTAGTTGACCTTTTATTTATTTACAGTCCAATTGGTTTTTTTTTGGGTCCTAATAAAAGAGTACCCTCTGTTCAAGTAAATACCTGTTTTATTGTTCTCCTGCAGTCTGAGAATTATTGATCCTCGGACACTACACTGGCGACGGGCAGGTTTGAACTCACCTGCAGTACTGCATCACCTCACGGGGATCTTTTCCCTGAAGAGAAGTTTCTTGGAGGTCGAAGTCAGAACGGCGGGCGTCGACCGCGGGTAACCGCCCAGGGATCCATCGGAGAGTTGCAGGGGAGGCTGTGGAGAGCTGGGCCTGGCTCCCCAGTCGAGGTGTTCCAGCAAGTCGTGCTGGTAGCAGGTCGTGCGCTGACCCTTCCGGACTGCGGTGGGCTCGGGCTCGATCGAGCGGCTCTGCAAAGGGGCCGTGCAGCGTCGTCGGGAGGAAGAGAGAGAGAGAGGGTGGAGCGCACAGGGCGCGGTCGGTGCTCAAGAACAGTGCAGCGTGGAGAGGATAGAACGCGGGGAAGGAAAAGTGAGATGCACCGAAGCCGCGGGTCACCGCCATTACCCTGTAGAACGCTAGGAGCAGTGTGGCAGCAAGGGGAAGAAGGAAAAGTGCAGGAGGCGCCATTTTATTCCATTAGGGAAGAAGGAAAAGTGCAGGAGGTGCCATTTTATTACATTGGGGAAGAAGAAAAAGCGTGGGAGGCGCCATTTTAAATCACCCAAGATGCCGAAGAGTGGCAGTATCACTGCTTTTGACAACGAGGTAGAAGACTGGACCTCGTATGTGGAAAGAATTGAAGTGTACTGCAATGCCAATGAGGTGGCCAATGGAAAGAAGGCGTCGGTATAATTAAATTTGATGGGCGCGAGAACGTACGGCCTATTGCGGAATTTAATTGCCCCAGCTAAACCAATGGAGAAAAGTTTTGAGGCGATTGTTCATATCTTACAGGAACACCTAAACCCTACACCGCTGCTGATAGCAGAAAGATTCAAGTTCCATAAAAGAAACCAGCACAAAGATGAGAACAATGCTGACTATCTTACGGAACTACGCAAGTTATCGAAGCACTGCCAGTTCGGAGCAGGACTGGCAGACACCTTGCGGGATAGGTTTGTCTGCGGGCTCCAGAGTGAAGGAACCCTGAAACGACTACTTTCGGAAAAGGACCTGACGCTAGAACAGGCTTTCAGCGTGGCAGTATCCTACGAAGCAGCAGCACGGGAAGCTGCGGAAATACAACAGAAACCATAGGAATACAGCGCTAACGAAATGGCGTATGGAGCAGAAAAGTGCTATCGCTGCGGCAGAACAACCCATGATCAGAAGGACTGCTGGGTTAAGGACAAAGTATGCAGGCAATGTGGGAAAATGGGACATATAGCAAGAGTCTGCAGGTCGGGAAAGAAAACCAACACAACAAGAACTACTAAGGAAAAGTACAAGAAAGTAAAGAAATTGACAGACAGTAGCTCGGAAGATCAGGAGAGTGATAAGGACTCCGGGAGCAGGAGACTAAGTTGTCTAAAGTTACACAACGTGATTGCAAAGGAGGATCACCGAACCATTTGGGTCACCCTCATGATAGCAGGGTCCCCAGTAAAGATGGAATTGGACACAGGATCAGCCCTAACTGTCATGAATCGACGAGACTATGAGCGGCTATTCTCACACATACCCTTGAAGGACACGTCCATTGTATTGAAGACATACACGGGGCAAAACGTCTACCCCAGAGGAAAAATAAGGGTGCCAGTTGAATACAACGGCAAGGAAACACAAAAACTGTATGTATATATACTACCAGATGGAGGACCACCATTATTGGGACGTGAATGGATCTGAAAAATACAATTGGATTGGCATTCCATTCAGGCGCTATCTGTGACTGATAAAAAGGATGATGATGTCACACCTGGACGATTGTTAAAAATTCTAACTGACGTGAAAGAGGTGTTCCAACAAGGACTTGGGACTCTAAAAGGAGTAATGGCAACGAAACAGCATGGAAACGCTGATGAGCTGTCGCGCCTACCGTTGCCTACAGTAGAGGAAGCACCTGCAGTGGACCCTGTTGAGATATTCCATGCGACCATAGTCGAATGTCTACCTTTTACAAACTCATGTATAGAGAAGGAAACCCGAAATGACCCGACACTCTCTTGGGTCTATGATTTGACGGTGAAGGGATGGCCAGCACATGGCGACTCACTGTTGCCAGCATTCTCGCCAAGGAGAGAACAGCTGTCAGTGTGCCGGGGGACCTTGATGTGTGGATCCCGAGTGGTAATTCCACCCAAGTTGAGAGATAGAGTGCTCAATGAGCTTCATGAGAGTCATCTGGGAGGGGTAAAAATGAAGAGCCTAGCCAGGGCGTTTGTGTGGTGGCCGGGAATCGATAAAGAAATCGAGGATATGACCAAGAGATGCACAGGATGCCAGAAGGTCCAAAACGCTCCACCACAGGCCCCGCTACATCCATGGGAGTGGCCCTCATCTCCATGGCAACGGGTACACATTGATTTTGCTGGTCCATTTATGGACTCAATGTTCCTAATCACTGTGGACGCCCATTCGAAATGGCCAGAGGTCATCAAAATGTCCTCCACCACCACGGAGAAAACTATTGCAGTCCTACGGACCATCTTCGCCAGGAATGGCTTGCCAGAACAGATTTGCTCCGACAATGGGCCACAGTTTGTGTCACAGGATTTCCGGAGGTTTCTGAGGAATAATGGGGTGAAGCATTACACATCTGCCCCATATCATCCAGCCACAAATGGATTGGCTGAGAGGTTTGTTCAGACCTTTAAAAAGGCCATAAAGGCAATGCATAATGACGACATACCACTACAACACAAGGTGGATAATTTCTTGTTTGCTTACCGGAATGCGACACATGCAGTCACCAACCAAGCTCCAGCCATAATGTTCTTCAACCGAAGGCTAAGATGTCACCTGGATTTGCTCAAACCAAACATAAGACGAGATGTTGAGGATAAGCAATTCCAGCACATAAATGAGAAGCCAACCAGGAGCTTCAAGATAGGGCAACCAGCCTTGGCCCGCGACTACCGAACAGAAAAATGGCAGCCAGGAACGATATGCACACAGCAGGGACCAGTAATGTACACAGTGGACGTTGGAGAGAGCATCGTGAGACGCCATGCTGACCAGATTCTAGAGTCACAGGAACAAGCCAAACCCATACCACGAGCAGGTGCACCTGGTAATCAATCCGAAGTACAGATTGCGTCTACCTCAGAAGCAGTGGTATTGGAAGCTGACGAACCAACCAATGACAATGAGCCAGAATCAACTCCGCCGCAAGAACAGGATACTCGAGAAAGGCGCTATCCAGTCAGGATCAGGAAGCCTCCTCAAAGACTGAACTTATAAATGATTATTTCAGTTGATGTATACAGTACAGAGAAAATTGTAATTGTAATTAGTTATTATTTAGTTGTTAAATGAATGTTATGAACTGTTTATCTAAAAGGGGAGGAATTGTTGTGTATGTGCCTTTAAGAGAAGAACTGATTCTATACTGCAGTACCGGCAGTGACCACCCCTGTATATAAAGTCATAGCAGGCTTCTGTATTTCAGTCTTGAGTTACCCTCTGTTCAAGTAAATACCTGTTTTATTGTTATCCTGCAGTCTGTGTATTATTGATCCTCGGGCACTGCAGTACCGGGGATGAGAGACTTCAGTTACATGGAAATCTGGGATTGATCTCCTTAGGGCACTGAAGGTTAAGGGGAGATTTAAATGAGGTGTTCAAAATGATGAACGGTTTTGATAGATTTAGGATTAACTATTTCCAGTGGCAGGAGGGTCGGTAACCAGAGGACACAGATTGAAGATAATCGGACAAAGAACCAGAGGGGGAGATGAGGAGAAATGTTTTTACGCAGCGAATTGTTGTGATCTGGAACGCGCTGCCTGAATGGGCGGTGGGAGCAGATTCAATAGGAACTTTCAAAAGGGGAATTGGATAAATAATTGAAGAGGAAAAAATTGCAGGGATTGGGGAAAGAGCAGGGGGAGTGGGACTAATTGGAGAGCTCGTTCAAAGAGCTGGCACAGGCACGATGGGCTGAATGGCCTCCTTCTGTGTGGTGAGATTCTATGATTCATGTCCTGGCCTGTTGGAACAGCTCATTGTTTAATGTTACTTGTGGGGACTGACTCATTCCAACACCACAGATTCCAAGAACGATCTTCAATCAGATATCATGTAACTTGTTACCTTATCCTGGCTGGAGGGAATCTGTCGCAATAAAATGCTTCTTCTCAGGATACCCGCCATTGGTTTAATCTAAGTGAGCAAGTTATGGACCAATAATTAACTCAACACACAGGAAATTAGCAGAGTAAGTGGCTTTAAACTGAGGGACCGTCTGCTCTCTCAGGTGGGTATAAAAGATCCCGCGTCCTCTAGTTTTCACTCGTGGCTCAGTGCGTCTCGTGCTCTCTCTCGTCCCTGAGTCAGAAGATCATGAGTGTGAGCCCCCGCTAAAGCCACCACCAATCACCACAAATTCCCCAAACCAATCACCGCTAAACAACACCGCCAATCACCGCAATCACACACCACCAATCACCGCGAACCCACACCGCCAATCACCATGATGCCACACCGGCAATCACCGCTATCACACACCGCCAATCACCGCTATCAGACAGCGCAAATTACCGCAATCACAAGCCACCAATCACCGCTATACCACAATGCCAATCACAGCTATCCCACACCGCCAATCACCATGATCCCACACCACCACTCACCGCTATCGCACACCACCAATCACAGCTATCACAGATCACCAATCCCCAATCTCCCACACCGCCAATCACGGCTATCCCACAATACCAATCACCACTATCCCAAACCGCAAATCATCACTATCCCATACCGCCAATCACCGCTATCCCACAAGACCAATCACCGCTATCCCACACCACCAATCACTGCTATCCTACACCACCAATCACCGCTATCCCACACCACCAATCACCGCTATCCCACACAGCCAATCACCGCTATCCCAGAGCACCAATCACCGCTATCACACATCGCCTGTCACCACTGACCCATACCACTAATCGCGGCTATACCACACCAACAATCACCGCTATCCCACAGCACCTATCACCGCTATCCCACACCACAAATCACGGCTAACCCACACCGTGAATCACGGCTATCCCACACCACCAATCACCGCTATCCCACAGCGCCTATCACCGCTATCCCACACCACCAATCACGGCTATCCCACACCATGAATCACGGCTATCCCACAAAACCAATCACCGCGATGCCACGCCGTCAATCATCACTATCCCACACCGCAAATCACCGCTATCCCACACCACCAATCACCGCTATCCCACACCACCAATCGCTGTTAGCCCACACCAACAATCACTGCTACACCCCACAGCCAATCACCGCTACACCACACTGCCAATCACCGCTATACCACACCACCAATAACCGCTATCACACAACGCCAATCACCGCTATCACACACCGCCAATCACCGCAATCACACACCACCAATCACTGCAATACCACACCACCAATCAACGCTATACCACACCATGAATCACCACTATCCCAAACCACCAAGGACCGCTACCCCACACCGACAATCAATGCTATCCCACACCATCATTCACCGCTATCCCACACCACCAATCAGCGCTATCCCACACCACCAATCACCACTATCCCACAAGACCAATCACCGCTATCCCACACCTCCAATCACCGCTATCCCACACCACCAATCAACGCTATACCACACCATGAATCACCACTATCCCAAACCACCAAGGACCGCTACCCCACACCGACAATCAATGCTATCCCACACCATCATTCACCGCTATCCCACACCACCAATCAGCGCTATCCCACACCACCAATCACCACTATCCCACAAGACCAATCACCGCTATCCCACACCTCCAATCACCGCTATCCCACACCAACAATCACCACTATCACACAACAGAAATCACCGCTATACCACACCGCCAATCACCGCTTTCCCACACTGACAATCACCGCGATACAACACTGCCAATCACCGCTATCCAACACCGCCAATCACCGATTTCGCACACCACCAGTCACCGCTAAGTAACACCACCAATCACCGCTATCCCACACCATCAATCACCGCTATCACACACCACCAGTCACCGCTATCCCACACCACCAATCACCACAATCCCACACAGCCAATCACCACTATCCTACACCACGATTCACGCCTATCCCACATCACCAATTACCGCTATCCCACGCCACCAATCACGGCTATCCCACACCAACAATCACTGCTATCCCACGCCACCAATCACCGCTATCCCACATCACCAATCACCGCTATCCCACACCACCAATCATGGCTATTGCACACAACCAATCATGGCTATTCCACGCCACCAATCACCTCTATACCACATCAACAATCACCGCTATCCCACACCACCAATCTTGGCTATTCCACGCCACCAATCATGGCTGTCCCACACCATCAATCACCGCTATCCCACACCACCAATCACCGCTATCACACATCATCAATCAGCACAGTCCCAAACCGCCAATCACTGCTAGCCCTCACCGCCAATCACCGTTATCCCACACCGCAATTCACTGCTATCCACACCGCAATCACATGCCTCCAATCACCGCTATCACACATGACCTATCACCACTATCACACATGACTCATCACCGCTATCACACACTGCCAATCACCGCTATACCACACCACCAATAACCGCTATCACACAACACCAATCACCGCTATCACACACCACCAACCACTGATATCACACACCACCAATCACTGCTATCCCACACTGACAATCATCACTATCCCACACCACAAATCACTGCTATCCTACACCATCAATCACCGCTATCCCACACCAACAATCACCACTATCCCACACCAACAGTCACCGTTATCCCACACCAAAAATCACCGCTATCCCACACCACCAATCACCACTATCCAACAAGACCAATCACCGCTATCCCACACCACCAATCACTGCTATCCTACACCACCAATCACCGCTATCCCACAACACGAATCACTGCTATCCCACACCGCCAATCAACGCTATCCCCAACCACCAATCACTGCTATCCCACACAGCCAATCACCGCTATCCCAGAGCACCAATCACCGCTATCACACATCGCCTGTCACCACTAACCCATACCGCTAATCGCGGCTATACCACACAGCCAATCACCGCTATTCCACAGTACCTATCACCGCTATCCCACACCACCAATCACGGCTATCCCACACCATGAATCACGGCTATCCCACAAAACCAATCACCGTGATCCCACACTGTCAATCATCACTATCCCACACCGCAAATTACCGCTATCCCACAACACCAATCACCGCTATCCCACACCACCAATCACTGCTACACCACACTGCCAATCACCACTACACCACACTGCCAATCACTGCTATACCACACAACCAATAACCGCTATCTCACAATGCCAATCACCACTATCACACACCGCCAATCACCGCAATCACACACCACCAATCACCGCAATACCACACCACGAATCACCGCTATCCCACACCGCCAATCACCGCTATCCCACATCACCAATCACGGCTATCCCACACCTCCAATCATGGCTACTCCACGCCACCAATCACCGCTATCCCACACCACCAATCACCGCTATCCCACACCACCAATCACCGCTATCCCACACCACCAATCATGGCAATTCCACGCCATCAATCACTGCTATCCTACTCCGCCAATCACCGCTAGCCCACACCGCCAATCACCATTATCCCACACCGCAAATCACTGCTATCCCACACTACAATCACATGACACCAATCACCGCTATCACACATGAACTATCACCGCAATCACACACTGCCAATCACTGCTACACCACACTGCCAATCACCGCTATCACACATGACCTATCACCTCTATGCCACACCGCCAATTACCGCTATCCCACACCACCAATCACTGCTAACCCACACCATCAATCACTGCTATCCCACACCACCAACAATGCAGCATTTTCTCAGTATTGACCCACTTACAGTGCAGCCATCCCTCTGTACAGCTCCTCCGAAAGTGCGGCGCTCCCTCAGTACTGCCCCTTCGAAAGTGCGACGCTCCCTCAGTACTGACTCTCCGGCAGTGTAGCGCTCCCTCAGTACTGCTCCTACGACAGTGCAGCATACCCTCAGTACTGCTCCTCCGACAGTGCAGCGCTCCCTCAGTAGTGACGCTCCAACAGTGCAGCGCTGCTTCAGTACTGCTCCTCCGACAGTGCAGCGCTCCCTCAGTAGTGACGCTCCAACAGTGCAGCGCTGCCTCAGTACTTCCCCTCCAACAGTGCAGCAATCCCTCAGTACTGCCCTTCCGACAGTGCAGAACTCCCTCAGTACTGCACCTCCGACAGTGCAGCACTCCCTCACTACTGCCCCTCTGACAGTGCAGCGCTTCCTCAGTACTGCCCCTCCGACAGTGCGGTGCTCCCTCAGTACTGACCCTCTGACAGTGCAGCACTCCCTCAGTACTGCCCCTCTGACAGTGCGGCACTCCCTCAGTACTGCCCCTCTGACAGTGCGGCGCTCCCTCAGCACTGCCCCTCCGACAGTGCAGCGCTCCCTCAGTACTGCCCCTCCAACAGTGCGGCGCTCCCTCAGTACTGGATAACCGGGGAGCGTGTCAGCCTAGATATTTGTGCTCAAGTCTATGTAGTGGGAACTTGAACCCATGAACTTCAGACTCAGAGGTGAGAGGGAGGGAGACCCACGGAGCTGCGGCTGACACAAGAGGGCTCCTCTCGTTTTGTTGGGGGTGGGGCAGTGGGGTCGTGCACGGACCTTTCCCCTCTCTGTGTCATAGTGCGTGACATTTGTCAACACCGTGAGTTAGGAATGCAACACCGCCCGGCCTGAACATCCCCTGAATGGACCGACATTGGCCATTTGCCAAGACTGACCGGTGACCCTTCCTGCGACCCTCTACCCTGACCTCGCCTGTGGCCAGCATGGGCGGCTTGAAATGACGCTGAAGATCAATCTCTTGCGGGATATCACAGCTCTGTGAGAGAGAAAATTAATATTTAAACGGAGAATACATCACTCTGTTAATTTCTACCCTTTATCACAGAGGCGTGGAGCACTAAAGCAAGGAAGTTTATTGCTAAATCCTTTATAAGTCTCTGGTGAGGCCTCAGCCGGTGTATTGTGTCCAATTCTGGGCACCGCACTTCAGGAATGGTCTCAAGGCTTTAGAGAGGGTGCAGAGGAGATTGACCCGAATGGTACCAGGGATGAGGGACTTCAGTTACATGGAAATCTGGGATTGATCTCCTTAGAGCACTGAAGGTTAAGGGGAGATTTAATTGAGGTGTTCAAAATGATGAACGGTTTTGATAGATTTAGGATTAACTGTTTCCAGTGGCAGGAGGGTCGGTAACCAGAGGACACAGATTGAAGATAATCGGACAAAGAACCAGAGGGGGAGATGAGGAGAATGTTTTTACGCAGCGAGTTGTTGTGATCTGGAACGCGCTGCCTGAAAGGGCGGTGGGAGCAGATTCAATAGGAAATTTCAAAAGGGGAATTGGAGAAATACTTGAAGGGGGAAAATTTGCAGGGCTGTGGGGAAAGAGTGGGGGAGTGGGACTAATTGGAGAGCTCGTTCAAAGAGCCGGCACAGGCTCGATGGGCCGAATGACCTCCTTCTGTGTGGTGAGATTCTATGATTCATGTCCTGGCCTGTTGGAACAGCTCATTGTTTAATGTTACTTGTGGGGACTGACTCATTCCAACACCCACAGATTCCAAGAATGATCTTCAATCAGATATCATGTATCTTGTTACCTTATCCTGGCTGGAGGGAATCTGTCGCAATAAAATGCTTCTTCTCAGGTTACCCGCCTTCAGTTTAATCTAAGTGAGCAGTTATCGGCCAATAATTAACTCAACCCACAGGAAATTAGCAGAGTAAGGGGCTTTAAACTGAGGGACCGTCTGCTCTCTCAGGTGGGTATAAAAGATCCCGCGTCCTCTAATTTTCACTCGTGGCTCAGTGCGTCTCGTGCTCTCTCTCGCCCCTGAGTCAGAAGATCATGAGTGTGAGCCCCCGCTAAAGCCACCACCAATCACCACAAATTGCACAAACCAATCACCGCTACACAACTCCGCCAATCACCGCTATCACACTCGACCTATCACTGCTATAACACACCGCCAATCATCGCTATCCCAAACCACCAAGCACCGCGATCCCACACCGCCAATCGCCATGATCCCACACCGGCTATCACCGCTATCACACACTGCCAATCACCGCTATCACACACCGCAAATTACCGCTATCACACACCGCAAATTACCGCAATCACAAGCCACCAATCACCGCTATACCACACTGCCAATTACCGCAATCACACGCCACCAATCACATGATCTCACACAGCCAATCACCATGATCCCACACCGCCAATCACCGCGATCCCAAACTGCCAATCTCCGCGATCCCACACCGCTAATCACCATGATCCCACACCGCCAATCACCGCTATCACACACTTCCAATTACCGCAATCACACACCACCAATCACCACTATCACACACCAACAATCACCACTCTCCCACACCACCAATCACCGCTATCCCACGCCACCAATCACCACTCTCCTACACCACCAATCACCGCTATCCCACGCCACCAATCACCACTATCCCACAAGACCAATCACCACTATCCCACAAGACCAATCACCGCTATCCCACACCACCAATCACTGCTATCCTACACCACCAATCACCGCTATCCCACACCACCAATCACAGCTATCCCACAACACGAATTACTGCTATCCCACACCGCCAATCACCGCTATCCCCCACCACCAATCACTGCTATCCCACACAGCCAATCACCACTATCCCACAGCACCAATCACCGCTATCACACATCGCCGGTCACCGCTAACCCATACCGCTAATCACGGCTATCCCACACCACCAATCACCGCTATCCCACACCATGAATCACGGCTATCCCACAAAACCAATCACCGCGATCCCACGCCGTCAATCATCACTATCCCACACCGCAAATCACCGCTATCCCACACCACCAATCACCGCTATCCCACACCACCAATCGCTGTTAGCCCACACCAACAATCACTGCTACACCCCACTGCCAATCACCGCTACACCACACTGCCAATCACCGCTATACCACACCACCAATAACCGCTATCACACAACGCCAATCACCGCTATCACACGCCACCAATCACTGCCATCACACACCACCAATCACCGCTATCCCACACCACCAATCACCACAATCCCACACCGCCAATCACCACTATCCTACACCACGATTCATGCCTATCCCACATCACCAATCACCGCTATCCCACACCGCCAATCACGGCTATCCCACGCCACCAATCACTGCTATCACACACCACCAATCGCTGCTATCCCACACCACCAATCACCACAATCCCACACCGCCAATCACCACTATCCTACACCATGATTTATGCCTATCCCACATCACCAATCATGGCTATCCCACGCCACCAATCACGGCTATCCCACGCCACCAATCACCGCTATCCCACATCACCAATCACCGCTATCCCACACCACCAATCATGGCTATTCCACACCACCAATCATGGCTATTCCACGCCACCAATCACCGCTATCCCACATCACCAATCACCACTATCCCACACCACCAATCATGGCTATTCCACGCCACCAATCACGGCTGTCCCACACCATCAATCACCGCTATCCCACACCACCAATCACCGCTATCACACATCATCAATCAGCACAGTCCCAAACCGCCAATCACTGCTAGCCAACACCACCAATCACCGCTAGCCCACACCGCCAATCACCGTTATCCCACACCGCAAATCACTGCTATCCCACACCGCAATCACATGCCCCCAATCACCGCTATCACGCATGACCTATCACCACTATCACACATGGCCTATCACCGCTATCATACACTGCCAATCACCGCTATACCACACCACCAATAACCGCTATCACACAACGCCAATCACCGCTATCACACGCCACCAATCACTGCTATCCCATGCCGCCAAGCACCGCTATCCCACAACAGCAATCACTGATATCACACACCACCAATCACTGCTATCCCACACCGACAATCATCACTATCCCACACCGCGAATCACCGCTATCCCACACCACCAATCGCCGTTATCCCACACTAACAATCACCGCTATCCCACACCAACAATCACTGCTATCCCACACCACCAATCACTGCTATCCTACACCACCAATCACCGCTATCCCACACCACCAATCACCGCTATCCCACACCACCAATCATGGCTATTCTACACCACCAATCATGGTTATTCCACGCCACCAATCACCGCTATCCCACATCACCAATCACCGCTATCCCACACCACCAATCATGGCTATTCCACGCCACCAATCCCGGCTGTCCCACACCATCAATCATCGCTATCCCACACCACCAATCACCGCTATCACACAGCATCAATCAGCACAGTCCCAAACCGCCAATCACTGCTAGCCAACACCGCCAATCACCGCTAGCCCACACCACCAATCACCGTTATCCCACACTGCAAATCACTGCTATCCCACACCGCAATCACATGCCCCCAATCACCGCTATCACGCATGACCTATCACCACTATCACACAAGACCTATCACCGCTATCACACACTGCCAATCACCGCTATACCACACCACCAATAACCGCTATCACACAACGCCAATCACCGCTATCACACGCCACCAATCACTGCTATCCCATGCCGCCAAGCACCGCTATCCCACAACACCAATCACTGATATCACACACCACCAATCACTGCTATCCCACACCGACAATCATCACTATCCCACACCGCGAATCACCGCTATCCCACACCACCAATCTCCGCTATCCCACAACACCAAACACGGCTATCCCACACCGACAATCACCACTATCCCACACCGTGAATCACTGCTATCCCACACCACCAATCACCGTTATCCCACACTAACAATCACCGCTATCCCACACCAACAATCACTGCTATCCCACACCACAAATCACTGCTATCCTACACCACCAATCACTGCTATCCCACACCACCAATCACCGCTATTCCACACCAACAATCACCGATATCCCACACCAACAATCACCGCTATCCCACACCACCAACACCGCAATACCACACCACCAATCACGGCTATACCACACCATGAATCACCACTATCCCAAACCACCAAGAACCGCTACCCCACACCGCCAATCAATGCTATCCCACACCATCATTCACCGCTATCCCACGCCACCAATCAGCGATATCCCACACCACCAATCACCACTATCCCACAAGACCAATCACCGCTATCCCACACCTCCAATCACCGCTATCCCACACCAACAATCACCACTATCACACAACAGAAATCACCGCTATACCACACCGCCAATCATCGCTTTCCCACACTGGCAATCACCGCGATACAACACTGCCAATCACCGCTATCCAACACCGCCAATCACCGATATCGCACACCACCAGTCACCGCTAAGTAACACCACCAATCACCGCTATCCCACACCATCAATCACCGCTATCACACACGACCAATCACCGCTATCCCACACCACCAATCACCACAATCCCACACCGCCAATCACCACTATCCTACACCACGATTCACGCCTATCGCACATCACCAATCACCGCTATCCCATGCCACCAATCACGGCTATCCCACACCACCAATCACTGTTATCCCACGCCACCAATCACAGCTATCCCACATCACCAATCACCGCTATCCCACACCACCAACCGTGGCTATTCCACACCACCAATCTTGGCTATTCCACGCCACCTATCACCGCTATCCCACATCACCAATCACCGCTATTCCACACCACCAATAATGGCTATTCCACGCCACCAATCACGGCTGTCCCACACCATCAATCACCGCTATCCCACACCACCAATCACCACTATCACACATCATCAATCAGCACAGTCCCAAACCGCCAATCACTGCTAGCCAACACCGCCAATCACCGCTAGCCCTCACCGCCAATCACCGTTAACCCACACCGCAAATCACTGATATCCCACACCGCAATCACATACCCCCAATCACCGCTATCACACATGACCTATCATCACTATCACACATGACTTATCACCGCTATCACACACTGCCAATCACCGCTATACCACACCACCAATAACCGCTATCACACAACGCCAATCACCGCTATCACACACCACCAATCACTGATATCACACACCACCAATCACTGCTATCCCACACCGACAATCATCACTATCCCACACCGCAAATCACTGCTATCCCACACCACCAATCACCGCTATCCCACACCACCAATCACCACTATTCCACACCAACAATCACCGTTATCCCACACGAACAATCACCGCGATCACACACCAACAATCACCACTATCCCACACCACCAATCACCACTATCCAACAAGACCAATCACCGCTATCCCACAAGACCAATCACCGCTATCCCACACCACCAATCACTGCTATCCTACACCACCAATCACCGCTATCCCACATCACCAATCACCGCTGTCCCACACCACCAATCACCGCTATCCCACATCACCAATCACCGCTATCCCACAACACGAATCACTGCTATCCCACACCGCCAATCAACGCTATCCCCAACCACCAATCACTGCTATCGCACACCGACAATCACCGCTATCCCACACCACCAATCACCGCTATCCCACACCACCAATCACTGCTATCCTACACCACCAATCACCGCTATCCCACAACATGAATCACTGCTATCCCACACCGCCAATCAACGCTATCCCCAACCACCAATCACTGCTATCGCACACCGACAATCACCGCTATCCCACACCACCAATCACTGCTATCGCACACCGACAATCACCGCTATCCCACACCACCAATCACCGCTATCCCACACAGCCAATCACCGCTATCCCAGAGCATCAATCACCGCTATCAATCATCGCCTGTCACCACTAACCCATACCGCTAATCGCGGCTATACCACACCACCAATCACCGCTATCCCACAGCACCTATCACCGCTATCCCACACCACCAATCACGGCTATCCCACACCATGAATCACGGCTATCCCACAAAACCAATCACCGCGATCCCACACTGTCAATCATCACTATCCCACACCGCAAATTACCGCTATCCCACACCACCAATCACCGCTATCCCACACCACCAATCGCTGCTAGCCCACACCACCAATCACTGCTACACCACACTGCCAATCACCACTACACCACACTGACAATCACCGCTATACCACACAACCAATAACCGCTATCTCACAATGCCAATCACCACTATCACACACCGCCAATCACCGCAATCACACACCACCAATCACGGCAATACCACACCACCAATCACCGCTATACCACACCATGAATCACCGCTATCCCAAACCACCAAGAACCGCTATCGCACACCGCCAATCAACGCTATCCCACACCATCATTCACTGCTATCCCACACCACCAATCACCGCTATCCCACACCAACAATCACCACTATCCCACAAGACCAATCACCGTTATCCCACACATCCAATCACCGCTATCCCACACCACCAATCACCACTATCACAGAACATAAATCGCCGCTATACCACACCGCCAATCACCGCTATCCCACACCGACAATCACCGTGATGCAACACTGCCAATCACCGCTATCCATCACCACCAATCACCGATATCGCACACCACCAGTCACCGCTAAGTAACACCATCAATCACCGCTATCCCACACCATCAATCACCGCTACCACACACCACCAATCACAGTTATACCACACTACCAATCACCGCTATCCCACACCACCAATCACCGCTATCCTACACCAAGAATCACGGCTATTCCACACCACCAATCACCACTATTCCACACCACCAATCACCGCTATCCCACACCACCAATCACCGCTATCCCACACCACCAATCATGGCTATTCCACGCCACCAATCACTGCTATCCTACTCCACCAATCACCGCTAGCCCACACCGCCAATCACCATTATCCCACACCGCAAATCACTGCTATCCCACACTACAATCACATGCCACCAATCACCGCTATCACACATGAACTATCACCGCAATCACACACTGCCAATCACTGCTGCACCACACTGCCAATCACCGCTATCACGCATGACCTATCACCTCTATGCCACACCGCCAATTACCGCTATCCCACACCACCAATCACTGCTAACCCACACCATCAATCACTGCTATCCCACACCACCAACAATGCAGCATTCTCTCAGTATTGACCCACTTACAGTGCAGCCATCCCTCTGTACAGCTCCTCCGAAAGTGCGGCGCTCCCTCAGTACTGCCCCTTCGAAAGTGCGGCGCTCCCTCAGTACTGACTCTCCGACAGTGTAGCGCTCCCTCAGTACTGCTCCTACGACAGTGCAGCATACCCTCAGTACTGCTCCTCCGACAGTGCAGCGCTCCCTCAGTAGTGACGCTCCGACAGTGCAGCGCTCCCTCAGTACTTCCCCTCCAACAGTGCAGCAATCCCTCAGTACTGCCCTTCCGAAAGTGCAGCACTCCCTCAGTACTGCACCTCCGACAGTGCAGCACTCCCTCAGTACTGCCCCTCTGACAGTGCGGCACTCCCTCAGTACTGCCCCTCTGACAGTGCGGCGCTCCCTCAGCACTGCCCCTCCGACAGTGCAGCGCTCCCTCAGTACTGCCCCTCCAACAGTGCGGCGCTCCCTCAGTACTGGATAACCGGGGAGCGTGTCAGCCTAGATATTTGTGCTCAAGTCTCTGTACTGGGAACTTGAGCCCATGAACTTCAGACTCAGAGGTGAGAGGGAGGGAGACCCACGGAGCTGCGGCTGACACAAGAGGGCTCCTCTCGTTTTGTTGGGGGTGGAGCAGTGGGGTCGTGCACGGACCTTTCCCCTCTCTGTGTCATAGTGCGTGACATTTGTCAACACCGTGAGTTAGGAATGCAACACCGCCCGGCCTGAACATCCCCTGAATGGACCGACATTGGCCATTTGCCAAGACTGACCGGTGACCCTTCCTGCGACCCTCCACCCTGACCTCGCCTGTGGCCAGCATGGGCGGCTTGAAATGACGCTGAAGATCAATCTCTTGCGGGATATCACAGCTCTGTGAGAGAGAAAATTAATATTTAAACGGAGAATACATCACTCTGTTAATTTCTACCCTTTATCACAGAGGCGTGGAGCACTAAAGCAAGGAAGTTTATTGCTAAATCCTTTATAAGTCTCTGGTGAGGCCTCAGCCGGTGTATTGTGTCCAATTCTGGGCACCGCACTTCAGGAATGGTCTCAAGGCTTTAGAGAGGGTGCAGAGGAGATTGACCCGAATGGTACCAGGGATGAGGGACTTCAGTTACATGGAAATCTGGGATTGATCTCCTTAGAGCACTGAAGGTTAAGGGGAGATTTAATTGAGGTGTTCAAAATGATGAACGGTTTTGATAGATTTAGGATTAACTGTTTCCAGTGGCAGGAGGGTCGGTAACCAGAGGACACAGATTGAAGATAATCGGACAAAGAACCAGAGGGGGAGATGAGGAGAATGTTTTTACGCAGCGAGTTGTTGTGATCTGGAACGCGCTGCCTGAAAGGGCGGTGGGAGCAGATTCAATAGGAAATTTCAAAAGGGGAATTGGAGAAATACTTGAAGGGGGAAAATTTGCAGGGCTGTGGGGAAAGAGTGGGGGAGTGGGACTAATTGGAGAGCTCGTTCAAAGAGCCGGCACAGGCTCGATGGGCCGAATGACCTCCTTCTGTGTGGTGAGATTCTATGATTCATGTCCTGGCCTGTTGGAACAGCTCATTGTTTAATGTTACTTGTGGGGACTGACTCATTCCAACACCCACAGATTCCAAGAATGATCTTCAATCAGATATCATGTATCTTGTTACCTTATCCTGGCTGGAGGGAATCTGTCGCAATAAAATGCTTCTTCTCAGGTTACCCGCCTTCAGTTTAATCTAAGTGAGCAGTTATCGGCCAATAATTAACTCAACCCACAGGAAATTAGCAGAGTAAGGGGCTTTAAACTGAGGGACCGTCTGCTCTCTCAGGTGGGTATAAAAGATCCCGCGTCCTCTAGTTTTCACTCGTGGCTCAGTGCGTCTCGTGCTCTCTCTCGCCCCTGAGTCAGAAGATCATGAGTGTGAGCCCCCGCTAAAGCCACCACCAATCACCACAAATTGCACAAACCAATCACCGCTACACAACTCCGCCAATCACCGCTATCACACTCGACCTATCACTGCTATAACACACCGCCAATCATCGCTATCCCAAACCACCAAGCACCGCGATCCCACACCGCCAATCACCATGATCCCACACCGGCTATCACCGCTATCACACACTGCCAATCACCGCTATCACACACCGCAAATTACCGCTATCACACACCGCAAATTACCGCAATCACAAGCCACCAATCACCGCTATACCACACTGCCAATTACCGCAATCACACGCCACCAATCACATGATCTCACACAGCCAATCACCATGATCCCACACCGCCAATCACCGCGATCCCAAACTGCCAATCACCGCGATCCCACACCGCTAATCACCATGATCCCACACCGCCAATCACCGCTATCACACACTTCCAATTACCGCAATCACACACCACCAATCACCACTATCACACACCAACAATCACCACTCTCCCACACCACCAATCACCGCTATCCCACGCCACCAATCACCACTCTCCTACACCACCAATCACCGCTATCCCACGCCACCAATCACCACTATCCCACAAGACCAATCACCGCGATCCCACACCAGCAATCACCACTATCCCACAAGACCAATCACCACTATCCCACAAGACCAATCACCGCTATCCCACACCACCAATCACTGCTATCCTACACCACCAATCACTGCTATCCCACACCACCAATCACCGCTATCCCACAACACGAATTACTGCTATCCCACACCGCCAATCACCGCTATCCCACACCACCAATCACTGCTATCCCACACAGCCAATCACCACTATCCCACAGCACCAATCACCGCTATCACACATCGCCGGTCACCGCTAACCCATACCGCTAATCACGGCTATCCCACACCACCAATCACCGCTATCCCACACCATGAATCACGGCTATCCCACAAAACCAATCACCGCGATCCCACGCCGTCAATCATCACTATCCCACACCGCAAATCACCGCTATCCCACACCACCAATCACCGCTATCCCACACCACCAATCGCTGTTAGCCCACACCAACAATCACTGCTACACCCCACTGCCAATCACCGCTACACCACACTGCCAATCACCGCTATACCACACCACCAATAACCGCTATCACACAACGCCAATCACCGCTATCACACGCCACCAATCACCGCTATCCCACACCACCAATCACCACAATCCCACACCACCAATCACCACAATCCCACACCGCCAATCACCACTATCCTACACCACGATTCATGCCTATCCCACATCACCAATCACCGCTATCCCACACCGCCAATCACGGCTATCCCACGCCACCAATCACTGCTATCACACACCACCAATCGCTGCTATCCCACACCACCAATCACCACAATCCCACACCGCCAATCACCACTATCCTACACCATGATTTATGCCTATCCCACATCACCAATCATGGCTATCCCACGCCACCAATCACGGCTATCCCACGCCACCAATCACCGCTATCCCACATCACCAATCACCGCTATCCCACACCACCAATCATGGCTATTCCACACCACCAATCATGGCTATTCCACGCCACCAATCACCGCTATCCCACATCACCAATCACCACTATCCCACACCACCAATCATGGCTATTCCACGCCACCAATCACGGCTGTCCCACACCATCAATCACCGCTATCCCACACCACCAATCACCGCTATCACACATCATCAATCAGCACAGTCCCAAACCGCCAATCACTGCTAGCCAACACCACCAATCACCGCTAGCCCACACCGCCAATCACCGTTATCCCACACCGCAAATCACTGCTATCCCACACCGCAATCACATGCCCCCAATCACCGCTATCACGCATGACCTATCACCACTATCACACATGGCCTATCACCGCTATCATACACTGCCAATCACCGCTATACCACACCACCAATAACCGCTATCACACAACGCCAATCACCGCTATCACACGCCACCAATCACTGCTATCCCATGCCGCCAAGCACCGCTATCCCACAACAGCAATCACTGATATCACACACCACCAATCACTGCTATCCCACACCGACAATCATCACTATCCCACACCGCGAATCACCGCTATCCCACACCACCAATCGCCGTTATCCCACACTAACAATCACCGCTATCCCACACCAACAATCACTGCTATCCCACACCACCAATCACTGCTATCCTACACCACCAATCACCGCTATCCCACACCACCAATCACCGCTATTCCACACCAACAATCACCGATATCCCACACCAACAATCACCGCTATCCCACACCACCAATCATGGCTATTCTACACCACCAATCATGGTTATTCCACGCCACCAATCACCGCTATCCCACATCACCAATCACCGCTATCCCACACCACCAATCATGGCTATTCCACGCCACCAATCCCGGCTGTCCCACACCATCAATCATCGCTATCCCACACCACCAATCACCGCTATCACACAGCATCAATCAGCACAGTCCCAAACCGCCAATCACTGCTAGCCAACACCGCCAATCACCGCTAGCCCACACCACCAATCACCGTTATCCCACACTGCAAATCACTGCTATCCCACACCGCAATCACATGCCCCCAATCACCGCTATCACGCATGACCTATCACCACTATCACACAAGACCTATCACCGCTATCACACACTGCCAATCACCGCTATACCACACCACCAATAACCGCTATCACACAACGCCAATCACCGCTATCACACGCCACCAATCACTGCTATCCCATGCCGCCAAGCACCGCTATCCCACAACACCAATCACTGATATCACACACCACCAATCACTGCTATCCCACACCGACAATCATCACTATCCCACACCGCGAATCACCGCTATCCCACACCACCAATCTCCGCTATCCCACAACACCAAACACGGCTATCCCACACCGACAATCACCACTATCCCACACCGTGAATCACTGCTATCCCACACCACCAATCACCGTTATCCCACACTAACAATCACCGCTATCCCACACCAACAATCACTGCTATCCTACACCACCAATCACTGCTATCCCACACCACCAATCACCGCTATTCCACACCAACAATCACCGATATCCCACACCAACAATCACCGCTATCCCACACCACCAACACCGCAATACCACACCACCAATCACGGCTATACCACACCATGAATCACCACTATCCCAAACCACCAAGAACCGCTACCCCACACCGCCAATCAATGCTATCCCACACCATCATTCACCGCTATCCCACGCCACCAATCAGCGATATCCCACACCACCAATCACCACTATCCCACAAGACCAATCACCGCTATCCCACACCTCCAATCACCGCTATCCCACACCAACAATCACCACTATCACACAACAGAAATCACCGCTATACCACACCGCCAATCATCGCTTTCCCACACTGGCAATCACCGCGATACAACACTGCCAATCACCGCTATCCAACACCGCCAATCACCGATATCGCACACCACCAGTCACCGCTATCACACACGACCAATCACCGCTATCCCACACCACCAATCACCACAATCCCACACCGCCAATCACCACTATCCTACACCACGATTCACGCCTATCGCACATCACCAATCACCGCTATCCCATGCCACCAATCACGGCTATCCCACACCACCAATCACTGTTATCCCACGCCACCAATCACAGCTATCCCACATCACCAATCACCGCTATCCCACACCACCAACCGTGGCTATTCCACACCACCAATCTTGGCTATTCCACGCCACCTATCACCGCTATCCCACATCACCAATCACCGCTATTCCACACCACCAATAATGGCTATTCCACGCCACCAATCACGGCTGTCCCACACCATCAATCACCGCTATCCCACACCACCAATCACCACTATCACACATCATCAATCAGCACAGTCCCAAACCGCCAATCACTGCTAGCCAACACCGCCAATCACCGCTAGCCCTCACCGCCAATCACCGTTAACCCACACCGCAAATCACTGATATCCCACACCGCAATCACATACCCCCAATCACCGCTATCACACATGACCTATCATCACTATCACACATGACTTATCACCGCTATCACACACTGCCAATCACCGCTATACCACACCACCAATAACCGCTATCACACAACGCCAATCACCGCTATCACACACCACCAATCACTGATATCACACACCACCAATCACTGCTATCCCACACCGACAATCATCACTATCCCACACCGCAAATCACTGCTATCCCACACCACCAATCACCGCTATCCCACACCACCAATCACCACTATTCCACACCAACAATCACCGTTATCCCACACGAACAATCACCGCGATCACACACCAACAATCACCACTATCCCACACCACCAATCACCACTATCCCACAAGACCAATCACCGCTATCCAACAAGACCAATCACCGCTATCCCACACCACCAATCACTGCTATCCTACACCACCAATCACCGCTATCCCACATCACCAATCACCGCTGTCCCACACCACCAATCACCGCTATCCCACATCACCAATCACCGCTATCCCACAACACGAATCACTGCTATCCCACACCGCCAATCAACGCTATCCCCAACCACCAATCACTGCTATCGCACACCGACAATCACCGCTATCCCACACCACCAATCACCGCTATCCCACACCACCAATCACTGCTATCCTACACCACCAATCACCGCTATCCCACAACATGAATCACTGCTATCCCACACCGCCAATCAACGCTATCCCCAACCACCAATCACTGCTATCGCACACCGACAATCACCGCTATCCCACACCACCAATCACTGCTATCGCACACCGACAATCACCGCTATCCCACACCACCAATCACCGCTATCCCACACAGCCAATCACCGCTATCCCAGAGCATCAATCACCGCTATCAATCATCGCCTGTCACCACTAACCCATACCGCTAATCGCGGCTATACCACACCACCAATCACCGCTATCCCACAGCACCTATCACCGCTATCCCACACCACCAATCACGGCTATCCCACACCATGAATCACGGCTATCCCACAAAACCAATCACCGCGATCCCACACTGTCAATCATCACTATCCCACACCGCAAATTACCGCTATCCCACACCACCAATCACCGCTATCCCACACCACCAATCGCTGCTAGCCCACACCACCAATCACTGCTACACCACACTGCCAATCACCACTACACCACACTGACAATCACCGCTATACCACACAACCAATAACCGCTATCTCACAATGCCAATCACCACTATCACACACCGCCAATCACCGCAATCACACACCACCAATCACGGCAATACCACACCACCAATCACCGCTATACCACACCATGAATCACCGCTATCCCAAACCACCAAGAACCGCTATCGCACACCGCCAATCAACGCTATCCCACACCATCATTCACTGCTATCCCACACCAACAATCACCACTATCCCACAAGACCAATCACCGTTATCCCACACATCCAATCACCGCTATCCCACACCACCAATCACCACTATCACAGAACATAAATCGCCGCTATACCACACCGCCAATCACCGCTATCCCACACCGACAATCACCGTGATGCAACACTGCCAATCACCGCTATCCATCACCACCAATCACCGATATCGCACACCACCAGTCACCGCTAAGTAACACCATCAATCACCGCTATCCCACACCATCAATCACCGCTACCACACACCACCAATCACAGTTATACCACACTACCAATCACCACTATCCCACACCACCAATCACCGCTATCCTACACCAAGAATCACGGCTATTCCACACCACCAATCACCACTATTCCACACCACCAATCACCGCTATCCCACACCACCAATCACCGCTATCCCACACCACCAATCATGGCTATTCCACGCCACCAATCACTGCTATCCTACTCCACCAATCACCGCTAGCCCACACCGCCAATCACCATTATCCCACACCGCAAATCACTGCTATCCCACACTACAATCACATGCCACCAATCACCGCTATCACACATGAACTATCACCGCAATCACACACTGCCAATCACTGCTGCACCACACTGCCAATCACCGCTATCACACATGACCTATCACCTCTATGCCACACCGCCAATTACCGCTATCCCACACCACCAATCACTGCTAACCCACACCATCAATCACTGCTATCCCACACCACCAACAATGCAGCATTCTCTCAGTATTGACCCACTTACAGTGCAGCCATCCCTCTGTACAGCTCCTCCGAAAGTGCGGCGCTCCCTCAGTACTGCCCCTTCGAAAGTGCGGCGCTCCCTCAGTACTGACTCTCCGACAGTGTAGCGCTCCCTCAGTACTGCTCCTACGACAGTGCAGCATACCCTCAGTACTGCTCCTCCGACAGTGCAGCGCTCCCTCAGTAGTGACGCTCCGACAGTGCAGCGCTCCCTCAGTACTTCCCCTCCAACAGTGCAGCAATCCCTCAGTACTGCCCTTCCGAAAGTGCAGCACTCCCTCAGTACTGCACCTCCGACAGTGCAGCACTCCCTCAGTACTGCCCCTCTGACAGTGCGGCACTCCGTCAGTACTGCCCCTCTGACAGTGCGGCGCTCCCTCAGCACTGCCCCTCCGACAGTGCAGCGCTCCCTCAGTACTGCCCCTCCAACAGTGCGGCGCTCCCTCAGTACTGGATAACCAGAGAGAGTGTCAGCCTAGATATTTGTGCTCAAGTCTCTGTACTGGGAACTTGAGCCCATGAACTTCAGACTCAGAGGTGAGAGGGAGGGAGACCCACGGAGCCACGGCTGACACAAGAGGGCTCCTCTCGTTTTGTTGGGGGTGGAGCAGTGGGGTCGTGCACGGACCTTTCCCCTCTCTGTGTCATAGTGCGTGACATTTGTCAACACCGTGAGTTAGGAATGCAACACCGCCCGGCCTGAACATCCCCTGAATGGACCGACATTGGCCATTTGCCAAGACTGACCGGCGACCCTTCCTGCGACCCTCCACCCTGACCTCACCTGTGGCCAGCACGGGCGGCTTGAAATGACGCTGAAGGTCAATCTCTTGCGGGATATCACAGCTCTGTGAGAGAGAAAATTAATATTTCTACGGAGAATACATCACTCTGTTAATTTCTACCCTTTATCACAGAGGCGTGGAGCACTAAAGCAAGGAAGTTTATTGCTAAATCCTTTATAAGTCTCTGGTGAGGCCTCAGCCGGTGTATTGTGTCCAATTCTGGGCACCGCACTTCAGGAATGGTCTCAAGGCTTTAGAGAGGGTGCAGAGGAGATTGACCCGAATGGTACCAGGGATGAGGGACTTCAGTTACATGGAAATCTGGGATTGATCTCCTTAGAGCACTGAAGGTTAAGGGGAGATTTAATTGAGGTGTTCAAAATGATGAACGGTTTTGATAGATTTAGGATTAACTGTTTCCAGTGGCAGGAGGGTCGGTAACCAGAGGACACCGATTGAAGATAATCGGACAAAGAACCAGAGGGGGAGATGAGGAGAATGTTTTTACGCAGCGAGTTGTTGTGATCTGGAACGCGCTGCCTGAAAGGGCGGTGGGAGCGGATTCAATAGGAACTTTCAAAAGGGGAATTGGAGAAATACTTGAAGAGGAAAATTTGCAGGGCTGTGGGGAAAGAGTGGGGGAGTGGGACTAATTGGAGAGCTCGTTCAAAGAGCCGGCACAGGCACGTTGGGCCGAATGAGCTCCTTCTGTGTGGTGAGATTCTATGATTCATGTCCCGGCCTGTTGGACTCCTTTCCCCCCCCCTTTCCTTTTGTTTCTCTCGCACACCTGGCAGCTATCTTTTGCCCTGCCAGTACACTTTACACCTAATCACAGCCTATTACCATCTCGTCTAGCTTCTAATCTCTTTTACTTCTTTTGGTTCTTTTATTCTTTTGTCCGATCGCAGCCCTGCCTTCGATCTAGTTCCTTTTCTCTCCAGTTTTGAAGAAGGGTCAAACCCGAAACGTCAACTCAAATTTCTCTCCACGGATGTTGCCTGACTTGCTGAGTTTTTCCAGCATTTTCTGTTGTTATGTTGGAACAGCCCATTGTTTAATGTTACTTGTGGGGACTGACTCATTCCAACACCCACAGATTCCAAGAACGATCTTCAATCAGATATCATGTAACTTGTTACCTTATCCTGGCTGGAGGGAATCTGTCGCAATAAAATGCTTCTTCTCAGGTTACCCGCCTTCAGTTTAATCTAAGTGAGCAGTTATGGGCCAATAATTAACTCAACCCACAGGAAATTAGCAGAGTAAGGGGCTTTAAACTGAGGGACCGTCTGCTCTCTCAGGTGGGTATAAAAGATCCCGCGCCCTCTAGTTTTCACTCGTGGCTCAGTGCGTCTCGTGCTCTCTCTCGCCCCTGAGTCAGAAGATCATGAGTGTGAGCCCCCGCTAAAGCCACCACCAATCACCACAAATTGCACAAACCAATCACCGCTAAACAACACCGTCAATCACCGCTATCACACTCGACCTATCACCGCTATCACACACCGCCAATCATCGCTATCCCAAACCACCAAGCACCGCGATCCCACACCGCCAATCACCATGATCCCACACCGGCTATCGCCGCTATCACACACTGCCAATCACCGCTATCACACACCGCAAATTACCGCTATCACACACCGCAAATGACCGCAATCACTAGCCACCAATCACCACTATACCACACTGCCAATTACCGCAATCACACGCCACCAATCACATGATCCCACACAGCCAATCACCATGATCCCACACCGCCAATCACCGCTATCGCACACTGCCAATCACCGCGATCCCACACCGCCAATCACCGCTATCACACACTTCCAATTACCGCAATCGCACACCACCAATCACCGCTACCCCACGCCACCAATCACCACTCTCCCACACCACCAATCACCGCTATCCCACGCCACCAATCACCACTCTCCCACACCACCAATCACCGCTATCCCACGCCACCAATCACCGCTATCCCACGCCACCAATCACTGCTATCCTACACCACCAATCACCGCTATCCCACAACATGAATCACTGCTATCCCACACCGCCAATCAACGCTATCCCCAACCACCAATCACTGCTATCGCACACCGACAATCACCGCTATCCCACACCACCAATCACTGCTATCGCACACCGACAATCACCGCTATCCCACACCACCAATCACCGCTATCCCACACAGCCAATCACCGCTATCCCAGAGCACCTATCACCGCTATCCCACACCACCAATCACGGCTATCCCACACCATGAATCACGGCTATCCCACAAAACCAATCACCGCGATCCCACACTGTCAATCATCACTATCCCACACCGCAAATTACCGCTATCCCACACCACCAATCACCGCTATCCCACACCACCAATCGCTGCTAGCCCACACCACCAATCACTGCTACACCACACTGCCAATCACCACTACACCACACTGACAATCACCGCTATACCACACAACCAATAACCGCTATCTCACAATGCCAATCACCACTATCACACACTGCCAATCACCGCAATCACACACCACCAATCACGGCAATACCACACCACCAATCACCGCTATACCACACCATGAATCACCGCTATCCCAAACCACCAAGAACCGCTATCGCACACCGCCAATCAACGCTATCCCACACCATCATTCACTGCTATCCCACACCACCAATCACCGCTATCCCACACCAACAATCACCACTATCCCACAAGACCAATCACCGTTATCCCACACATCCAATCACCGCTATCCCACACCACCAATCACCACTATCACAGAACATAAATCGCCGCTATACCACACCGCCAATCACCGCTATCCCACACCGACAATCACCGTGATGCAACACTGCCAATCACCGCTATCCATCACCACCAATCACCGATATCGCACACCACCAGTCACCGCTAAGTAACACCATCAATCACCGCTATCCCACACCATCAATCACCGCTACCACACACCACCAATCACAGTTATACCACACTACCAATCACCGCTATCCCACACCACCAATCACCGCTATCCTACACCAAGAATCACGGCTATTCCACACCACCAATCACCACTATTCCACACCACCAATCACCGCTATCCCACACCACCAATCACCGCTATCCCACACCACCAATCATGGCTATTCCACGCCACCAATCACTGCTATCCTACTCCACCAATCACCGCTAGCCCACACCGCCAATCACCATTATCCCACACCGCAAATCACTGCTATCCCACACTACAATCACATGCCACCAATCACCGCTATCACACATGAACTATCACCGCAATCACACACTGCCAATCACTGCTGCACCACACTGCCAATCACCGCTATCACACATGACCTATCACCTCTATGCCACACCGCCAATTACCGCTATCCCACACCACCAATCACTGCTAACCCACACCATCAATCACTGCTATCCCACACCACCAACAATGCAGCATTCTCTCAGTATTGACCCACTTACAGTGCAGCCATCCCTCTGTACAGCTCCTCCGAAAGTGCGGCGCTCCCTCAGTACTGCCCCTTCGAAAGTGCGGCGCTCCCTCAGTACTGACTCTCCGACAGTGTAGCGCTCCCTCAGTACTGCTCCTACGACAGTGCAGCATACCCTCAGTACTGCTCCTCCGACAGTGCAGCGCTCCCTCAGTAGTGACGCTCCGACAGTGCAGCGCTCCCTCAGTACTTCCCCTCCAACAGTGCAGCAATCCCTCAGTACTGCCCTTCCGAAAGTGCAGCACTCCCTCAGTACTGCACCTCCGACAGTGCAGCACTCCCTCAGTACTGCCCCTCTGACAGTGCGGCACTCCGTCAGTACTGCCCCTCTGACAGTGCGGCGCTCCCTCAGCACTGCCCCTCCGACAGTGCAGCGCTCCCTCAGTACTGCCCCTCCAACAGTGCGGCGCTCCCTCAGTACTGGATAACCAGAGAGAGTGTCAGCCTAGATATTTGTGCTCAAGTCTCTGTACTGGGAACTTGAGCCCATGAACTTCAGACTCAGAGGTGAGAGGGAGGGAGACCCACGGAGCTACGGCTGACACAAGAGGGCTCCTCTCGTTTTGTTGGGGGTGGGGCAGTGGGGTCGTGCACGGACCTTTCCCCTCTCTGTGTCATAGTGCGTGACATTTGTCAACACCGTGAGTTAGGAATGCAACACCGCCCGGCCTGAACATCCCCTGAATGGACCGACATTGGCCATTTGCCAAGACTGACCGGCGACCCTTCCTGCGACCCTCCACCGTGACCTCACCTGTGGCCAGCACGGGCGGCTTGAAATGACGCTGAAGGTCAATCTCTTGCGGGATATCACAGCTCTGTGAGAGAGAAAATTAATATTTCTACGGAGAATACATCACTCTGTTAATTTCTACCCTTTATCACAGAGGCGTGGAGCACTAAAGCAAGGAAGTTTATTGCTAAATCCTTTATAAGTCTCTGGTGAGGCCTCAGCCGGTGTATTGTGTCCAATTCTGGGCACCGCACTTCAGGAATGGTCTCAAGGCTTTAGAGAGGGTGCAGAGGAGATTGACCCGAATGGTACCAGGGATGAGGGACTTCAGTTACATGGAAATCTGGGATTGATCTCCTTAGAGCACTGAAGGTTAAGGGGAGATTTAATTGAGGTGTTCAAAATGATGAACGGTTTTGATAGATTTAGGATTAACTGTTTCCAGTGGCAGGAGGGTCGGTAACCAGAGGACACCGATTGAAGATAATCGGACAAAGAACCAGAGGGGGAGATGAGGAGAATGTTTTTACGCAGCGAGTTGTTGTGATCTGGAACGCGCTGCCTGAAAGGGCGGTGGGAGCGGATTCAATAGGAACTTTCAAAAGGGGAATTGGAGAAATACTTGAAGAGGAAAATTTGCAGGGCTGTGGGGAAAGAGTGGGGGAGTGGGACTAATTGGAGAGCTCGTTCAAAGAGCCGGCACAGGCACGTTGGGCCGAATGAGCTCCTTCTGTGTGGTGAGATTCTATGATTCATGTCCCGGCCTGTTGGACTCCTTTCCCCCCCCCTTTCCTTTTGTTTCTCTCGCACACCTGGCAGCTATCTTTTGCCCTGCCAGTACACTTTACACCTAATCACAGCCTATTACCATCTCGTCTAGCTTCTAATCTCTTTTACTTCTTTTGGTTCTTTTATTCTTTTGTCCGATCGCAGCCCTGCCTTCGATCTAGTTCCTTTTCTCTCCAGTTTTGAAGAAGGGTCAAACCCGAAACGTCAACTCAAATTTCTCTCCACGGATGTTGCCTGACTTGCTGAGTTTTTCCAGCATTTTCTGTTGTTATGTTGGAACAGCCCATTGTTTAATGTTACTTGTGGGGACTGACTCATTCCAACACCCACAGATTCCAAGAACGATCTTCAATCAGATATCATGTAACTTGTTACCTTATCCTGGCTGGAGGGAATCTGTCGCAATAAAATGCTTCTTCTCAGGTTACCCGCCTTCAGTTTAATCTAAGTGAGCAGTTATGGGCCAATAATTAACTCAACCCACAGGAAATTAGCAGAGTAAGGGGCTTTAAACTGAGGGACCGTCTGCTCTCTCAGGTGGGTATAAAAGATCCCGCGCCCTCTAGTTTTCACTCGTGGCTCAGTGCGTCTCGTGCTCTCTCTCGCCCCTGAGTCAGAAGATCATGAGTGTGAGCCCCCGCTAAAGCCACCACCAATCACCACAAATTGCACAAACCAATCACCGCTAAACAACACCGTCAATCACCGCTATCACACTCGACCTATCACCGCTATCACACACCGCCAATCATCGCTATCCCAAACCACCAAGCACCGCGATCCCACACCGCCAATCACCATGATCCCACACCGGCTATCGCCGCTATCACACACTGCCAATCACCGCTATCACACACCGCAAATTACCGCTATCACACACCGCAAATGACCGCAATCACTAGCCACCAATCACCACTATACCACACTGCCAATTACCGCAATCACACGCCACCAATCACATGATCCCACACAGCCAATCACCATGATCCCACACCGCCAATCACCGCTATCGCACACTGCCAATCACCGCGATCCCACACCGCCAATCACCGCTATCACACACTTCCAATTACCGCAATCGCACACCACCAATCACCGCTACCCCACGCCACCAATCACCACTCTCCCACACCACCAATCACCGCTATCCCACGCCACCAATCACCACTCTCCCACACCACCAATCACCGCTATCCCACGCCACCAATCACCGCTATCCCACGCCACCAATCACCGCTATCCCACACCACCAATCACCGCTATCCCACGCCACCAATCACCGCTATCCCACGCCACCAATCACCGCTATCCCACACCACCAATCACCACTATCCCACACCGCCAATCACCGCTATCACACACTTCCAATTACCGCAATCGCACACCACCAATCACCACTATCACACACCAACAATCACCACTCTCCCACACCACCAATCACCGCTATCCCACACCGCCAATCACCGCTATCACACACTTCCAATTACCGCAATCGCACACCACCAATCACCACTATCACACACCAACAATCACCACTCTCCCACACTGCCAATCACCACTATCCCACGCCACCAATTACCACTATCCCACACCACCAATCACCGCTAACCCACACCACCAATCACCGCTATCCCACACAGTAAATATAGCCAATCAGTGTGGCGATCCATCAGCACTGACCCTCTGACAGTGCAGTGCTCCCTCAGTAATGAACCTCCGACAGTGCAGCGCTCCCTCAGTACTGACCCTCCGACAGTGCGGCGCTCCCTCAGTACTGCCACTCCGGCAGTGCGGCGCTCCCTCAGTACTGCCCCTCCGACAGGGCAGCACTCCCTCAGTACTGCCCCTCCGACAGGGCAGCACTCCCTCAGTACTGCCCCTCCGACAGTACAGTGCTCCCTCAGTACTGCCCCTCCGACAGTGCAGCGCTCCATCAGTACTGCCCCTCCGACAGTGCAGCGCTCCATCAGTACTGCCCCTCCGACAGTACAGCGCTCCCTCAGTACTGGGTAACCGGGGAGAGTGTCAGCCTAGATATTTGTGCTCAAGTCTCTGTAGTGGGAATTTGAACCCATGAACTTCTGACTCAGAGGTGAGAGGGAGGGAGACCCACGGAGCCACGGCTGACACAAGAGGGTTCCTCTCGTTTTGTTGGGGGTGGGGCAGTGGGGTCGTGCACTGACCTTTCCCCTCTGTGTGTCACAGTGCCTGACTTTTGTCAACACCGTGAGCTAGGATTGCATCACCGCCCGGCCTGTACAACCCCTGAATGGACCAACATTGGCCATTTGTGTAGACTGACCTCCGACCCTTCCTGCGACCCTCCACCATGTCCTCGTGTGTGAATAGCACAGACCGCTTGAAACGACGGTGAAGATCAATCTTTTGCGGGATATCACAGCTCTGTGAGAGAGAAGATAAATATTTAAACGGAGAATACATCACTCTGTTATTTTCTACCTTTTATCACAGAGGCGTGGAGCACTAAATCAAGGAAGTATATTGGTAAATCCTTTATGTCTCTGGTGAGGCCTCAGCCGGTGTATTGTGTCCAATCCTGGGCACCACACTTCAGGAATGGTGTCGAGGCTTTAGAGAGGGTGCAGAGGAGATTGACCCGAGTGGTACCTGTTGTGTATGTGCCTTTAAGAGAAGAACTGATTCTATACTGCAGTACCGGCAGTGACCACCCCTGTATATAAAGCCATAGCAGGCTTCTGTATTTCAGTCTTAAGTTACCCTCTGTTCAGCTGCAAGCACGAGCAGAGGGAGCGGCCAGACTTTGGAGAGTGGATTAAAGTGGTGGTCCCCTGACCAGGAAGAGGAGGAGAACGTTGGACCACCACCACCAACTCCACCATCATTACATCAACTGAGGTGCCTGGAGAGAGAGGACAGAGGAGGAGAAGGAGAAAGGAGGCCTACATCAACATCAACCAGGGGAGAGGCCTTTTCTATCACTGCCTCCCCAAATTGGCCTCCACTTCAGGAGAGGGAGAGAGGGGAGAGAAACCAACTGCTTGAAAGGAGGGAAGAAAACTTCATCCGGAACATCTACAGGTGGGTGTTATTTGGGGCACTCTCCCAAGACTTTGTATTTTAGGTGGGGGGAGAAAAGAAGAAGCAAGGCCGGATCATCAAGGGGTGTAGTGTGTGTGTGCTCTTGTTAAAAGCTAGGCCACACACACCACTAATTAGCATCCCTTCTATTGCCTGCCCTGGGAGAGCTTGGAGCTGCCCAAGGTGAAGTCCTTAATTTAATTTAATTACATCGTTAAGACCTGTTGCAGGACTAAGCCTGGGCTTCTCCAGCTTTTCCAGGTGAAGACGTCTTCTCCCCCTGCCAGAAGACCACCATCACCAAAGACTTTTTCCATCGGAGAGTGCAACCCTGCCAACACCCACCCACCATCCTGAGTGGCAACACTGCCCTTTGCGGCCTCCCTCCTTCCCACCCCCCCACCTCTCTCTCTCTCTTTGTCTCTCTCTGCCTGTCTTTCTAAGGCACCTTAGTTTCATCTATTTTATTAATTGCCAATTGAGCAGAAGGGCGAGGGCTCCTCTCCCAATTTAAATCAATAAGGAGAGAGGTGTGTCCTCATTTTAATCAGCTCCCTCTGCTCAATAGAGGACAAAAAAATTATATATATATACACCAAGGCCATTAACACCTTCAGGCCTGTGACTTGGGGTGAGTGTAGCCCTTAAAAAAAAGCACCCCAGAATGGCGACTGCATCTTCGCCGGTGGCGGGGCCAGCCGGGACCTATGCGAGAGTGGTAGCCACAGCCACAGCTGCTCCCGCTGTTCCTGCTGCCCCGTCACCTTTTCGATTAATAACAAAAAAGCTTGGGGTGAAGAGCTACACTCACCCCACTATGACCATCGAGGCCTGCGTCAAGGCCATGGCTGGGGTTGTCGGCCCCTCAGCCATCGTCGCGGCCTCGAAAATGTATGGGAAGGCTGTGTTCTTCCTGGGGTCGGAGCGGGCGGTGTCCCTGGCTGTCGCCAAGGGGCTCACCGTGGGCGGGACCTTCCTGCCGGTGGATCCTCTCGAGGCCACCGCGCAGAGGATCATTATTTCCAACGTCCCGCCCTATGTTCCTGGTGAGCTCCTCCTTCCCCATTTGCGACAACTTGGGGAGGTGAGGTCGGGGATCACGCCCATCCCGCTCGGCTTCCGGGAGGCCAGCCTTCGCCACGTCTTTTCCTTCCGGCGCCAGCTGTTTATCCAGCTGGCGCGGGAGGAGGACACTGAAGGGGCGTTCGTCGTCCTCCACGAGGGGACCGCCTACCGCGCCTTTTGGACGTCGGACGGTGTGAGGTGCCATGCCTGCAGGGAGGTGGGGCACATCAGGAGGGACTGCCCTGCCTCCAAGGCCGCCGGATCATCTCGTGCGGCCGAGGCTGGCGCCGCCGCCGCCGCCCTTCCCCCCGGATCTGCCCGCGCGTCAAGTACGTCTGATGCGCGGTTGACGTCGGGGGCCGATGCCACCAAGGCCTCCGGCGGGGGGGAGGGAGCGTGTCCGGCCGGAAAGAAGGCGCGGGGAAAAAAGAACCACCTTAGGGCAGGCCCCCCCGTGGATGGTGAGCCCTTGCCCCTTGAGCCCCTTACACCCGCGCTCCTCGCGGAGTTGATCAGGGCAGATGTGAGCGGGAGGGGCCCCGTGCCCGAGCCTGTGGCCGCAACCGCCGCAGCGGTAATGCCAATACCTGCGGCCGGGCTCGGGCCCGAGGAACCGGACAAACCTGCTCCGCCGGAGGGAGTCGAGGAGGAGGCCTTTGCAGACATGGAGGTCTCCCTCGCTCCCTCCGTGCTAAAAAGAAGGCGCGACCCCCTGGATGAGGAGGAGGACCGGGAGGAGGAAGGTCCCTCCGAGCAGGGGGAGTCGTCGCCCGCCGCGGGTACTGCGCCCCCCCGCCCCCCCAGCGCTGTCGTCATCACCAGCGATCGGCAGGGGTCGCCTGTCCCTCGGGAGGCTGAGGCAGATGTGTCTGTCCAGCACGTGCCTCCCGGGGATGGGGATGAGACCCTGCCCGTGGGGGGGGTTGCGGAACAACCCACGGCAGTAATTGAAGTTGACCTTTTATCGGTGTCATTACCCCTCGCCGGGTCGGGCAGCCTGGGGGCTGGGTCGGGCGAGCTCGAGGATAATGAGCTCGCCCAATGCGACCCGGACGTCTCCCAGGGGATGCTCGTCCTGGTAGAGCTTTTAATTCAAAACCCCCCGTCCGCTGGGTCGGAGGTTGGTGGCGGGGAGGAGGATGGCCCCCTGGCTGCGTCTCTGGTGCCGGACGTACTGGAGGAGCTGGAAATTGTTCTCTCCCCGGTTTCTCCGGTCGTTCCGGCGTCTGAGGCGGAGGGGAGCTCTGAACCGCCGCCGCCTTCTGGCCCGGCACCCCTAGAGGAGCCCAGGGAGAAATCCTCTGCCGCCGATCCTGGGGGTGGGATCCGGGCGGAGGCGTGGCTGGCTGGCGCGGCCGAGTCGTTCGCTTCGCACTGCGCGGCGGACGGGTCGGCCGCTGGTGACGACCCCCTGGAGGAGGATGGGGACTCGGTGATGGGCACGGAGGACGATTCGGACTCCAGCGCCGACGTGGCGATGGATGACCTCGTGCCCCTTGCCGAGTCTCCCCTCATTTCCATAAGGGAACTCCGGGATTTTATGGCCACGTGCCTGGGTCAGCGCAATAAGGTCCGGCTGGCCCTCGACAGGTGGTCAGAGCTGGCGCTGCTCATCGATTCCGTCCGCGCCGCCGTTAAGATCTTGGGCGCGGACGAGGGTGTGAACCCGCTCGAGCTGCGTCGGATCAGAACGTTTCTCACTGGGCTGCTGAGGAAGTGGCGGCGGACCAGCGGCTGCGCTTCCTCGCCCCGTTAGGTGTAGGTAGAGGTTACACTATGCTTCTGACATGAAGATAACCATAGCCAGCCTCAACATCAACGGCAGCAGGGAGGCGCGCCGCAGATTCAATAACTTCTCGGTCCTTCGGGACGGGAAGTATGCGGTGTGCTTCCTGCAAGAAACCCACACCGTTCCGGGAGACGAAGCTACGTGGCTCCTGGAGTGGCAAGGAGGGGTCAGCATGAGTCACCTCTCCAACAATTCCAGCGGGGTGGCTATCTTGCTGGCCCCGCATTTTCAGCCGGATATCTTGGGCGTCAAGGAGCACGTGCCGGGCCACTTGCTCCAGGTCATTGTTTGCCTGGGGGGCGTGCCGCTCCATCTAGTGAACGTGTACGCCCCTCCGACCAGTGCGCAGCAAGTGCGCTTCTTCGAAGAAGTGTCCGCTCTCTTGGGCTCCATCGACGTGGGCGAGTGCGTCATCCTCGGGGGGGATTTTAACTGCACCCTCGAGGCGAGGGACCGTTCGGGTCCCCCGCGAAGCCGGCGGCGATGGAGAAGTTGAGGGACCTGGTCGGGTCCTTCGACCTGGTGGACGTCTGGTGAAATCTCCACCCCGACTCCAGTGCCTTCACTAGCATGAGGTCTGGGGGAGGATGGTCCAGAATCGTCCGCCTCTACATTTCCCGGGCGTACGTCTCCTGCGTTCTGGCGGCTTCCATGCGGCCGGTGCTGTGTACGGACCACCACCTGGTGTGGGTGGAGGTCGCTCCGCTGCGCACGCGGGGGGGGTCCGCGTACTGGCATTTTAACAAACTGCAGCTGGTGGACGAACGGTTCCGGGATTCGTTTCGTCGATTCTGGGCCGGCTGGAGAAGGAAGCAGGGGGGCTTCCCCTCCTTGAGGCTATGGTGGGATGTGGGCAAGGCTCACATCCATCTCTTCTGTCAGGAGTACGCGAAGGGGTCGACCAAGAGGCGGGAGGCCCGGGTCGGGCGGTTGGAGAAGGAGGTGCTCGACCTGGAGTCCCGTCTCGGTCAGGTCGTTGAGGACCCGGCCCCGCGGAAGGTGTACAAAGAGAAGAAGGGCGCGCTGAAGGACCTGCAGCTCGTCGGGTCCCGAGGCGCGTACGTGAGGTCACGGATCCAGCTCCTGCGGGACCTGGACCGTGGCTCACCCTTCTTCTACTCGCTGGAAAAAAGACGGGGTTCCGTAAGCAGCTCTTGGGGCTGCTGGCCGACGACGGATCTCTGGTCTCGGATCCGAAGGGAATCAGCGCAGAGACCTGCGCCTACTACGGGGCTCTGTTCTCTCCAGATCCGTCCAGCGAGGATGCGCGCAGAGTTTTGTGGGAGGACCTGCCGAAGGTCAGCCCTGAGGGCGCCGAAAAATTGGACGCTCCGCTAAGCCTGGCGGAGCTGACCAGCACCCTCCGCCAGCTCTCTAGGGGAAAGTCCCCGGGGCTGGACGGGCTGACCGTGGAGTTCCACAGGGCGTTCTGGGACGTCTTGGGGGGCGACTACGTGCGGGTCCTGGGGGAAAGTTTGGCGACCGGGGAGATGCCCCTCTCTTGGCGCAGGGCGGTCATTGTCCTGGTGCCTAAGAAGGGCGATCTCCGCCTCCTTAAGAACTGGCGCCCGGTCTCCCTCCTCAGCACGGACTATAAAATCTTTGCCAGGGCCATGTCTGCTCGCCTTGGCACCGTGCTGGCCCACATGATCCACCCCGACCAGTCCTACACGGTCCCGGGCCGGACCATCCAGGATAACATCCATCTGGTCCGGGACCTGGTCCACCACTCCCAGAGGGCTGGTCTGTCGGTCGCATTCCTTTCCCTGGATCAGGAGAAGGCGTTCGACAGGGTGGATCACGAGTATCTCTTCGGGACTCTGCGCGCATTCGGGTTCGGGACGCATTTCGTCGCCCGGATCCGACTTCTGTACGCCGCTGCGGAGTGTCTGATTAAAGTTAACGGGTCCTTGACGGCGCCCCTTCGCTTCGGGAGGGGGGTGCGTCAGGGATGCCCCATGTCCGGTCAGTTATACTCCGTTTGCGTGGAACCATTCCTACGCCTCTTTTGGAAGAGGTTGACGGGACTGGCTCTGCAAGGACCGGGCGTGGAGGCGGTCCTCTCGGCTTACGCCAATGACGTGCTCCTCACGGTCACGGATCCCGCTGACTTGCGGAGGTTGCGAGAATGCCAGCAGATTTACGCGGACGCATCCTCCGCCAAGATCAACTAGGAGAAATGTTCCGGACTCCTGGTGGGTCAGTGGCGGGTGGACTCCCTGCCGGAGGAGTTCAGGCCTTTCGCCTGGAGCACCACGCACCTCCTCTATTTGGGAGTCTACCTTAGCCCTGCCGAGGACGCCTGGCCGGCGAACTGGCAAGAGCTGGAGGCCAAAGTCACCGCTCGCCTAGGACGCTGGACAGGACTGTTCCGAGTGTTGTCCTACAGGGGTCGAGCGCTGGTCATAAACCAGCTGGTGGCTGCCATGTTGTGGTACCGGTTGGTCACTTTGATCCCTCCCCCTGCGTTTGTCGCCAAGATACAGAAGAAGCTCAACGACTTCTTCTGGGACAAAAGGAAGCACTGGGTCTCTGCCGCAGTTCTGTGTCTCCCGCTTAGGGAGGGCGGTCAGGCGCTGGTGTGCCTTCGCACCCAGGCTGCGACTTTCCGTCTTCAGACGCTGCAGAGATACCTGTACGTCGAGAATCATCTGAGATGGAGTGCGCTGGCGACGTTTTTCTTCCGCCAGCTGCACGGCCTCAATTACGACACACAGCTCCTGTTTGCGAAAGTGGGCTGCAGGCGTGCCGGCCTGCGGGAGCTGCCTGTCTTCTACCAGGAACTACTATGGGTTTGGAACTACGTCGCTTCCAGGCAGAGCTCTCCCCCGTCCGGAGTGGCGGCTCTCCTTCGGGAGCCGCTGCTCAGGAATCCGCACCTCCACGAACGCGGGTTCGGGCGGCTGACGGAGGGCAGGGCTGTGCCTGGCAAGGTGACCAGAGTCGGGGACCTGCTCGATGGCGGAGGAGCGGGCTGGATGGCGCCGGAGGAGCTGGCGCGGCGCCTGTCCTGGGTCAACATCCGGCTCGCGGTCGAAGCCATTGAATCAGTGAAAGCGGCACTGGGCCCCGACTCCACTAGGTGTATCGAGGCGGCTCAAGCACGTGGGGCGATCCCGTCCGAGCTTACCCCCGTTCGGACGGAATTCCTCATCAGCGCCCAGCCCCGAAACTCCCCTCGGGAACCGGCGCCTCACAACTTGAGCCGTCTCGAGGAAATACCCTCCGTGCCTTTTCATTCCGCGCGGAGGGGTTTCCTGTACGGGCTGCTCCTGCACACTCTCCACTTTGCCATCTACGTCTACCATCCGGACACGCCTTGGCGTGGCGTCTTGCCGACTGGCGGTGGCGGAGGTCCCCAGTGGAGGGCTCTCTACGCGGGAGTCCTCCCTTGTTCCATTGGGGACTTGGCCTGGAGGGTGTTGCACGGAGCGGTCCCGTGCAATAAGGTTTTAAGTAGGTTCACGGACTCCCAGGCTGCCTGCACTTTTTGCGGCCTGGAGGAGTCCGTGTTTCACGTTTATATGGAGTGTGAGAGGTTGCAGCCCCTCTTTCACTAGTTGTGGGCTGCTCCTCGATTTTTGGTTGCACTTCAGTCCCACACTCTTGATCTACGGTCACCCGGTGCGGAGGGCAGCGGACAGGTTGGAGGACCTCCTTGTGGGCCTGCTCCTGGGCCTGGCTAAAAGAGCCATCAATTGGTCCAGGCAGCGGGCGGTCGAGGGGGTCGTCCAGCCGGATTGCCTGCCTCTCTTCTGTGGCCATGTTCGCGCCCGGGTGGCCCTGGAGATGGAGCACGCGGTGTCCGCCGGCGCGCTTGAGTATTTCCGTGACCGGTGGGCGCCGCGGGGACTGGAGTGCATTATCAACCCGGAAAACCCAATTTTAATTTGATTTGTTAAGTTTTAGTTGACCTTTTATTTATTTACAGTCCAATTGGGTTTTTTTTGGGTCCAAATAAAAGAGTACCCTCTGTTCAAGTAAATACCTGTTTTATTGTTCTCCTGCAGTCTGAGTATTATTGATCCTCGGACACTACACTGGCGATGGGCAGGTTCGAACTCACCTGCAGTACTGCATCACCTCACGGGGATCTTTTCCCTGAAGAGAAGCTTCTTGGAGGTCGAAGTCAGAACGGCGGGCGTCGACCGCGGGCAACCACCCAGGGATCCATTGGAGAGTTGCAGGGGAGGCTGTGGAGAGCTGGGCCTGGCTCCCCAGTCGAGGTGTTCCAGCAATTCGTGCTGGTAGCAGGTAGTGCGCTGACACTTCCGGACTGCGGTGGGCTCGGGCTCGATCGAGCGGCTCTGCAAAGGGGCCGTGCAGCGTCGTCGGGAGGAAGAGAGAGAGAGAGAGGGTGGAGCGCACAGGGCGCGGTCGGTGCTCATGAACAGTGCAGCGTGGAGAGGATAGAACGCGGGGAAGGAAAAGTGAGATGCGCCGAAGCCGCGGGTCGCCGCCATTACCCTGTAGAACACTAGGAGCAGCGTGGCAGCAAGGGGAAGAAGGAAAAGTGCAGGAGGCGCCATTTTATTCCATTAGGGAAGAAGGAAAAGCGCGGGAGGGGCCATTTTATTACATTGGGGAAGAAGAAAAAGTGTGGGAGGTGCCATTTTAAATCACCCAAGATGCCGAAGAGTGGCAGTATCACTGCTTTCGACAACGAGGTAGAAGACTGGGCCACGTATGTGGAAAGAATTGAAGTGTACTGCAATGCCAATGAGGTGGCCAATGGAAAGAAGGCGCCGGTATTATTAAATTTGATGGGCGCGAGAACGTACGGCCTATTGCGGAATTTAATTACCCCAGCTAAACCAATGGAGAAAAGTTTTGAAGAGATTGTTAATATCTTACAGGAACACCTAAACCTTACACCGCTGCTGATAGCAGAAAGATTCAAGTTCCATAAAAGAAACCAGCACAAAGATGAGAACAATGCTGACTATCTTACGGAACTACGCAAGTTATCGAAGCACTGCCAGTTCGGAGCAGGACTGGCAGACACCTTGCGGGATAGGTTTGTCTGCGGGCTCCAGAGTGAAGGAACCCAGAAACGACTACTTTCGCAAAAGGACCTGACGCTAGAACAGGCTTTCAGCGTGGCAGTATCCTACGAAGCAGCAGCACGGGGAGCTGCGGAAATACAACAGAAACCACAGGAATACAGCGCTAACGAAATGGCGTATGGAGCAGAAAAGTGCTATCGCTGCGGCAGAACAACCCATGATCAGAAGGACTGCTGGGTTAAGGACAAAGTATGCAGGCAATGCGGGAAAATGGGACACATAGCAAGAGTCTGCAGGTCGGGAAAGAAAACCAACACTACAAGAACTACTAAGGAAAAGTACAAGAAAGTAAAGAAATTGACAGACAGTAGTTCGGAAGATCAGGAGAGTGATAAGGACTCCGGGAACAGGAGACTAAGTTGTCTAAAGTTACAAAACGTGATTGCAAAGGAGGATCACCGAACCATTTGGGTCACCCTCATGATAGCAGGGTCCCCAGTAAAGATGGAATTGGACACAGGATCAGCCCTAACTGTCATGAATCGACGAGACTATGAGCGGCTATTCTCACACATACCCTTGAAGGACACGTCCATTGTATTGAAGACATACACGGGGCAAAAAGCCTACACCAGAGGAAAAATAAGGGTGCCGGTTGAATACAACGGCAAGGAAACACAGAAACTGTATCTATATATACTACCAGATGGAGGACCACCATTATTGGGACGTGAATGGATCCGAAAATACAATTGGATTGGCATTCCATTCAGGCGCTAACTGTGACTGATAAAAAGGATGATGATGTCACACCTGGTCGATTGTCAAAAATTCTAACTGACGCGAAAGAGGTGTTCCAACAAGGACTTGGGACTCTAAAAGGAGTAACGGCAACGAAACAGCATGGAAACGCTGATGGGCTGTCGCGCCTACCGTTGCCTACAGTAGAGGAAGCACCTGCAGTGGACCCTGTTGAGATATTCCATGCGACCATAGTCGAATGTCTACCTGTTACAAACTCAAGTATAGAGAAGGAAACCCGAAATGACCCGACACTCTCTCGGGTCTATGATTTGACGGTGAAGGGATGGCCAGCACATGGCGACTCACTGTTGCCAGCATTCTCGCCAAGGAGAGAACAGCTGTCAGTGTGCCGGGGGACCTTGATGTGTGGATCCCGAGTGGTAATTCCACCCAAGTTGAGAGATAGAGTGCTCAATGAGCTTCATGAGGGTCATCTGGGAGGGGTAAAAATGAAGATCCTAGCCAGGGCATTTGTGTGGTGGCCGGGAATCGATAAAGAAATCGAGGATATGACCAAGAGATGCATAGGATGCCACAAGGTCCAAAACGCTCCACCACAGGCCCCATTACATCCATGGGAGTGGCCCTCATCTCCATGGCAACGGGTACACATTGATTTTGCTGGTCCATTTATGGACTCAATGTTCCTAATCGCTGTGGACGCCCATTCGAAATGGCCAGAGGTCATCAAAATGTCCTCCACCACCATGGAGAAAACTATTGCAGTCCTACGGACCATCTTCGCCAGGAATGGCTTGCCAGAACAGATTTGCTCCGACAATGGGCCACAGTTTGTGTCACAGGATTTCCGGAGGTTTCTGAGGAATAATGGGGTGAAGCATTACACATCTGCCCCATATCATCCAGCCAGAAATGGATTGGCTGAGAGGTTTGTTCAGACCTTTAAAAAGGCCATAAAGGCAATGCATAATGACGACATACCACTACAACACAAGGTGGATAATTTCTTGTTTGCTTACCGGAATGCGACACATGCAGTCACCAACCAAGCTCCAGCCATAATGTTCTTCAACCGAAGGCTAAGATGTCGCCTGGATTTGCTCAAACCAAACATAAGACGAGATGTTCAGGATAAGCAATTCCAGCACATAAATGAGAAGCCAACCAGGAGCTTCAAGATAGGGCAACCAGCCTTGGCCCGCGACTACCGAACAGAAAAATGGCAGCCAGGAACGATATGCACACAGCAGGGACCACTAATGTACACAGTGGACATTGGAGAGAGCATCGTGAGACGCCATGCTGACCAGATTCTAGAGTCACAGGAACAAGCCAAACCCATACCACGAGCAGGTGCACCTGGTAATCAACCCGAAGTACAGATTGCGTCAACCTCAGAAGCAGTGGTATTGGAAGCTGACGAACCAACCAATGACAATGAGCCAGAATCAACTCCGCCGCAAGAACAGGATACTCGAGAAAGGCGCCATCCAGTCAGGATCAGGAAGCCTCCGCAAAGACTGAACTTATAAATTATTATTTCAGTTGATGTATATAGTACAGAGAAAATTGTAATTGTAATTAGTTATTATTTAGTTGTTAAATGAATGTTATGTACTGTTTATCTAAAAGGGGAGGAATTGTTGTGTATGTGCCTTTAAGAGAAGAACTGATTCTATACTGCAGTACCGGCAGTGACCACCCCTGTATATAAAGTCATAGCAGGCTTTTGTATTTCAGTCTTAATTACCCTCTGTTCAAGTAAATACCTGTTTTATTGTTCTCCTGCAGTCTGTGTATTATTGATCCTCGGGCACTGCAGTACCGGGGATGAGAGACTTCAGTTACATGGAAATCTGGGATTGATCTCCTTAGAGCACTGAAGGTTAAGGGGAGATTTAATTGAGGTGTTCAAAATGATGAACGGTTTTGATAGATTTAGGATTAACTATTTTCAGTGGCAGGAGGGTCGGTAACCAGAGGACACAGATTGAAGATCATCGGACAAAGAACCAGAGGGGGAGATGAGGAGAAATGTTTTTACGCAGCGAATTGTTGTGATCTGGAATGCGCTGCCTGAAAGGGCGGTGGGAGCAGATTCAATAGGAACTTTCAAAAGGGAATTGGATAAATAATTGAAGAGGAAAAAATTGCAGGGCTGGGGGAAAGAGCAGGGGGAGTGGGACTAATTGGAGAGCTCGTTCAAAGAGCTGGCACAGGCACGATGGGCCGAATGGCCTCCTTTTGTGTGGTGAGATTCTATGATTCATGTCCTGGCCTGTTGGAACAGCTCATTGTTTAATGTTACTTGTGGGGACTGACTCATTCCAACACCACAGATTCCAAGAACGATCTTCAATCAGATATCATGTAACTTGTTACCTTATCCTGGCTGGAGGGAATCTGTCGCAATAAAATGCTTCTTCTCAGGATACCCACCATCGGTTTAATCTAAGTATCTAAGTGAGCAAGTTATGGACCAATAATTAACTCAACCCACAGGAAATTAGCAGAGTAAGGGGCTTTAAACTGAGGGACCGTCTGCTCTCTCAGGTGGGTATAAAAGATCCCGCGTCCTCTAGTTTTCACTCGTGGCTCAGTGCGTCTCATGCTCTCTCTCGCCCCTGAGTCAGAAGATCATGAGTGTGAGCCCCCGCTAAAGCCACCAACCATCACCACAAATTCCCCAAACCAATCACCGCTACACAACACTGCCAATCACCGCTATCCCACACCACTATCACACACCACCAATCACCGCAATCACACACCGCCAATCACCGCTATCCCAAACCACCAAGCAACGCGAACCCACACCGCCAATCACCATGATGCCACACCGGCAATCACCGCTATCACACACCGCCAATCACCGCTATCAGACAGCGCAAATTACCGCAATCACAAGCCACCAATCACCGCTTTACCACACTGCCAATCACAGCTATCCCACACCGCCAATCACCATGATCCCACACCACCACTCACCGCTATCACGCACCACCAATCACAGCTATCACAGATCACCAATCCCCAATCTCCCACACCGCCAATCACGGCTATCCCACAATACCAATCACTACTATCCCAAACCGCAAATCATCACTATCCCATACCGCCAATCACCGCTATCCCACACCACCAATCACCGCTATCTCACACCACCAAACACTGCTATTACACGCCGCCAATCACTGCTACCCCACACCACCAATCACCGCTATCCCACACCACCAATCATCGCTATACCACGCTGCCAATCACTGCTATCCCACACCACCATTCACAGCTATCCCACACCAACAATCACCGCTATCCCACAATGCCAATCACCGCTATCCCACAACAACAATCACCGCTATCCCACACCCCCAATCACCGCTATACCACACCATCATTTACTGCTATCAGACACCATCAACCACTGCTATCCCACACTGCCAATCACCGCTATCCCACACCTCCAAATACTGCTATACCACACCATCAATCACCATTATCACACACCACCAATCATCGTTATCACACACCACCAATCACCGCTAACCTTCGCCAGCAATCACCGCTATCCCACACCGCCAATCACGGCTATCCCTCACCATCAATCACCGCTATCCCACACCTCTAATCACCGCTATCCCTCACCATCAATCACCGCTATCCCACACCACCAATCACCGCTATCGCACACCACCAATCACCGCTATCCCACAGCACCAATCACGGCAAACTCACACCACCAATCACTGCTAACCCACACCCCCAATCACCACTATCACACAACACCAATCACCGCTATCCCACATCACCAATCACCGCTATGCAACACCGCCATTGCCCAGTAATCCACACCACCAATCACCACTATCGCACAGCACCAATCGCCGCTATAACACACCGCCAATCACCGCTTTGCCACAATGCCAAACCCCGCTATACCACACTGTGAATCACTGCTATCCCACAATGCCAATGACTGCTATCCCACACCGCCAATCACCACTATCACACAACACAAATCACCGCTATACCACACCACCAATCACAGCTATCCCACACTGACAATCACCGCGATACAACACTGCCAATCACCGCTATCCAACACCGCCAATCACCGATATCGCACACCACCAGTCACCGCAAAGTAACACCACCAATCACCGCTATCCTACACCATCAATCACCGCTATCACACACCACCAATCACCGCTATCCCACACCACCAATCACCGCTATCCCACACCGCCAATCACCGCTATCCCACACCACCAATCACCGCTATCCTACACCACGAATCACGGCTATCCCACACCACCAATCATGGCTATTCCACGACACCAATCATGGCTGTCCCACACCATCAATCACCGCTATCACACACCACCAATCACCGCTATCCCACACCACCAATAACCACTATCCTATGCCACGAATCATGGCTATCCCACACCACCAATCATGGCTATTCCACGCCACCAATCACGGCTGTCCCACACCATCAATCACCGCTATCACACACCACCAATCACTGCTATCCCACACCACCAATAACTGCTATCCTACACCACGAATCACGGCTATCACACACCACCAATCACCGCTATCCTACACCACCAATCACCGCTATCCCACACCACCAATCGCCGCTATCCCACACCACCAATCACCGCTATCCTACACCACGATTCACACCTATCCCACATCACCAATCACCGCTATTCCACACCACCAATCATGGCTATTCCACGCCACCAATCACGGCTGTCCCACACCATCAATCGCCGCTATCCCACACCGCCAATCACTGCTATCCCACACCGCAATCACATGCCACCAATCACCGCTATCACACTTGACCTATCACCGCTATCACACACTGCCAATCACCGCTACACCACACTGCCAATCACCGCTATACCACACCACCAATAACCACTATCACACAACGCCAATCACCACTAACCCTCGCCACCAATCAATGCTATCCCACGCCACCAATCACTGCTATCCCATGCTGCCAAGCACCGCTATCCCACAACACCAATCATGGCTATCACACACCACCAATCACCGCTATCCCACACCGACAATCATCACTATTCCACACTGCGAATCACCGCAATCCCACACCACCAATCACCACTATCCCACAACAACAAACACCGCTATCCCACACCACCAATCACCGCTATCCCACAGCACCAATCACGGCCATCTCACACCAGCAATCACTGCTATTCCACACCATCAATCACTTCTATCCCAAACCGTCAATCACCGCTATCCCACACCACCAATCACCGCTATCCCACACCACCAATCTCCGTTATTCCACACAAACAATCAACGCTATCCCACACCATCAATCACTGCTATCCCACACAGCCAATCACCGCTATCCCAGGCCACCAATCAGCCCTATCCCACACCACCAATCACCGCAGTCCCACACCGCCAATCATTGTGGTCCCACACCGGCAATCAACACTACACCACACTGCAAATCACCGCTACACCACACTGCCAATCACCGCTATACCACACCACCAATCACTGCTATCACACACCGCCAATCACCGCTATCACACACCGCCAATCACTGCTATACCACACCATGAATCACTGCTATCCCACACAACCAAGCACCACTATCCCACACCGCCAATTACTGCTATCCCACAACACCAATAACCGTTATCCCACACCGCCAATCACCGTTATCCCACACCACCAATCACCGCCATCCAACCACGCCTATCCCTGCTATACCACACCATGAATCACCGTTATCCCACACTGACAATCACCGCTATCCCACACTGACAATCACCGCTATCCCACACCACCAATCACCGCTATCCCACACCACCTATCACCATTATTCCACACAACCAATCACCGCTATCCCACACCACCAATCTCCATTATTCCACACAAACAATCAGCGCTATCCCACACCATCAATCACTGCTATCCCACGCAGCCAATCACCGCTATCCCAGACCACCAATCAGCCCTATCACACACCACCAATCACCGCGATCCCACAGCGCCAATCATTGTGATCTCACACCAGCAATCAACACTACACCACAATGCCCATCACCGCTCCACCACACTGCCAATCACCGCTATACCACACCACCAATCACTGCTATCACACACCGCCAATCACCACTATCACACACCGCCAATCATCACAATCACACACCACCAATCACCGCTATACCACACCGCCAATCACTGCTATACCACACCATGAATCACTGCTATCCCACACAACCAAGCACCGCTATCCTGTAAGATTCGCGAAATTTTCATTGATTAATCACGCAGGAAAATAGGGTTAATAAAACAGCTTTATTGACCAAAAGAAGCTTGTACAGAGAAACCTTTGATAAAAGGGCACACAAAATGGCCGCCAGACCTCGTGACCAGCTTCTGGGACCATTTGAATTTCTGTTACTGCAAGCCAGACAGGCTTGTGGATTGAGGGCATTAAAAGGCACGAGAACACAGGAGAATGGAGAGAACGCTATGTACGAGTGGGTGAAGAGACCCCCGCTTAGGCTGCTATGTATTAAAGGATAAAGCGTCCCTCCACTCTTGGGCCTAGAAATTCAGTGGTGTTTGCGCCCACTTAGCGCCTAAAGAGGTGTTTTGCGCCGGAAGTGTTGTTGCGCCCGAAATTCAGGTTTGGGTGAAATTCGGCATTAGCCGGTAGCGCTGTGCCGGCACCGATGACGTCATCAGTGTGCGCAGTGCCCCGGTTCCAACGTGATGCCGGGCCGACGGCCAAATTCAGTTGCGGCCGCCTCGCCCGTCGCGGCCGCGAAGAGCGTTTGTAAAACGGGGCCTTGCAGCTCCGAGAGGCCGGGGCGTAAAGGTGGAGGTGTGGCCGGCCGCTTTCCCGACGGCCGCCTGGCCGCACCTCCCTCCCCGGACTCCCACACCACCCCCCCCCGCGGCATTGGTCTCTGACCCCGCGAGCCCGGCACTTCTCCGTGGTGCCGGGCTCATTTGCCGGGGGAATCCAGCGGCGATCTCACGGCTGCAGGCAGCTCCTCCTTAAGAGAAGGAGGAGGCCTGCAGTACCCCAGCCTGCCGCACCGCATCGGGTGGCGCTGCGGCAGCTGGACGCCTGAAATTGACTTTCAGCGCCCCAAGCGGAGGCGGCCAAACCCTGCAATAGCGCCCGCCTCCGTCTTGGGGCGCTGCAACTGAATTTCAGGCGGGCGCTACGGGAATCCGGGCGCAGCGCAAACCTTCGGGCGCTAAACACCAGGCGCGGTGATAGTGAATTTCAAGCCCTTGGCTTTGGTTACGATATGATTTAAGTGTATGAATACTGTGGTGTTATAACTGTTGATTGGTTTTTCAATTTTTGATTAACAAAATGTGTATGCAGGTGGTGTAAAGGGTATCGGCCCCTTTCACACCTGATAGATGAATGTGTTATAGTTTGAGGTAGTACTGCCTATGATTGTCCAACTGTACACAATGTAATTTTCTGAAATGGGAACTGCATGTGTCGTGGGGGTTATAGGTAGTTAATTACCAGGAATGATTAGATGTGGGGAATCAGGGAAAATTTGCTCACCAAGGGTTATTGATACTTAAGCAAGCTATCAGTATCACAGGAGGGACTGTAAGATTCGCGAAATTTTCATAATAATCACGTAAGAAGTTAGGGTTAATAGGACAGTTTTATTGACCAAAAGAAGCTTATACAGAGAAACCCCCGACAAAAGGGCCCACAAAATGGCCGCCAGGCCTCGTGACCAGCTTCTGGGACCATTTGAATTTCTGTTACTGCAAGCCAGACAGGCTTGTGGATTGAGGACATTAAAAGCCCGCGAAAACCAGTTTCGGGAAGCCGAAACTCATGGAACTGAGTATACATATTGATTAGATTATAAGTACAGGACAGATTTGGGTAGCAGGGTGAGACCCATCAAGAAATGGGCGGACAATTGAATGAACGCTTTAACCCATTACACTGTACAAAGAGAAGCCGTTTAACAGCCATCAAGGGCAATCTCCAGACCGATCAATATACAAACCGAGTTACGGTGACAAAGCAAAGACATTATCGGCCCAGGAAGGCCAGTTAAGCTATCACCGACTCCCGTTATGAAGACAAAACACCACTGCAGAGAGTTCTGCCCGCCAAAATTATTACAAAGACAGTGTTAAGTATGTGTATTGTATTGAACAATTAACACAAAGACTTAAACGTATAACTCAAACAGGTCTTTACTGGTTGGAGGTAGGGACTATACATAGGTCTTTACTTCATGCCCACAGGCGGGAACTGAGGGGAGATCAGTACCCACAGTACTATTTATACCCCTATGGCCAGGAGTGGTACTGCGTATCACTACGCCCAACAAGTAGTGCAGTCCTGTCCATAGGTTCAAAGTAGCACACATATTACATACACAACATTCCTCCCTTCCTAGCTTTACAGTCATCTCCCCATTTAACATAACGTAATAACATATATACATATATAACTTCAGGTTTACATAACAGAATAACATAGATAACTTCATGTCAAAACAGATCACAGATTCAGTCTCTGCGGAAAACAGTTCACAGATTCAATCTCTGTGGTGGAGTCGGTTCACGTTGCTGGAGTGACTCATTCAATAGTCCTTCCAAGGATTTAACAGTTTGAACTTCCGAACTGAATTGGCTCCGTTCGGAGGGACCACGTGTGTGATCTGATAGAGGTAATAATGGTTCAGATGGGTCATCTTCTGTTTCGACTTTTCCTTTTCTGCTTCTTGGAGACTCTCTGGGCTCCACTGTCAGCTGCCAGCTGCATGCGCAGTTCCTCCTTCTCTCCCTCCTTTTTCCGTAGTAGAGCCACCTTCTCCCGATGTTCTGTAGACTTTCGGTGCTCCTCCATGATTTCTGTATGGTGGGAGTCGAAGTTACAAGTTGGGCAGGACAGGACATAGTAATATTCGGTGTCGTCCTGATCTAGGCCAGCGAGAGGGTCTTCTATTTCCTCCATACCCAGCTGGGCGTTAGCCAGCTTTTGTTCCAAGTCCAGACATCTTTCCTGAAGAGACTTCTTCATGCGTACCTCTTCATCCAGCTTTTTCTGGGCTTTCAGCAAGTCGTTTACTAATGACCTCATTTGAGATTTTACTACTTCAACTTCTTTTGGAGATTGATTGATCGGACTATTCAATCCCTCTACCGGAGCAGCTGTTTCAGCGGTCTGTTGTTCTACGTTGACGTGAGTCAGCGTACTTTTGGCATCCAAGGGCTGCTCTGTTGCAGTCATCTCAGTCTGTGTTGCCACCTCAGCTCTTCCAATAACCTTTGATAGCTCCGAACCCCTTTCCTTTGAATATTGAAGTTCGTGTTCAAGTTTTTCCCATTTCAGAGTCCTGTCCTTCAGCATATGCAGGAGTTGGCTGACCGTTAACTCCTCTGACATCAGACGTTTTGTGTGCTCCTGCTCCATTTTCTCCATCAGCTGCTTCTGTTGTCTTTCCAGATTCTCCAACTCTATATCAAAGAACTCTTTCGTTGCATTCAACTCTTGCTCACAACGGCGAAGCATTTGTTCTAATTGCTGTTGTAGTTTGAAATGGAGTTGAGTTCGAGCCCGGTGTCCCTCAGAAATGGGCACATCAGTAGACTTGCCAGACTCAGAATCCACAGTTAAACTATGTTGTTGTTGCTCAGTGGAATTCTGTGCTGAAACTTTGTCTTTTGCACCTGAGTTGGGCTTACCATCATCCGTTCCAGAGTCTGGGCCGACTATCTTCACCGAGTTCTCACTCGTTATTGTTTGTAGGAAATGCCAGTCCATATTCATTTTCCTAATCCACTCCCGTCCTAGTAGTGGAGAACCTCCTTCAGATATCACATATAAGTCCATTATTTGACTGTCTTCCCCCTTGTGGACCACTGCAACCTCTATTTTCCCGATGGGGTACACTCTTTGCCCCGTGTATGTTTTCAATATAATCCCCGTATCCTGTAGGGGAACATGTTGGAATAACTTTCCGTAATCTTTCTTGTTTATGACCGTCAATGCCGATCCAGTGTCCAATTCCAGTTTTACTTGGACTCCTTCTATCTGAAGAGTGACCCAAATTGTCTGGAGGTCTGCACCCTTACCAGCGTTGAGTACTCTTAAGCTAGCCAGTTCATTACTGCTAGCGTCTGAATCGGACTCCTGTTCGGTCACCTTGTGTACCTTTGCGTATTTCCCTTGCGGTGACTTCTTGTTGCTGGTCTTCTTCCCTGACCTGCATACTCTAGCTATATGTCCAAGCCTACCACAAGTTCTACATTCTTGGTTTTTAAACCAACACTGGTTCTGATCATGCGTTGTCTTTCCACAACGATAACATTTGCCAGAACTCACACCCAATTTGTGTGCACTGAGCTCCGGTGACCGTAGCTGCATTACTGCCGTGCCTCTCGCTGCGGCTTCGTGTGCTGCTGCCATAGTGACCGCCTTCTCAAGCGTCAGCTCATTCTCCTCGAGCAGTCGCTTTTGTGTATCCTGTTTAAATAAACCACACACAAATTTGTCTCGTAGTGCATCTGTCAGTCCCGTTCCAAACTGGCAATATTTCGCTAATTTACGCAATTCCAGCAAATATTCAGCATTGCTTTCATGCTGTAGCTGCCTTCTGTTGTAAAATTTAAATCGTTCCGCTAGCATCAGCGGCGTGGGGTTTAGATGATCTTTCAGGACAGTAACAATCTCATCGAACGTCTTATCCGCCGGTTCATCTGGTGATAACAGGTGTTTCAATTGCCCGTATGTCTTCGCACCCATTAAATTTAATAATGTTAGAGCTTTATCTTGGTCACGAATTTTATTGGCCTTACAATAATTTTTTACTCTTTCAACATATATGGCCCAATCTTCGAGGTCACTATCAAAGGTGCTAATATTCCCGTGTTTAGGCATTGTAGATTTGCAATTTCTCAGATTTTATTTTCTTTACTTGTTATCAAAGATGGCGGCTTCCCGCTCCTGCCGTCGTCCTCCGCCCACAAAATGGCGGTTTTCCCGCGCTTGGCGGTCTTCACCCGTCCCCCGATGCCGTCTCCCTTCAGCCCCCGAGTGCGGCCCTTATCTTCGCCGCGATCGATAGCCCGCGCTGTGCACCGCGGCTCTCGCACCTTGAGCTTCTGCAGCCGCCGCGCCTTTCAGTCCGAGTGCGGCCCTTATCTTTGGTCCCGATCGCTGGCCCGCGCTGCGCCTCGCACTTGAAGCGGCTCCCGGCCTCTGGCTCACCCGCTCGCGCGGCTCTTGCTCGCTCCCTCCCGGGCTCTGGCTTACCCACGAGGTTATGGAGGCTTCAGGGTCCTAATGCCTGTCGCTTCCAGTCGCTGGAAGCTGTCAGGATTTCTGCTGCCCTTCAGTTTTGAGTGGGGTGTTGAGGATTGAAACCTCTCTTCAACGTCCTGTCTTTGGACGAAGCCGCCGTGGAATAACTGCCGCAGGGTTCGAACCGACTCGTCGCCAGTGTTAAGTATGTGTATTGTATTGAACAATTAACACAAAGACTTAAACGTATAACTCAAACAGGCCTTTACTGGTTGGAGGTAGGGACTGCACGTAGGTCTTTACTTCATGCCCACAGGCGGGAACTGAGGGGAGATCAGTACCCACAGTACTATTTATACCCCTATGGCCAGGAGTGGTACTGCGTATCACTACGCCCTACAAGTAGTGCAGTCCTGTCCATAGGTTCAAGTAGCACACATATTACATACACAACAGCTACCACACACCACCAATCACTGCTATCCCACACCGCCAATCACCGCTATCACTCACTGCCAATCACCGCCAATCACCGCTATCCCACACCACCAATCATCGCTATCCCTTGCCGCCAATCACTGCTATCCCACACCGCCAATCACCGCTATCCCACACCACCAATCACCGCTATCCCTCGCCGCCAATCACTGCTATCCCACACCGCCAATCACCTCTATCCCACACCGCCAGTCACCGCTATCCCACACCAGCAATCACCGCTACCACACACCACCAATCACTGCTATCACACACCGCCAATCACCTCTATCCCACACCGCCAATCACTGCTATCCCACACCACCAATCACCGCTATCCCACACCGCCAATCACCGCTATCCCACACCGCCAGTCACCGCTATCCCACACCATCAATCACCGCTATCCCACACCGACAATCACTGCTATCCCACACCGCCAATCACCTCTATCCCATACCGCCAATCACTGCTATCCCACACCGCCAATCACCTCTATCCCACACCGCCAATCACCGCTATCCCACACCGCCAATCACCGCTATCCCACACCGCCAGTCACCGCTATCCCACACCATCAATCACCTCTATCCCACACCGACAATCACTGCTATCCCACACCGCCAATCACCGCTATCACTCACTGCCAATCACCGCTATCCCACACCACCAATCACCGCTATCCCACACCGCCAATCACTGCTATCCCACACCGCCAATCACCTCTATCCCATACCGCCAATCACTGCTATCCCACACCGCCAATCACCTCTATCCCACACCGCCAATCACCTCTATCCCATACCGCCAATCACCTCTATCCCATACCGCCAATCTCCACTATCCCACACCACTAATCAGCGCTAACCTGAATCAAGCGCTAATTACCTCACTCAGTGGTTTTAGGCTCCAAGCGCTAAGCAATTTCAGTTGCAGTCTAATCGCTAGTCATCATTGCCACAGGCTCATTCCAGTTCTTAATGGGGAGGGTCAATCATGCTGCAGAACCACATTCTCAGCATTGCTGGTTCTGTAGCTGTCTCAACAAGCAGCAGAAGGCCAAGGACCACTGAAGGAGGTGTCATTATAGCAGATCAATGTATTGATTTCTTTGTGGGTTCAATGATGAGACATTTATGAAAGAGAATGAGTTTTAATCTAAAGTCTGTTCAACACTTTTATACAGTTTTTACAGGAGACACGATGCTGTGATGCATCTAGAACGAAACCGAAACTCAACTAACTGCCTTGCTTCTCTCGATCACATGCCCTCTGCTGGTCAGGCACAAGCAATCAATACATACAATCATGCTATTAAGGCATCATAATCGAACAGGCAAATACCATCTCTATTTGCTGATATCATTACATCTCCTTTTCTTAAAACAAAAGTATTTTACTTTTAACTAACAACATGTTTTCTTTGTATTAATCTGCATTTTAACTGTAACACTTAATGAACTTACATTATCATTATCATGATCAAGGTTTTTTAACCTTGGGCAAATACCATCTCTATTTGCTGATATCATTACAATCAACGGCCCAGGGAGAGAGCTGGCAGATTCTGCCATCAGGCATTGGACGCCTTGGTCCTCGCTGTGGAGAGAGGGAGAGCCGTGCTGTACCCAGCCAGTGGCAGGAGGCCCTCGCCACAAGTCTTCTACGACACGTGGAGGGAGGTAGCCCAGCAGGTCTCGGGCAGCACTGTGGCCCCCAGGACCCACACACAGTGCAGGAAGAAATTCAACATCCTCACTCGGGTGATCAGAGTGAGTCAACACTTCAACAAATGCTACATACCATCGTCTGAACCACAGTCTGCACCCACTGCCCAAAGTACCACAGCCCCAGCACTCACCCACCAACAATCTCAACATACCAACACTCACACCCACATCTCACACCTTGCACACAATGACAGCTATTCAACTATGGCAGGCACATCTCCCAAACACATTGCTCCACACTCACTCACACACTTTCCTCTCTCTTGCAGGCCAAGGTGGCTCACAACAGGAGGGATCAGGAGCGCACAGGTGGGGGACAAGCCGACACCCAACCACTGTCTGCGCTGGAGGAAAGAGTGCTGCAAATCACTGGGCGCCAGGTGGTGGGCACCGTGACCACCGGCGACATTGACCTCGTTGGGGACAACAACAGTGTGTTCCTCCCTACTCCTTCTAATCACATCCCACTTCCCCCTCACCCATGGGATCTTTTACGTCCACCTGAGAGAGCAGACGGTGCCTCGGTTTAACGTCACATCCAAAAGACGGCACCTCTGACAATGCAGCGCTCCTTCCGCACTGCACTGGAATGTCAGCCTAGCTTTACCTTCTCAAGTCCCTGGAGTGGGACTTGAACCCACAACCTGCTGACTCAGAGGCAAGGGTGCTCCCAACTGAGGCACAGCGGACACTGCAGAGACACAGAGAGGAAAAGGGAGAGAAAGAGAGAGAGAGGGAGGAAGGGAGAGAGAGACAGAGAGAGAGAGAAAGATGGAGAAAGAGAGAGAGAGAGTGAGATAGACTAAAGATATTGCATCATTCTGCACACCTTAATATCTCTCATAACTTCCTGATATTCTCAGTACATTTTCCTTTGTTGTGTTTATTTGAACACGCTATATCTGGCATTTCAGGTTTTACAGACGTCGTCAACAAGTTGGAGATTTATGAGGTGGAGTTTCCCTAAAGAATTACAAAGTAATTACAGCGCAGAAACAGGCCATTCAGGTTCAGAGTAAAGCTCCCTCTACACTGGCGCATCAAACACTCCCAGGGCAGGTACAGCACGGGTTAGATACTGAGTAAAGCTCCCTCTACACTGTCCCATCAAACACTCCCAGGGCAGGTACAGCATGGGTTAGATACAGAGTAAAGCTCTCTCTACACTGTCCCACCAAACATCCCAGGGCAGGTACAGCACGGGGTTAGATACAGAGTAAAGCTCCCTCTACACTGTCCCATCAAACACTCCCAGGGCAGGTACAGCACGAGTTAGATACAGAGTAAATCTCCCTCTACACTGTCCCATCAAACACTCCCAGGGCAGGTACAGCACGGGTTAGATACAGAGTAAAGCTCCCTCTACACTGTCCCATCAAACACTCCCAGGGCAGGTGCAGCACGGGTTAGATACAGAGTAAAGCTCCCTCTACACTGTCCCATCAAACACTCCCAGGGCAGGTACAGCATGGGTTAGATACAGAGTAAAGCTCCCTCTACACTGCCCCATCAAACACTCCCAGGACAGGTACAGCACAGGTTAGATACAGAGTAAAGCTCCTTCGATAAAGTCCCGCACAGGAGACTGGTCAAGAAGGTAAGAGCCCATGGAATCCAGGGTGCCTTGGCACGTTGGATACAAAACTGGCTTAGTGGCAGAAGGCAGAGGGTGATGGTCGAAGGTTGTTTTTGTGACTGGAAGCCTGTGGCCAGTGGGGTACCACAGGGATCGGTGCTGGGTCCCTTGCTGTTTGTGGTCTACATTAATGACTTGGATATGAATGTAAAGGGTATGATCAGTAAGTTCGCGGATGATACAAAAATTGGTAGGGTGGTAAATAGTGAGGAGGGTAGCCTCAGTCTGCAGGACGATAGAGATGGGTTGGTCAGATGGGCAGAACAGTGGCAAATGGAATTTAACCCGGAAAAGTGCGAGGTGATGCACTTTGGGGGGACTAACAAGGCAAGGGAATACACAATGAATGGTAAGACCCTAGGCAAGACGGAGGGTCAGAGGGATCTGGGTGTGCAAGTACACAGATCCCTGAAGGCGGCGGAACAGGTGGATAAGGTGGTTAAAAAGGCATATGGGATACTTGCCTTCATTAGCCGAGGCATTGAATATAAGAGCAAGGAGGTTATGATGGAGCTGTATAAAACACTGGTTAGGCCACAGCTGGAATACTGTGTGCAGTTCTGGTCGCCACACTACAGGAAGGATGTGATCGCGTTGGAGAGGGTGCAGAGGAGATTCACCAGGATGTTACCAGGGCTGGAGCGCTTCAGCTATGAAGAGAGACTGGGCAGATTGGGTTTGTTTTCCTTGGAGCAGAGGAGGCTGAGGGGGGACATGATTGAGGTGTACAAAATTATGAGGGGCATAGATAGGATGGATGCTGAGGAGCTTTTTCCCTTAGTAGAGGAGTCAATAACTAGGGGGCATAGATTCAAGGTAAAGGGCGGGAGGTTTATAGGGGATTTGAGAAAGAACTTTTTCACCCAGAGGGTGGTTGGAGTCTGGAACTCACTGCCTGAAAGGGTTGTGGAGGCAGAAACCCTCACAACATTTAAGAAGCCTTTGGATGAGCACTTGAAATGCCATAGCATACAAGGCTACGGGCCAAATGCTGGAATATGGGATTAGATTAGACAGGGCTTGATGGCCGGCGCGGACACGATGGGCCGAAGGGCCTCTATCCGTGCTGTATTACTCTATGACTCTATGACTCTATGACACTGTCCCACCAAACATCCCAGGGCAGGTACAGCACGGGGTTAGATACAGAGTAAAGCTCCCTCTACACTGTCCCATCAAACACTCCCAGGGCAGATACAGCACAGGTTAGATACAGAGTAAAGCTCCATCTACACTGTCCCACCAAACATCCCAGGGCAGGTACAGCACGGGGTTAGATACAGAGTAAAGCTCCCTCTACACTGTCCCATCAAACACTCCCAGGACAGGTACAGCACGGGGTACATACAGATTAAAGCTCCCTCTGCACTGTCCCATCAAACACTCCCAGGGCAGGTACAGCACGATTTAGATACAGAGTAAAGCTCCCTCTACACTGTCCCATCAAACACTCCCAGGGCAGGTACAGCACGGGTTAGATACAGAGTAAAGCTCCCTCTACACTGTCCCATCAAACACTCCCAGGGCAGGTACAGCATGGCTTCGATACAGAGTAAAGCTCCATCTAAACTGTCCCATCAAACATTCCCAGGGCAGGTACAGCACGGAATATGTATAGAGTAAAGCTGCCTCTACACTCTCCCATCAAATACTCCCAGGCAGGTAAAGCACGGGTTAGATACAGAGTAAAGCTCCCTCTACACTGTCCCATCAAACACTCTCAGGGCAGGCACAGCACGGGTTAGATACAGTGTAAAGCTCCCTCTAGTGTCCCATCAAACACTCACAAGCAGGTACAGCATGGGTTAGATGCAGAGTAAAGCTTCCTCTACACTGTCCCGTCAAACACTCCCAGGGCATGTACAGCACGGGTTAGATACAGAGTAAAGCTCCCTCAACAATGTCCCATCAAACACTCCCAGGGCAGGTACAGCACGGGGTAGATACAGAGTAAAGCTCACTCTGCACTGTCGCATCAAACACTCCCAGGGCAGGTACAGCACGGGTTAAATACAGAGTAAAGCTCCCTCAACACTGTCCCATCAAACATTCCCAGGGCAGGTACAGCATGGCTTAGATATAGAGTAAAGCTCCCTCTAAACTGTCCCATCAATCATTCCCAGGGCAGGTACAGCACGGGTTAGATAGAGTAAAGCTCCCTCTACACTGTCCCATCAAACACTCCCAGGGCAGGTACAGCACGGGTTAGGTACTGAATAAAGCTCCCTCTGCACTACCCCATCAAACACTCCCAGGCAGATACAGCATGGGTTCGATGCAGAGACAATCTCCCTCTACACTGCCCCATCAAACACTCCCAAGGCAGATACAACACGTGTTAGATACAGAGTAAAGCTCCCTCTAAACTGTCCCATCAAACACTCCCAGGGCAGGTAAAGCACGGGATAGATACAGAGTCAATCTCCCTGTACACTGTCCCATCAAACACTCCCAGGGCAGGTAAAGCAGAGGTTAGATACATAGTGAAGCTCCCTCTACACTGTCCCATCAAACACTCCCAGGGCAGGTACAGCACGGGTTAGATTCAGAGTAAAGCTCCCTCTACACTGCCCCATCAACATTCCCAGGGCAGGTACAGCTCGGGTTAGATACAGATTAAAGCTCCCTCTACACTGTCCCATCAAACAGTCAAATTTACAGCACGGGTTAGATACAGAGTAAAGCTCCCTCTGCACTATCCCATCAAACAATCCCAGGGCAGGTACAGCACGGGTTAGATACAGAGTCAATCTCCCTCTACACTGCCCCATCAAACACTCCCAGGGCAGGTACAGCACAGGGTTAGATACAGATTAAAGCTCCCTCTAGTGTCCCATCAAACATTCCCAGGGCAGGTACAGCACGAGTTAGATACAGAATAAAGCTCCCTCTAAACTGTCCCATCAAACATTCCCAGGGCAGGTGCAGCAAGGGATAGATACAGAGTAAAGCTCCCTCTACACTGTCCCATCAAACACTCCCAGGGCAGGTACAGCATGGCTTAGATATAGAGTAAAGCTCCCTCTACACTGTCCCATCAATCATTCCCAGGGCAGGTACAGCATGGCTTAGATATAGAGTAAAGCTCCCTCTAAACTGTCCCATCAATCATTCCCAGGGCAGGTACAGCATGGGTTAGGTACTGAATAAAGCTCCCTCTAGTGTCCCATCAAACACTCCCAAGGCAGGTACAACACGGGTTAGATACAGAGTCAATCTCCCTCTAAACTGTCTGTTGTGTATGTACCTTTAAGAGAATAACTGGTCTCAGACTGCAGTACCGGCAGTGACCACCCCTGTATAAAAGGCGCTAGAGAGCCTCTGTTTGTTAGTTTCGTTTATGCCTTCCACCAGTAAAGATCTGTCTGCTTTCACTCCTGCTAGTCTGTGTCTCAATCATTCACGGACTTAACACTGGCGACGAGTAAGAAACGTACTTACCTGCAACTCGGCAGCAGCTCCGACGACGTTGTTGAAGGTCGGAGCCAGAAGAAAGAAAAAAAAATAGAGTCCATTGAAACTCGAGAAACGGGCCTCGACCGTCAATCATCGGGTTAAAAACTTGCAGGAGTGACTTTCCAGAGCCAGGCTGGGTTCCTCGGTCCGTTGTTTCCCAGCTAATCGGGCTGGTGGCAGGTAGTGCTCTGATCCTTCCTGGGCTGCGGCGGGCTGAAGCTCGATCGGGTGGCTTTTTAACTGGGCCAGGCAGCGATTCGGGAAGCAAAGAGAGAGAGAGAGGGTGGAGCACACAGGGCGCGGCCGGTGCTTCGAAGCCGGGCAGCGTTCGGACCTAAGAAGAGGGAGGGAAGTGTCCCAGAGGGTCCGCTCCATGACGGGAAAATAATAAGAGAAAAATGAATACGCGCAAGAAACCGTGGAAAGCAGCGCTAACAACAGCGGGGAAGAAGGCAAAGCGCAGGAGGCGCCATTTTGTTAAATCGGGGAAGAAGGCAAAGCGCGGGAGGCGCCATTTTAGATTTGCAAGATGCCGAAGACTGGCTGTATCACTGCTTTTGATAATACATTAGAGGACTGGACCACGTATGTGGAAAGAGTCGAGGTATATTTCGAGGCAAACGATATAGCAGAGGGGAAAAAGGCATCGATATTGCTAAACTTAATGGGCGCTAGAACGTACGGCCTATTGCGGGACCTGATTACTCCAGCCAAACCGAAGGCAAAGAGTTTTAACGAAATTGTTGCTGTCCTACAGGAACACTTAAATCCTGTACCGCTGTTGATAGCAGAAAGATTTAAATTCCACAGGAGAACTCAGCACAAAGTTGAGAGCAATGCTGAGTATCTTACGGAACTACGCAAGCTATCAAAGCACTGCCAGTTCGGAGCAGGACTGGCAGATACCCTACGGGACAAATTTGTCTGTGGACTCCTGAGTGAAGGCATACAGAAGAAGTTACTCTCAGAAAAAGAGCTGACGCTAGATAAGGCTTTCAGCGTGGCAGTATCGTATGAAGCAGCAGCCAGGGGAGCTGCAGAAATTCAACAAAAACCACAGGAATATGGCACCCACGAAATGACACGGGGATTTGCAAAATGTTATCGCTGCGGCAGAACTAACCATGACCAGAAGGACTGCTGGTCCAAAGGCAAAATATGCAGACAATGCGGGAAGATTGGACACATTGCACGAGTTTGTAGGTCTGGGAAGAAGACCAGCGACAACAAAAAGGCTACTAAGGAACCATACAAGAAAGTACAAAAGATGACAGACAGTAGTTCGGAAGACCAGATGAGCGATAGTGAATCCAGAAACAGGAGACTAAGCTGTCTCAAACTTCACAATGTAATCGCAAAAGAGGATCACCGAACCATTTGGGTCACTCTCACGGTAGCAGGGTCACAAGTTAAAATGGAATTGAATACAGGATCAGCGCTAACCGTCATGAATCGACGAGACTACGAGCGGCTATTTGCACACATACCCTTGAGAGAGACATCCATCGTCTTGACGACGTATACGGGGCAAAAAGTATACCCCAGAGGAAAAATAAGGGTGCCTGTCGAATACAATGGCAAGAAAATACGGAAATTGTATCTCTACATACTGCCAAATGGTGGACCACCGTTATTGGGACGGGAATGGATCAGGAAGATAAACTTAGATTGGCATTCCATTCATGCAATGATGGTGGACGGTAAAAAAGATGAAGACGTCACTCCTGGACGATTGTCAACAATCTTAGCTAACGCCAAAGAAGTATTTCAACAAGAACTGGGCACGCTTAAAGGCGTAACTGCCTCGTTAAAAATAGAAGAGAATGCAGTTCCCAAGTTTTTGAAAGCGAGACCGGTACCATATGCAATTCGCCCAGCCGTCGAGGCAGAGCTGGAGAATCTGGAGAAGGCGGGCGTGTTGTCTAAGGTTGACTGGAGCATGTGGGCGACACCCATCTTTCCTGTCATGAAGAAAACGTTAAGCAATAAGTCCGGAGCGCCAAAGAAGATTCGCATCTGTGGGGATTTCAAGGTGACGGTGAACCCTGTCCTTCACACAGTACAATATCCTCTTCCAAGGATAGAAGACATCTTCGCCTCACTGTCTGGAGGGAAGCGTTTTACAAAAATTGACCTAGCACAAGCATATTTGCAGATGGAGGTTGAAGAGTCCTCTAGGAAGTATCTCACGATAAACACTCACAAAGGTCTTTACCAGTATCATCGATTGGTATTCGGAGTAGCATCGGCTCCGGCGATATGGCAAAGAGCGATGGAACAAGACCTGCAAGGGATTCCGGGGACTCAGTGTTACTTGGGCGACATCCTTGTAACAGGTGAAGATGACAGTGAACACCTTAATAACCTAGAATAGGTGCTCACTAGACTACGGGAACATGGGCTGCGAGCCAACCGCCCCAAGTGCGAATTTTTTAAGAAACAGATATCGTATTGTGGCCACGTGATTGATGAAGAGGGGTTACATAAGTCCCCTGACAAAATTGAAGCGGTTGTTAAGGCCCCAGCGCCTGAAAATGTGCCGCAACTGAGGTCATTCCTCGGGTTGGTGAATTACTACCATAAGTTTTTGCCGAATTTGTCGACAATTCTGCACCCACTGAACGCCCTGCTACGAATGGGGGTAGCATGGAAATGGAGCGATGATTGTAAACGTGCTTTTCAGAAGAGTAAGGACTTAATCACTTCAAAGGAAGTATTGGCTCACTACAACCCAGCACTGCCAATCAGGCTGGCGTGTGATGCGTCTCCCTACGGCATTGGGGCGGTACTGTCACATAAATTCCTTGATGGTTTGGAGAGGCCGATAGCTTTTGCGTTACGCTCGTTAACTTCTGCCGAGCGTAACTACGCCCAGATTGACAGAGAGACCCTCAGCCTAGTGTGGGGGGTGAAGAAGTTCAATCACTATCTGCACGGTCAAAAATTTACTCTACTAACCAATCATCAACCTCTTGTCTCCATTTTCAACCCTCAGAAGGGCGTACCGATAATGACAGCACAACGGCTGCAGAGACGGTCCCTTTTCCTAGGGGCACACCAATATGACATCGAGTACAAAGGAACTAAACAGCATGGAAATGCTGATGGATTGTCGCGTCTACCGTTGCCGACGGTGGAAGAAGAAGACCTTGCAGTGGATCCAATGGAGTTATTCCACTCGACCATAGTCGAATGTCTCCCTGTGATGAATGCAAACATAGAAAAGGAAACACGGAATGACCCGACACTATCACGGGTCTATGATATAACGGTGAAGGGATGGCCAGCACATGGCGAACCACTGCTGCCAGCATTCTCGCCGAGAAGAGAACAGCTGTCAGTGTGCAGAGGAACCTTGATGTGTGGATCCAGAGTAGTAATTCCACCTAAGTTGACGAATAGAGTGCTCAATGAGCTTCATGAGGGTCATCTGGGTGGGGTAAAAATGAAGATCTTAGCCAGAGCGTTTGTGTGGTGGCCGGGAATCGATAGAGAAATCGAAGAGATGACCAAGAGCTGTGCAGGATGCCAGAAGGTCCAAAACGCCCCACCACAACTCCTCTGCATCCATGGGAGTGGCCCTCATCTCCATGGCAAAGGGTGCACATTGATTTTGCTGGTCCCTTCATGGACTCGATGTTTATAATTGTGGTGGATGCACATTCAAAGTGGCCAGAGGTAATAAAAATGTCCTCAACCACCACGGAAAAAACTATCACAGTTTTACGAACCATATTCGCCAGGAATGGGCTGCCTGAACAGATTTGCTCTGACAATGGACCACAGTTTGTGTCTGAAGAGTTCCGGAGGTTCTTAAAGAACAATGGTGTTAAGCATTACACATCTGCCCCATATCATCCAGCCACTAATGGATTGGCCGAGAGGTTTGTCCAAACATTCAAGAAGGCTATCAAGGCAATGTGTAATGAAGATATACCCCTACAACAGAAGGTGGACAACTTCTTGTTTGCCTACCGGAATGCAACACATGCAGTTACCAACCAAACTCCAGCCATGATGTTCTTCAATCGAAGACTACGATGCCGCTTGGATTTGGTTAAGCCAAACGTCCGAAGAGATGTGGAGAACAGGCAGTTTCAGAATATGAATGAAAGGCCGACCAGGAGTTTTAAGATAGGTGTGGTGATTATTCTTGTTTTATAAGAAGCATTGTAATTGGTTGCCTGTTTTCCTGCCTTGAGATATATGCTGTAAACTTATTGGTTAGTTGATTCCATGTGACCTGTGGTGGCCATCTTAAATTCAGTTCTCTACAGTTTGGTTGAGACTGGGTGCTCAACATGTACTTGCTGGTTTTTTAAGGTTAATAAAGCCTAGCTTTTGAAAGGCAAGCTACTCTTTATTTCAATTTATTAACCTTTTGCTATAATGGAACGATATTTTTGACCGGAATGATTTAATGCTGACCCTAATTCTGCAGGAGTGGATGATCAATGGAAGCATTGGTATCGTACAATTAAAAACTTTTTGGGTGTGTTGGATCAGCAATCTCTGAATAAGTTGGATATACTAATCAACTACATTGCTCCGGATGTGTATAAGTATATTTTGGACTGTGAAACTTATGAATTGGCTATTGCTACGTTGGAAAAAAATTTTGTTAAACCCAAAAATGAGGTATTTGCACGTCACCTTTTATCTGCCCATAGGCAGCAGGCGGGAGAATCCTTGGATGCTTATTTACAAGCACTCCGGCGCCTTGGTGCTAACTGTAATTATAAGGCCATGTCTACAGAAGAACATAAGGAAGAGTCGGTACGGGATGCATTTATTAATGGATTACTGTCTAGATCAATTCATCAGCGGATATTAGAAAATAAGACCTTGGATCTTAAGAGTGCTTTTGAGCAAGCCTCTACATTGGATTTGGCTCAGAGAAGTTCAGATTCTTATGCTCTTTTTGATCAGCCTGCGACCGTGGTTTCGGCAGTTCCGGATGAAAGGGAGTCACATGGATTTAATAGGAGTGGTTTACCAGATTCCGAAACAGTTTCTACGTCGGCAGCTGTTGCCTCTAGGATTCAGAAGTGTTACTTTTGCTGGAACGCCCGGCACCCCCATCTGAAGTGCCCTGCCCGGGAGGCTGTGTGTAGTAAATGCGGCAAGGGAGGTCATTATGCTCGTGTTTGCAAATCGGTTGCCTCCTCTGCAACCATTCAGCCTTTAGATAGGGCCTTTATTGCATCAGTTTCTGCCGCCTTTTCCCATGGCCTAAACAAGGCTATAGTCATGGCCCAAGTTAATGGGTTAGAAGTGAAGGCCCTTATAGATACGGGCAGTACTGAGAGCTTTATAAGTCTTCAGTTTGTGAGGGAGAAGCGTTTGAAAATTTCGCCTGTTTCCTATCAGGTGTGTATGGCTCAGACGACTCTCACCTCACAAGTAGCTGGTTGTTGCCTTGTGAAATTAATTCTCCTAGGTAATACGTATACTGATATATGCCTATCCGTTCTGCCTAATCTCTGTGCGGACATTTTGATTGGTCATGATGTGCTTCAATTACATGAGTCCCTCAGTCTTTCTTTCGGAGGAACCAAGCCACCTTTGTCTATTTGTGGATTCACTTCTTTATTCATTTCTCCATTATCACTTATTTCCAATTTGATGCCGGATTTTAAGCCAATTGCTACCAAGTCAAGAAGGTATAGCAGTCAGGATAAAGAATTTATTAATTCTGAAGTTCAACGTCTTTTATTGGAAGGAATCATTGAACCGAGTTTTTCGCCCTGGCGGGCACAGGTAGTTGTCACCACTAATGAGAGACATAAGAAGCGAGTGGTGATAGACTACTCTCAAACTCTTAACAGGTATACTCAATTAGATGCGTACCCCCTGCCTAAGATTGATGAGCTTATCAATAAAGTATCTCAATATAAGGTTTTTAGCACTATTGACCTAAAGAGTGCTTATCATCAGATTCCTATCGTTAAGAGGGACAAACCATATACGGCCTTTGAAGCTGGCGGAAAGCTGTACCAGTTTTGCCGAGTACCATTCGGTGTTACTAACGGTGTCGCCTGTTTTCAACGGGCAATGGATGCTTTTATAAGTGATAACTCTCTCTCTGACACCTTCTCATATTTAGATGACATCACGGTGTGTGGCAAATCAAGGGTGGAGCACGATTTTAATCTGGAAAGATTCCTTCAAGTTGCGGAAAAAGTTGGCTTAACTTTCAATAAAGAGAAGTGTATCTTTTCGACCACCGAGGTAAATTTACTGGGGTATATTATCTCGGGAAACAAGATTAAACCAGATCCAGAACGGCTGCGACCACTGATTGAATTACCTTGCCCTACTAATTCTAAGGCCTTGCAACGAGTTGTTGGACTGTTTTCTTATTATTCTAATTGGATTGCAAACTTCTCGCAGAAGATCCGGCCCCTTATTCGGGTTACGACATATCCTCTATCATGGGAGGCCAGGATGTGTTTTGTTAATCTTAAAAAGGATATCCTTGGAGCAGTTGTGCATTCTATTGATGAGCAGGTTCCCTTCATGATTGAGACGGACGCTTCCGATTTTGCAATTGGGGCTACCCTGAACCAAAATGGAAGACCTGTGGCCTTTTTCTCACGTACTCTGAGCAATAGTGAGCAGAGACATTCATCAATAGAGAAAGAGGCGTACGCAATAGTAGAAGCACTGCGTAAGTGGAGACATTATTTATCTGGGCGACATTTTACGTCAGTAACTGACCAAAAATCTGTGTCCTTCATGTTTGATGTCAAACATTTCGGAAAGATTAAGAATGATAAAATAATGAGGTGGAGGATCGAGTTGGCATGCTACCATTTCGATATAGTCTATCGTCCGGGGAAGGATAATGTTGCCGCTGATGCGCTGTCGAGGTCTTATTGTTCTGTGCTTCACGGAGATATGCTTATTAATCTTCATAATGCTTTGTGCCATCCTGGTGTTACGAGGATGATATACTTCGTACGCAGTAAGAATTTGCCATTTTCAGTTGAAGACGTCAAGCGGATGACTTCGTCATGCCCTGTCTGCGCCCGATGTAAACTGAATTTCTTTAAGCCTCAACAAGCTCATCTTATAAAGGCTACTTCTCCCTTTGAACGCCTGAGCGTTGATTTTAAGGGGCCTCTTCCTTCAACGACTCAGAATCGATATATATTTACTGTTGTAGATGAGTTTTCAAGGTTCCCTTTTGCTTTTCCTTGTGCAGATGTATCAGCTGCTACAGTTATTAAATGTCTGACTCAACTTTTTGTCATCTTTGGGATGCCTGCGTATATCCATTCGGATCAGGGAAGTTCTTTTATGTCTTCCCAGTTGAAGGAATACCTCCAGAGTCGGGGAATTTCTACTAGCAGAACTACCCCGTATAATCCGCAGGGTAATGGACAGTGCGAACGATACAATGGGGTGATCTGGAAGGCAGTTATGTTGGCTTTGACATCCCGGAACCTTAAGAATACACAGTGGGAAATGGTACTGCCTGATGCCCTGCATTCCATTAGATCATTGCTTTCAACGGCTACTAATGTGACCCCCCATGAAAGGCTCTTCAACTATCCATGGAGATCCACTACGGGATATTCGGTACCTTCATGGCTTACTATGCAGGGACCTGTGCTGCTCCGACGCCATGTTAGACTGTCAAAGTATGATCCTTTAGTGGAGGAGGTGGAGCTATTGGAGGCAAATTCCCAATATGCTCACATTCGATTCCAAGATGGGAAAGAAAGTACGGTTTCAGTTAAAGACTTAGCTCCTTGTGGTGGCCAGCCCTCTCCTGAGGACATTAACAATAGCCATAATTCAGATAATGTTGATGTCGTCACAGATACTATGAACATTTCCAATCCTATTGCAGACACTTACAATTCCCTTAGTCTGCCCCCGATGGATGTTCATGACTCTCCCAGTCTACCTTCTAATGGGACTTCCAATCCGGAAACCGTTGATAATCGGGATATTGATAGCCTCCCTGCAGAAGATATTTCTGTGTCTCCTGGTGTGGGAGGGCAAGGAACTCCACCAAGGCTAAGAAGGTCGACACGAACAAGATATCCGGTCGACCGATTAAAAATGGACTTTTAAAATAATTAATAATTTAATAGTAAAATTTTAAAATTGTTGAAGGCATTATACATGTATTGCTCTAGTCATAAATAACTAATTGTAAACTGTAAAGGCTACCTAGGTTGAAGTATATTTTAAAAAGGAGGGGTGAATGTGGTGATTATTCTTGTTTTATAAGAAGCATTGTAATTGGTTGCCTGTTTTCCTGCCTTGAGATATATGCTGTAAACTTATTGGTTAGTTGATTCCATGTGACCTGTGGTGGCCATCTTAAATTCAGTTCTCTGCAGTTTGGTTGAGACTGGGTGCTCAACATGTACTTGCTGGTTTTTTAAGGTTAATAAAGCCTAGCTTTTGAAAGGCAATCTACTCTTTATTTCAAGGGGCTAGAGGGGTGAGGGGTTAGAGGGGGTGAGGGGGTAGAGGGATTGAGGGGTTAGAGGAGTGAGGGCTTAGAGGGGTTAGGGGTTAGAGGGGGAGGGGTTAGAGGGGTGCAGGGTTAGAGGGGGTGAGGATTTAGAGGGGTGAGGGGTTACAGGGGGTGAGGGGTTAGAGGGGGTGAGGGGTTAGAGGGGTGTGGGGTTAGAGGGGTGAGGAGTTAGAGAGGTGAGGGGGTTAGAGGGGTGAGGCATTAGAGGGGGCGAGGGGTTAGAGGGGGTGAGGGGTTAGAGGGGTGAGGGGATAGAGGGGATAGAGGGGGTGAGAGGTTAGAGGGGTGAGGGGTTAGAGGGGTGAGGTGTTAGAGGGGTGAGGGGTTAGAGGGTGAGGGGTTAGAGGGGTGAGGGGTTAGAGGGGTGGGGATTAGAGGGGTGAGGGGGGAGAGGAGTGAGGGTGTAGAGGGGGCAAGGGGTTAGGCGGGGAGAGGGGTTAGAGGGGTGAGGGGTCAGAGGGGTGAGGGGGTGAGGGGTTAGAGGGGTGAGAGGTTAGAGGGGTGAGGGGTTAGAGGGGTGAGGGGGTGAGGGGTTAGAGGGGTGAGGGGTTACAGGGGTGAGGGGTTATTGGGGTGAGGGGTTAGAGGGGTGAGGGATTAGCGGATTGAGGAGGTTGAGGGGGTGAGGGGAAAGAGGAGTGAGGGTTTGCGGGGTTAGAGGGGGTGAGGGGTTAGAGGGGTGAGGGGTTAGAGGGGGTGAGGGGTTAGAGGGGTGAGGGGTGAGGGTTTAGAGGGGTGAGGTGTTAGAGGGGTGAGGGGTTAGAGGGGTGAGGGGTTAGAAACTTGAAAGCTCGCAACAACAAACCCAAAACAAAAAACTATGAAAAATGGTTTGACCATGATTGCCATAACATGAGGAAAAAACTTAGAAAACTATCAAACCAAAAACACAGACATCCAGAAAACGAGGAATTACGCCTTACTTATTGTCAGACGCTAACACAATACAGAAACACACTCAGGACCAAAAAAGAGCAATTTATTAAGAATACACTCAGCTCCATGGAGGAATCCATTGAGTCGAATTGTTTCTGGGACAACTTGAAAACACTACACAAAAAACAACACGACGATTTGTCCATTCAAAATGGGGACACATGGGTAAACCACTTTGAAAAATTATACCAGAAAAACACACTAGGACCAGAGCAACACCAAATACGCAAAAAACTTGAAAAGCTTGAAATGGCCATAAAAGATAACCAAAACCCGCTAGACGCCATAATAACAGAAAAAGAACTTCTTGAAAAACTCAAGGACCTGCGACCAGGAAAAGCTTGCGGGACAGACGGCATACTAAACGAGATGATTAAACACGCAGACGACAAACTGAAACTGGCTATCCTAAAACTCTTCAACTTGGTTCTGAGTGTCGGTTATTTCCCTGACATCTGGAACAAAGGACTCATAACACCCATATACAAAAGTGGGGACAAAATCGACCCAAACAACTATCGAGGCATCTGTGTAAACAGTAACCTGGGGAAGGTATTCTGTAGCATCATAAACAAAAGACTTATAAACTTCCTTGAAGAGCACAATGTCTTGAGTAAAAGCCAAATTGGATTCCTGCCAAACTATAGAACATCCGATCATATCTTCACCCTACAGACCCTAATTGGCAAACACGTTCACCATAACAAAAGCAAAATCTACGCATGTTTTATAGATTTCCAGAAGGCTTTCGACTCCATCTGGCATGACGGTTTATTCCTGAAACTTATCGAAAGCGGGGTAGGAGGTAAAACATATGATGTAATTAAATCAATGTATACAAACAATAAATGTGCAGTTAAAATTGGAGACAAACAAACAAAATACTTCCCACAGGGGCGGGGGGTGACGCAGGGCTCGCCAATCTCACCGACACTCTTTAATATTTACATTAATGGATTGGCAAAACTACTTGAACAATCTACAGCACCCGGCCTCACCCTATATGAATCCAAGGTTAAATTCCTCCTCTATGCCGACGACCTGGTTCTGCTGTCACCAACTAAGGAGGGTCTACAGCAGAACCTGGACCTGCTGGAGTCGTACTGCCAGACTTGGGCCCTGACAATAAATCCCCAAAAAACCAAAGTCCTTGTGTTCCAGCAAAGATCCAAACAACATGGACCCACAATAAATTTCACAGTAGGAACAACCAAAATTGAACAAACCACTCACTACACATACTTGGGCTTAAAAATCAGTTCTACGGGAAACTTCAAACTGGCTGTGAATGAACTGAAAGAGAAAGCAAGAAAGGCTTTCTATGCCATCAAAAAATCAATCCAAATAGAAATCCCAATTAGCATTTGGCTCAAAATTTTCAAATCAGTAATTGAACCAATTGCACTCTATGGCAGTGAGGTCTGGGGACCACTAACACAACAAGATTTTGCAAAATGGGACAAACACCCAATTGAGATCCTACATGCGGAATTCTGTAAAAGTATCCTCCGGACTCTAAGGAAAACAGTAAACAACGCATGCAGGGCGGAACTAGGCCAATGCCAATTAATAATCACTATCCAAAAAAGAGCCACCAAATTTTGGAATCACCTACAAATGAGCAACCCCCAATGCTATCACTACGACGCCCTGAAATGCCAAGAGCTGACCATAAAGAAGAATACCCTCAGTCAACTAGTCCTGGGACTCAATAAAGTAACTAATAACAATACTAACAATAACCAGCCCCAGGACAGTGACAGGGTAACACAAAGAATTCGACCCAACACAATCGTCGCTAAGCAAAAGGAAAAATATCTGTCATATTGGGCAGAAACAACAAAAACCCAAAGCAAACTCAATTGCTACTTGGCCCTAAACAGACAATACAACATAGCTGATTACCTGACCATGGTAAAGGATAACAAACTGAGAAGAACCTTGACAAGGTACAGACTTAGCGAACATAGCCTAGCGATCGAAAAAGGCAGACACAGGCAGACCAGGCTGCCAAGAGAAGACAGGATATGCTCTCACTGCAGTCAGGGAGTAGTTGAGACAGAGATGCACTTCCTCACAGCCTGTGGAAAATATCAGGGCATCAGAGAGAATTTCTATCAAAAATTCTCACAAATATGCCCTGAATTCAGAAATCTGACTGACAACCAAAAACTCCCATTCCTACTGGGGGAGGAGAGAAGCTGTGTAACACTGGCGGCACACTATGTTACAGCTTGCCATGAACAGAGGGACAACCAGTAAACTAAGACAAGAGTATATATAAACAAGGCGAAAATATATTTATAAACTCAGGGATATACCTGTTTATACACTGTATGAATGGAACCGCGTTTATATGTTCAACCATAAATGTATTTTGATGCTTTGGCAACATAAGATGTACCTTATCGTGCCAATAAAGCGATTTGTATTGTATTGTATTGTATAGAGGGGTGAGGGGTTAGAGGGGTGAGGGGTTAGAGGGGTGAGGGGTTAGAGGGTGAGGAGTTAGAGGGTGTGAGGGGTGAGGGTTTCGAGGGGTGAGGGGTTCGAGGGGGTGAGGAGTTAGAGGGGTGAGGGGTTAGAGGTGTGATGGGTTAGAGGGGTGAGGGGTTAGAGGGGGTGAGGGGTTAGAGGGATGAGGGGTTGGTGGGGGTGAGGGGTTAGGGGAGTGAGTGGTTAGAATGGTGGGGGTTTAGAGAGGTGAGGGTCTAGAGGGGGTGAGGGGTTAGAGCCGTGAGGGGTTAGAGGGGTGAGGGGTTAGAGGGGTGAGTGGGTGAGGGGTTGGAGGGGTGAGGGGTTAGAGGGGTGAAGGGTTAGAGGGGGTGAGGGTTTAGAGGTGTGAGGGGTTCGCGGAGTGAGGGGTTAGAGGGGATGAGGATTTAGAGGGGTGAGGGGTTAGAGGAGTGAGGGGTTAGAGGGGTGAGGGGTTAGAGGGGTGAGGGGTTAGAGGGGGTGAGGGGTTAGAGGGGTGAGGGGTTAGGAGGTTGAGCGGTTAGAGGGGTGAGTGGTTAGAGGCAGTGAGGGGTTAGAGGGGTAGGGGTTAGAGGGGTGAGGGGTTAGAGGGGGTGAGGGGTTAGTGGGGTGTGGGGTTAGAGTGGGTGAGGAGTTAGAGGAGGTGAGGGGTTAGAGGGGTGAGGGGTTGGAGCAGGTGTGGGGGTTAGAGTGTTGAGGGGTTAGAGGGTGTGAGGGGTTAGAGGGGGTGAGGTGTTAGGGGGTGAGGGGTTAGAGGGGTGAGGTGTTAGAGAGGGTGAGGGTTTAGAGGGGTGAGGGTTTATAGGGAGTGTGGTGTTAGAGGGGGTGAGAGGTTAGAGGGGTTGAGGGGCTGAGGTGTTAGAGGAGTGAGGGGTTGAAGGGGGTGAGGGGTTAGAGAGGGTGAGGGTTTAGAGGGGTGAGGATTTATAGGGGGTGTGGTGTTAGAGGGGGTGAGAGGTTTGAGGGGCTGAGGTGTTAGAGGAGTGAGGGGTTAAATGGGGTGAGGGGTTAGAGGGGGTGAGGCATTAGAGGGAGTGAGGGGTTAGAGGGGTGAGGGGTTAGAGGGGTGAGAAGTTAGAGGGGTGAGGGGTTAGATGCGGTGAGGGGTTAGGGAGTGAGGGGTTAGAGGGGTTGAGGGGTTAGAGGGGGTGAGGGGTTAGAGGTTTGACGGATTAGTGGGTGTGAGGTGTGAGGGGTTAGAGGGGTGAGGGGTTAGATGGGTGAGGGGTTAGAGGGTGTGAGGGGGTTAGAGTAGGTGAGGGGTCAGAGGTGTGAGGGGTTAGAGGAGGTGAGGGGTTAGAGGAGTGAGGGGTTAGGGGGTGAGGGGTTAGAGGGGTGAGGGGTTAGAGGTGTGAGGGGTCAGGGTGGTGAGGGGTTAGAGGGGTCAGGGGTTAGAGGGATGAGGCTTTAGAGGGGGGTGAAGGGTTAGAGGAGGTGAGGTGTTAGAGGGATGATGGGTTAGAGGGCTGAGGGGTTAGAGGGGGTGAGGGATTAGAGGGGTGAGGGGTTAGAGGGGTGATGGCTTCGAGGGGTGAGGGGTTAGAGGGGGTGAGGGGTTAGAGGGGGTGAGGGGTTAGAGGGGGTGACGGTTTAGAGGGGTGAGGGGTTTGAGGGGTGAATGGTTACAGGGGTTGAGGGTTTAGAGGGGGTGAGGGCTGAGGTGTTAGAGGGATTTAGGGGTTAGAGTGGTGAGAGGTTCGGGGGGGAGGGGTACAGGGGTGCGGGGTTAGAGGCGTGACGGGTTAGAGGGGGTGAGGGGGTTAGAGTGGGTGAGGGGTCAGAGGTGTGAGAGGTTAGAGAGGGTGAGGGGTTAGAGGAGTGATGGATTAGAGGAGTGAGGGTTTAGAGGGGATGAGGAGTTAGAGGGTTGAGGGGTTAGAGGGAGTGAGGTGTTAGAGGGGTGAGGGTTTAGAGGGGTGAGGGGTTAGAGGGGTGAGGGGTTAGAGGAGTGAGGGGTTAGAGGGGGTGAGGGGTTAGAGGGGTGAGGGGTTCGAGGGGTGAGGGTTTAGAGGGGTGAGGGGTTAGAGGGGTGAGGGGTTAGAGGAGTGAGGGGTTAGAGGAGTGAGGGGTTAGAGGGGATGAGGAGTTAGAGGGGTGAGGGGTTAGAGGGGGTGAGGGGTTAGAGGTGTGAGGAGTTAGAGGGGTGAGTGTTTAGAGGGGTGAGGGGTTAGAGGGGTGAGGGGTTAGAGGGGGTGAGGGGTTAGAGGGGTGAGGGGTTCGAGGGGTGAGTGGTTAGAGGGTGGGAGGGGTTAGAGGGGGTGAGGAGTTAGAGGGGTGAGGGTTTAGACGGGTGAGGGGTTAGAGGGGTGAGGGGTTAGAGGGGGTGAGGGATTAGAGGGGTGAGGGGTTAGAGGGGTGAGGGGTTAGTAGATTGGCGGTTAGGATCAGATCAGCCATGATCTTATTGAATGGCGGAGCAGGCTCGAGGGGTCGATTGGCCTACTCCTGTTCCTATTTCATATGTTCTTATATTCAATTTCCCTAAAACCATTTCCCTACAAATACTGATTTCTTTCAGTTCCTCCCTTTCATCAGACCCTATGTTCCCCGACATCTCTGGGAGGTTATCTGTGGTAGAGAATTCCACAGGTTCACCACTCTCTGGGTGAAGAAATTCCTCCTCATCTCTGACCCTTATCCTTAGACTGTGACCCCTGGTTCTGGACTCCCCGACCATCGGGAACATCCTTCCTGCATCTAGTCTGTCCAGTCCTGTTAGAATTTTATAAGTTTCAATGAGATCCCCTCTCATTCTTCTAAACTCCAGCGAGTACAAGCCCAATCGACCCAATCTCTCCTCATACGTCATCCCTGCCATCCCAGGTATCATAGAAACATAGAAACATAGAAGATAGGAGCAGGAGTAGGCCATTCAGCCCTTCGATCCTGCTCCGCCATTCAACGAGATCATGGCTGATCATCCAAACCTTAGCACCCGGTCCCTACACCGACAGCCATCCCACCCAAGCCCTATCCCCGTAACCCCATAACCCCACGTATTTAATCCCCCCTAACACTAAGTGTAATGATATCAGCAAATAGAAAGTGAGGAAGTTCAAAGAACAACAGAAAGAAAAGCAAAAGTACTACTATGACAGAGGAACACAAAACCTACCTGAACTCCACACTGGTGACCAAGTAAGGTTCAAAGACAAAACAAACACATGGACTCAGAAGGGAACTGTCCTGAGTGAAGTTCAACCAAGATCATACACCATTCAGACAGATGAGGGTGCTGTTCTGAGAAGAAATCGTCGAGATCTTCTCATGAGACCAGCCACAGCAGGTCAAGAGACTGATACTGTTGAACAACCTGATCACACAGCTGAGAACCAATCATCTGAGGCAACAACTCAGATTCAAGGACAATCAATCAGAAAATCCTCAAGATACGTGAAGCCTCCTGAGAGACTCATTGAGCAAATTTAAGGACTATTGTTATAGAAGGAAGTAATGTTATCTTATTCTTTCTTCAAGTTCTAGTGTATTGACATATTTCATGTGAACACACAAAGCAAGGTTAAAAAACCTTGATCATGTTAATGATAATGTAAGTTCATTAAGTGTTACAGTTAAAATGCAGATTAATACAAAGAAAACATGTTGTTAGTTAAAAGTAAAATACTTTTGTTTTGAGAAAAGGAGATGTAATGATATCAGCAAATAGAGATGGTATTTGCCTGTTTGATTATGATGCATTTCCAGCATGTTTGCATGTATTGATTGCTTGTGCCTGACCAGCAGAGGGCATGGGACACAGACAAGCAAGGCAGTTAGTTTTAGTTTCAGTTTCGTTCTAGATGCATCACAGCATGATGTGTCCTGTAAAGGCTGTTAAAAAGAGTTGAACAGATTTTAGATTAAAAGACCTTCTCTTTCATAAATGAGTCGTCATTGAACCCACAAAGAAATCAATACACTAAGGGCCAATTTTTATCATGGCCAATCAACCTAACCCGCACATCTTTGGACTGTGGGAGGAAACCGGAGCACCCGGAGGAAACCCACGCAAACACAGGGAGAATGTGCAAACTCCACACAGACGGTCACCCGAGGCCAGATTTGAACCCGGGTCCCTGGCGCTGTGAGGCAACAGTGCTAACCACTATGCCACCGTATCAGCCTGGTGAATCTTCGCCGCACTCTCTCCACTCCCTCAAGTGCCTATCCAGTCTCCCCATGAAAACATCGAGTATCTCCGCTTCCACCACTTCCGTCGGTAGCGAGTTCCAGGTCCTCACCACTCGCTGCGTAAAAATGTTTTCCCTCACATCCCCCCTGTATCTCTTGCCCCAAACCTTAAATCTGTTTCCCGATTCCTTGTACCATCAACTAGTGGGAACAGCCTTTCCCCGTCTAGCCTATCCAAACCCGTCATAATCTTGTACACCTCGATCAAATCACCCCTCAACCTCCTTTGCTCTAATGGAAACAAATCCAGCTTCTCCAACCTGTTCTTGTCACTAAGATTCCTCAGGGCAGTGTCCTAGGCACAACCATCTTCAGCTGCTTCATCAATGACCTTCCCTCCAACATAAGGTCAGAAATGGGGATGTTCGCTGATGACTGCACGGTGTTCAGCGCCATTCACAACTCCTCAGATAATGAAGCAGTCCATGCCCGCATGCAGCAAGACCTGGACGACGTTCAGGCTTGGGCTGATAAGTGGCAGGTAACATTCATGCCACACAAGTGCCAGGCAATGACTATCTCCAACAAGCGAGAGTCTAACCACTGCCCCTTGACATTCAATGGCATTACCATCGCCGAATTCCCCATCATCAACATCCTGGGGGTCACCATTGACCAGAAACTTAACTGGACCAGCCACATAAATACTGTGGCAACAAGAGCAGGTCAGAGGCTGGGTATTCTGCGGCAAATGTTTCACTTTTTGACTCCCCAAAGCCTTTCCACCATCTACAAGGCACAAGTCAGGAGTGTGATGGAATACTCTCCACTTGCCTGGATGAGTGCAGCTCCAACAACACTCAAGAAGCTCGACACCATCCAGGACAAAGCATCCCATCCACGACCTTAAACATTCACTCCCTCCACCACCGGGGTACCGTGGCTGCAGTGTGTACCATCTACAAGATGCACTGCAGCAACTCGCCAAGGCTTCTTCAGCAGCACCTCCCAAGCCCACGACCTCTTCCACCTAGAAGGACAAGGGCAGCAGGCGCATGGGAACACCACCACCTCCAAGTTCCACTCCAAGTCACACACCATCCTGACTTAGAAGTATATCACCGATCCTTCATCGTCACTGGGTCAAAATCCTGTAACTCACTCCCTAACAGCACTGTGGGAGCACCTTCACCACACGGACTGCAGCGGTTCAAGAAGGCGGCTCACCACCACCTTCTCAAGGGCAACTAGGGATGGGCAATAAATGCTGGCCTTGCCAGCGACACTCAGATCCCATGAACGAATAAGAAAAATACAGGAACACTGGGAGTCCATTCAGCCTCTGGGGCCTGTTACACAGGAACAGGAGGAGGCCATTCAGCCCCTCGAGCCTGTTACACAAGAACAGGAGGAGGCCATTCAGCCCCTCGAGCCTGTTACACAGGAACAGGAGGAGGCCATTCAGCCCCTCGAGCCTGTTACACAAGAACAGGAGGAGGCCATTCAGCCCCTCGAGCCTGTTACACAAGAACAGGAGGAGGCCATTCAGCCCCTCGATCCTGTTACATAGTGTTGTCCTGAACCTACTTCTGTTTGTTCACTTGAGTAGTAACAAATTCAGTCTTCTGGTTATAAACATTTTATTCATTAACTTCAGCACAAAAAGCAATTTACAAAGTGGAGTATAGTCACAGATAAAACACGCGGGCCTAGGCATTGGGCCTTTTCCTGCTGCTTGAACAACCTTACATTTATACACTTCTTTTACTTAAAAATTAGCAATAGATTGCAAGCAAGCATCCATCAGTTATGTTGCGTATAACAATTCCCGGTTATACTTTAGCAGACACAGGGCTATCCCTTTACTTTAAGCTCAAGCGACAATAAGCAAAAACACCGCGTACGTACTGACACCAGCGATTGGTCAATTCAGCGATGACTAGACGTATGATTTCTGACAACTGACCAGGCTGCAGTTGGGGAGAGTGTGAGGAGTTAGAGGGGGTGAGGAGTTAGTGGGGGGGAGGGGTTAGAGGGGTGAGGGGTTAGAGGGGTGAGGGGTTAGAGGGGGTGAGGGGTTAGTGGGGGGGAGGGGTTAGAGGGGTGAGGGGTTAGAGGGGTGAGGGGTTAGAGGCGTGAGGGGTTAGAGGGGTGAGGGGTTAGAGGCGTGAGGGGTTAGAGGGGTGAGAGGTTAGAGGGGTGAGGGGTTAGAGGGGGTGAGGGGTTAGTGGGGGGGAGGGGTTAGAGGGGTGAGGGGTTAGAGGGGTGAGGGGTTAGAGGCGTGAGGGGTTAGAGGGGTGAGGGGTTAGAGGGGTGAGGGGTTAGAGGGGGTGAGGGGTTAGTGGGGGGGAGGGGTTAGAGGGGTGAGGGGTTAGAGGGGTGAGGGGTTAGAGGCGTGAGGGGTTAGAGGCGTGAGGGGTTAGAGGGGTGAGGGGTTAGAGGGGGTGAGGGGTTAGTGGGGGGGAGGGGTTAGAGGGGTGAGGGGTTAGAGGGGTGAGGGGTTAGAGGCGTGAGGGGTTAGAAGGGTGAGGGGTTAGAGGGGGAAGGGGTTAGAGGGGTGAGGGGTTAGAGGGGTGAGGGGTTAGAGGGGTGAGGGGTTAGAGGGTGAGGGGTTAGAGGGGTGAGGGGTTAGAGGGGTGAGGGGTTAGAGGGGGTGAGGGGTTAGAGGGGTGAGTGGTTAGAGGGGGTGAGGGGTTAGTGGGGGTGAGGGGTTAGAGGGGTGAGTGGTTAGAGGGGTGAGGGGTTAGAGGGGTGAGGGGTTAGAGGGGTGAAGGGTTAGAGGGGTGAGTGGTTCGAGGGGGTGAGAGGTTAGAGGGGTGAGGGGTTAGAGGGGTGAGGGGTTAGAGGGGGTGAGGGGTTAGAGGGGTGAGGTGTTAGAGGGGGTGAGGGGTTAGAGGGGTGAGGGGTTAGAGGGGTGAGTGGTTAGAGGGGGTGAGGGGCTAGCGGGGTGAGGGGTTAGAGGAGTGAGGGGTTAGAGGGGGTGAGTGGTTAGAGGGGTGAGGGGCTAGAGGGGTGAGGGGCTAGAGGGGTGAGGGGTTAGAGGGGTGAGGGGTTAGAGGGGGTGAGTGGTTAGAGGGGTGAGGGGTTAGAGGGGGTGAGGGGTTAGAGGGGTGAGGGGTTAGAGGGGTGAGTGGTTAGAGGGGGTGAGGGGTTAGCGGGGGTGAGGGGTTAGAGGGGTGAGGGGTTAGAGGGGTGAGGGGTTAGAGGGGGGGCGGGGTTAGAGGGGTGAGGGGTTAGAGGGGTGAGTGGTTAGAGGGCGTGAGGGGTTAGCGGGGGTGAGGGGTTAGAGGGGTGAGGGGTTAGAGGGGTGAGGGGTTAGAGGGGGTGAGGGGTTAGAGGGGTGAGGGTTTAGAGGGGTGAGTGGTTAGAGGGGGTGAGGGGTTAGAGGAGTGAGGGGTTAGAGGGGTGGGTGGTTAGAGGGGGTGAGTGGTTAGAGGAGTGAGGGGTTCGAGGGGTGAGTGGTTAGAGGGGTGAGGGGTTCGAGGGGTGAGGGGTTAGAGGGGTGAGGGGTTAGTAGATTGGCGGTTAGGATCAGATCAGCCACGATCTTATTGAATGGCGGAGCAGGCTCGAGGGGTCGATTGGCCTGCTCCTGTTCCTATTTCATATGTTCTTATATTCAATTTCCCTAAAACCATTTCCCTACAAATACTGATTTCTTTCAGTTCCTCCCTTTCATCAGACCCTATGTTCCCCGACATCTCTGGGAGGTTATCTGTGGTAGAGAATTCCACAGGTTCACCACTCTCTGGGTGAAGAAATTCCTCCTCATCTCTGACCCTTATCCTTAGACTGTGACCCCTGGTTCTGGACTCCCCGACCATCGGGAACATCCTTCCTGCATCTAGTCTGTCCAGTCCTGTAAGAATTTTATAAGTTTCAATGAGATCCCCTCTCATTCTTCTAAACTCCAGCGAGTACAAGCCCAATCGACACAATCTCTCCTCATACGTCATCCCTGCCATCCCAGGTATCATAGAAACATAGAAACATAGAAGATAGGAGCAGGAGTAGGCCATTCAGCCCTTCGATCCTGCTCCGCCATTCAACGAGATCATGGCTGATCATCCAAACCTTAGCCCCCGGTCCATACACCGACAGCCATCCCACCCAAGCCCTATCCCCGTAACCCCATAGCCCCACGTATTTAATCCCCCCTAACACTAAGTGTAATGATATCAGCAAATAGAAAGTGAGGAAGTTCAAAGAACAACAGAAAGAAAAGCAAAAGTACTACTATGACAGAGGAACACAAAACCTACCTGAACTCCACACTGGTGACCAAGTAAGGTTCAAAGACAAAACAAACACATGGACTCAGAAGGGAACTGTCCTGAGTGAAGTTCAACCAAGATCATACACCATTCAGACAGATGAGGGTGCTGTTCTGAGAAGAAATCGTCGAGATCTTCTCATGGGACCAGCCACAGCAGGTCAAGAGACTGATACTGTTGAACAACCTGATCACACAGCTGAGAACCAATCATCTGAGGCAACAACTCAGATTCAAGGGCAATCAATCAGAAAATCCTCAAGACACGTGAAGCCTCCTGAGAGACTCATTGAGCAAATTTAAGGACTATTGTTATGGAAGGAAGTATTGTTATCTTATTCTTTCTTCAAGTTCTAGTGTATTGACATATTTCATGTGAACACACAAAGCAAGGTTAAAAAACCTTGATCATGTTAATGATAATGTAAGTTCATTAAGTGTTACAGTTAAAATGCAGATTAATACAAAGAAAACATGTTGTTAGTTAAAAGTAAAATACTTTTGTTTTGAGAAAAGGAGATGTAATGATATCAGCAAATAGAGATGGTATTTGCCTGTTTGATTATGATGCATTTCCAGCATGTTTGCATGTATTGATTGCTTGTGCCTGACCAGCAGAGGGCATGTGACACAGACAAGCAAGGCAGTTAGTTTTAGTTTCAGTTTCGTTCTAGATGCATCACAGCATGATGTGTCCTGTAAAGGCTGTTAAAAAGAGTTGAACAGATTTTAGATTAAAAGACCTTCTCTTTCATAAATGAGTCGTCATTGAACCCACAAAGAAATCAATACACTAAGGGCCAATTTTTATCATGGCCAATCAACCTAACCCGCACATCTTTGGACTGTGGGAGGAAACCGGAGCACCCGGAGGAAACCCACGCAAACACAGGGAGAATGTGCAAACTCCACACAGACGGTCACCCGAGGCCAGATTTGAACCCGGGTCCCTGGCGCTGTGAGGCAACAGTGCTAACCACTATGCCACCGTATCAGCCTGGTGAATCTTTGCCGCACTCTCTCCACTCCCTCAAGTGCCTATCCAGTCTCCCCATGAAAACATCGAGTATCTCCGCTTCCACCACTTACGTCGGTAGCGAGTTCCAGGTCCTCACCACTCGCTGCGTAAAAATGTTTTCCCTCACATCCCCCCTGTATCTCTTGCCCCAAACCTTAAATCTGTTTCCCGATTCCTTGTACCATCAACTAGTGGGAACAGCCTTTCCCCGTCTAGCCTATCCAAACCCGTCATAATCTTGTACACCTCGATCAAATCACCCCTCAACCTCCTTTGCTCTAATGGAAACAAATCCAGCTTCTCCAACCTGTTCTTGTCGCTAAGATTCCTCAGGGCAGTGTCCTAGGCACAACCATCTTCAGCTGCTTCATCAATGACCTTCCCTCCAACATAAGGTCAGAAATGGGGATGTTCGCTGATGACTGCACAGTGTTCAGCGCCATTCACAACTCCTCAGATAATGAAGCAGTCCATGTCCGCATGCAGCAAGACCTGGACGACGTTCAGGCTTGGGCTGATAAGTGGCAGGTAACATTCATGCCACACAAGTGCCAGGCAATGACTATCGCCAACAAGCGAGAGTCTAACCACTGCCCCTTGACATTCAATGGCATTACCATCGCCGAATCCCCCACCATCAACATCCTGGGGGTCACCATTGACCAGAAACTTAACTGGACCAGCCACATAAATACTGTGGCTACAAGAGCAGGTCAGAGGCTGGGTATTCTTTGGCAAATGTTTCACTTTTTGACTCCCCAAAGCCTTTCCACCATCTACAAGGCACAAGTCAGGAGTGTGATGGAATACTCTCCACTTACCTGGAAGAGTGCAGCTCCAACAACACTCAAGAAGCTCGACACCATCCAGGACAAAGCATCCCATCCACGACCTTGAACATTCACTCCCTCCACCACCGGGGTACCGTGGCTGCAGTGTGGACCATCTACAAGATGCACTGCAGCAACTCGCCAAGGCTTCTTCGACAGCACCTCCCAAGCCCACGACCTCTTCCACCTAGAAGGACAAGGGCAGCAGGCGCATGGGAACACCACCACCTCCAAGTTCCCCTCCAAGTCACACACCATCCTGACTTAGAAGTATATCACCGATCCTTCATCGTCACTGGGTCAAAATCCTGGAACTCCCTCCCTAACAGCACTGTGGGAGCACCTTCACCACACGGACTGCAGCGGTTCAAGAAGGCGGCTCACCACCACCTTCTCAAGGGCAACTAGGGATGGGCAATAAATGCTGGCCTTGCCAGCGACACTCAGATCCCATGAACGAATAAGAAAAACACAGGAACACTGGGAGTCCATTCAGCCTCTGGGGCCTGTTACACAGGAACAGGAGGAGGCCATTCAGCCTCTGGGGCCTGTTACACAGGAACAGGAGGAGGCCATTCAGCCCCTCGAGCCTGTTACACAAGAACAGGAGGAGGCCATTCAGCCCCTCGAGCCTGTTACACAGGAACAGGAGGAGGCCATTCAGCCCCTCGAGCCTGTTACACAAGAACAGGAGGAGGCCATTCAGCCCCTCGATCCTGTTACATAGTGTTGTCCTGAACCTACTTCTGTTTGTTCACTTGAGTAGTAACAAATTCAGTCTTCTGGTTATAAACATTTTATTCATTAACTTCAGCACAAAAAGCAATTTACAAAGTGGAGTATAGTCACAGATAGAACACGCGGGCCTAGGCATTGGGCCTTTTCGTGCTGCTTGAACAACTTTACATTTATACACTTCTTTAACTTAAAAATTAGCAATAGATTGCAAGCAAGCATCCATCAGTTATGTTGCGTATAACAATTCCCGGTTATACTTTAGCAGACACAGGGCTATCCCTTTACTTTAAGCTCAAGCGACAATAAGCAAAAACACCGCGTACGTACTGACACCAGCGATTGGTCAATTCAGCGATGACTAGACGTATGATTTCTGACAACTGACCAGGCTGCAGTTGGGGAGAGTGTGAGGAGTTAGAGGGGGTGAGGAGTTAGTGGGGGGGGGGGTTAGAGGGGTGAGGGGTTAGAGGGGTGAGGGGTTAGAGGCGTGAGGGGTTAGAGGCGTGAGGGGTTAGAGGGGTGAGGGGTTAGAGGGGGTGAGGGGTTAGTGGGGGGGAGGGGTTAGAGGGGTGAGGGGTTAGAGCATCCATAGGAGCAGATGGAGTGAATACACACGCTGAAGATGGGCTGCTGAGATTTTAGTGTTTTTAGTGTCTAAAGTGGGGAAAAAAAGGTTTCATTTCATTTCAATTTTTAAAAAGGTTTTAAAATTAAATTTAGTTCTAGTTAAGTTAGTTTAGTTTAGGTTAGTTTAAGTTTAGATTAGTCTAGACAAAGTAGAGAAGGAAAAGACCGCCAGAAAGACTACCAAAAAAAAAAAAAAAAACCCAGAGGAAAATAGAGGAAAAAAAAAAGCCAAAGCAAAAAAAAAAAGAAACAAGAGAAGAACTACACAAACCAGTGAACGGCAGCCACACGGGGCTTCAGCAGCGGTGGTTGAGTCGGCGGCATCGGGACCGAGTTCGAGGAGGCGAGGTGACTCGGGCCGCAGCCCAGCGGTCCAGCAACCGGCACAGCCGAGGGGACTCGGGCCGCATCCCAGAAATCGGAACGCAGCCCGGCAACGGGCACAGCGGAGAGGACTCGGGCCGCATCCCAGAAATCGGCACAGCCGAGGAGATTCGGAACGCAGCCCGGAAATCCAGCAATCAGCACAGCCGAGGGGACTCGGGCCACAGCCCAACAATCCAGCACGGGAAAGGCCCGAGGAGCCAGGCCAGCAGGCACAGAGACCTCTGAGGAGAAGGAGAGCAACCAGAAGGCTCGCAACCAAGACCGTGAGTACAGGGCCCAGGGAGGGAGGCCCAGGGAAAGGCCCGAGGAGCCAGGCCGAAACAAAGGCCCAGAGACCTCTGAGGGGGAGGGGAACAGCCCGAAGGCACCGGGAAACAGTGGCTCACAGACTCAGACCTGAGAAGGGTGAACCCAGGAGCCGAGGCCCAGGGACCACGGGGTCGGAGAGGGGGACCGGGAAAGTTCGCGAACAGGGAGAGGGTAACACCAAACCCGGGGCCCCAGAAAAGCTTATTCTAAGATCAACAATACTTTACCAAAAATGAGCGAATCAGAAGATCCACAACAGCCCCGCTTCCAGATTCCCCCCAACACCACAAAAAAAGCTATAAAAACGATCAAGCATGCTCAGATGAGAGAAAAACCAGAAACTCTCTTTACTGACTGTTACAACAATGGGACAAAAAGTAACCTCATATTCTACTCAGATCAGCCAGCGGCTTGGATCAGAGCAATAAAATCACACTATACCAGTGTTAAGCTAAAAAATACCGCAAATGGGTCCATAATGAAAATTAACACACCAGGAGACAGTTCAATCACGACTGTCAACGCGTACAATACCGGAACAATATTAGTGCAAGGCAACCTCGACAAATTTGCAACGGCCTTCAGGACACTGAAAAGATCAACTACGAGGGGAATGAACAGCCCCAGAGTGGCCCGCACTCCCCCCAACATTGACAACTTACCAGGAGAAAATCTGCATGGTCAAGGGATGAACGAGCCACACAGTTCAAACCAGACACTAACCCCGGGGAACCACAGCCACACGATACAACTGACAAACCCCAGCATAACTACCACGGAGGAAGCCACACATAGTTCCCCTACCATTCCCAGCCCAACAAGAGAAGAGCAGCATAGCCAGGAAGTGAGTGAGCCTTCCAGGGCCGACCAGCTTAGCCAGGAAGTGAGTGAGCCTTCCAGGGCCGACCAGACACATACCCCGGGATCACACAGCCAGATACAACCAAAAGATAAATTTTATCAATTAGAGATAGAGATGGTTAAACTTAGAGAGGAGGTCCTCAAATTGAATGACAAACAAAAGCAGGAGAGGGAGAGACACAAGAGAGAGCTGAATAGACTTGATAACCAGGTGAATCTACTTAAGAATCAGGTGAAAGAGCTGCAGGAAAAAGAAGAGAGCCATAGAGGAGAGAAAACACCATTAGACCAGCAACCAGAGACTAGAGATAAGACAAGACAGAGCCGGACGGAACGGCTGCACTCCCACACGGAACAAAAGCAACAGACACACAATACAAGGGGTGCCACACAGACCGACCAGCATACTGATTCGCAATCTTCCCCCACCACCGGGGAACCACAAGCGAGCCGCTCACAAGAGGTACGCACACACCAGACACCCCAGCCCAGCACACACACTATGAGTCCAGGCGAAAGCCACCAGACAGTAAACACAAACAAGGCTGACGTCGTAATACTCATAGACTCAAATGGGAAATTTCTATGGGAGAAAAAGCTCTTCCCTAGAAGTAAAGTAGAAAAGATTTGGTGCCCAACAACAGACAGAGCCATGGGATGGCTGACCAAAGCCAGATTAGGCTCCCCCCAACACATAATAATACACACGGGCACAAATGACCTAAAGGCCAAACAGAAAGAGGTAGCAACATCGCTCAGAGCAATGATTAGGAAGGCAAGCAGTACATTTCCAAACACTAGAATCACTGTTTCCACAATATTGCCGAGAACAGACTTCAACAACAACACAATTCATGAGATAAATGCCAGCATAGCAAGAGACTGCGAATCAAACCACAACGTACACCTGGCCCAACACCCCACCCTCGATGAAGAATGTCTTTACGACCACGTCCACATCCAAAGGCAAAAAATATCGATCTTTGCTAAAGCCCTGAAGGACGTCGCTTTTAACCGGGTCCATACCCAGACTCCAAGAGGACCCCCCCCCGACCACCAGAGATCAGCGGGGTACATATCAGGAACACTACAAAGACCACCACCACACCAACCGAGACCGGAGAGGATCCCCATGCAAAACAACATTATCAGACCTGCACCACTCCTGTCCCACAGGGGAATAGGACCGCTACCAGCCAGACAGAGGGAGAGATGCACAGGACGTACGCAATACCTCAGACAGAAACAATCCATTAAGAGACAATAAGCAGATGTGCAGCAGCATCTACTTCCGCCTTATGGATCAAGGACTAATTAATAGAAAGAACTGTAACCAAATTGTATTAACTTTTGTAGACAACTGGGGTGATCTTTTTTTTCCCCACACTTAGACACGACAAACACGTACCACTCTTTAACCTATCATAGAAAAAGATAAAACTTAACATGAAATCCTTATATATTTCGACCTGGAATATCCAAGGTCTACGCTCTTCACTGCGAGAAGTGAAGAGTAGGACCCCAGAGTTCATAGAGGAAACTAAAGATCTAGATATTATCATTTTACAGGAAACTTGGTATAAAGGAAAAGGACACACCGGCTGTCCCCAAGGGTACACTGAGCTAGTGGTCCCCTCCAATAAATTACCAAGTGTAACCCAAGGCAGAGACTCCGGAGGCATACTGATCTGGTTTAAAACAGAACTTAAGAATTACATCAAATTTATAAAAAAGGGCGAAAACCATATGTGGCTCAAACTTGAGAGGGAGATTATCTCAAACACCCAAGATGTGTACATTTGCGCACTTTATATCCCTCCAATCGATTCCCCATACTACAAAGAGGACACCTTCTCCAACATGGAGGGGGAAATTATCCAATACCAGGCCCAGGGGAACGTGTTGATCTGTGGGGACCTCAATTCAAGAACGGGCGAAGAACCAGACTTCACCAATAATCAGGGAAACAATTACGTATTCAGCAATAACCACTTTGACATCCCTTCCCTTCCATACAGGCATAACTGCGACAAGCAGACAAATACCAACGGTAAACAGCTACTACAACTCTGTCGAAACCTGGGTCTGTACATTGTCAATGGTAGGTTCATAGGAGACCTCCTAGGAAGATCGACCTACTGCTCACCTCTTGGCTGCAGCACAGTAGACTATATGATTACAGACTTGGACCCATCCTCTTTCAGAGCATTCACAGTCAAACCACAAACAACACTGTCAGATCACAGTCAAATTACCATGTTTCTCAAAAAGACAGAAACAAACAACATAGAAACACAACCCAGTAAACTGTACAACACCAAAAAATCGTACAGATGGGCCAAAAACGACACGGAAAAATACCAGAAAACAATTAGCAATGCATCAACTCAAGCTCTCTTAGACACCTTTCTGGATAACATATACACTCACAATAAAGAAGGCGTAAACCGGGCAGTTAGTAAACTAAACAATATTTTTGATAATTTGGCAACAAATGCAAACTTGAAAGCTCGCAAGAACAAACCCAAAACAAAAAACTATGAAAAATGGTTTGACCATGATTGCCATAACATGAGGAAAAAACTTAGAAAACTATCAAACCAAAAACACAGACATCCAGAAAACGAGGAATTACGCCTTACTTATTGTCAGACGCTAACACAATACAGAAACACACTCAGGACCAAAAAAGAGCAATTTATTAAGAATACACTCAGCTCCATGGAGGAATCCATTGAGTCGAATTGTTTCTGGGACAACTTGAAAACACTACACAAAAAACAACACGACGATTTGTCCATTCAAAATGGGGACACATGGGTAAACCACTTTGAAAAATTATACCAGAAAAACACACTAGGACCAGAGCAACACCAAATACGCAAAAAACTTGAAAAGCTTGAAATGGCTATAAAAGATAACCAAAACCCGCTAGACGCCATAATAACAGAAAAAGAACTTCTTGAAAAACTCAAGGACCTGCGACCAGGAAAAGCTTGCGGGACAGACGGCATACTAAAGGAGATGATTAAACACGCAGACGACAAACTGAAACTGGCTATCCTAAAACTCTTCAACTTGGTTCTGAGTGTCGGTTATTTCCCTGACATCTGGAACAAAGGACTCATAACACCCATATACAAAAGTGGGGACAAAATCGACCCAAACAACTATCGAGGCATCTGTGTAAACAGTAACCTGGGGAAGGTATTCTGTAGCATCATAAACAAAAGACTTATAAACTTCCTTGAGGAGCACAATGTCTTGAGTAAAAGCCAAATTGGATTCCTGCCAAACTATAGAACATCCGATCATATCTTCACCCTACAGACCCTAATTGACAAACACGTTCACCATAACAAAAGCAAAATCTACGCTTGCTTTGTAGATTTCCAGAAGGCTTTCGACTCCATCTGGCATGACGGTTTATTCCTGAAACTTATCGAAAGCGGGGTAGGAGGTAAAACATATGATGTAATTAAATCAATGTATACAAACAATAAATGTGCAGTTAAAATTGGAGACAAACAAACAAAATACTTCCCACAGGGGCGGGGGGTGACGCAGGGCTCGCCAATCTCACCGACACTCTTTAATATTTACATTAATGGATTGGCAAAACTACTTGAACAATCTACAGCACCCGGCCTCACCCTATATGAATCCAAGGTTAAATTCCTCCTCTATGCCGACGACCTGGTTCTGCTGTCACCAACTAAGGAGGGTCTACAGCAGAACCTGGACCTGCTGGAGTCGTACTGCCAGACTTGGGCCCTGACAATAAATCCCCAAAAAACCAAAGTCCTTGTGTTCCAGCAAAGATCCAAACAACATGGACCCACAATAAATTTCACAGTAGGAACAACCAAAATTGAACAAACCACTCACTACACATACTTGGGCTTAAAAATCAGTTCTACGGGAAACTTCAAACTGGCTGTGAATGAACTGAAAGAGAAAGCAAGAAGGGCTTTCTATGCCATCAAAAAATCAATCCAAATAGAAATCCCAATTAGCATTTGGCTCAAAATTTTCAAATCAGTAATTGAACCAATTGCACTCTATGGCAGTGAGGTCTGGGGACCACTAACACAACAAGATTTTGCAAAATGGGACAAACACCCAATTGAGATCCTACATGCGGAATTCTGTAAAAGTATCCTCCGGACTCAAAGGAAAACAGTAAACAACACATGCAGGGCGGAACTAGGCCAATACCCATTAATAATCACTATCCAAAAAAGAGCCACCAAATTTTGGAATCACCTACAAATGAGCAACCCCCAATGCTATCACTACGACGCCCTGAAATGCCAAGAGCTGACCATAAAGAAGAATACCCTCAGTCAACTAGTCCTGGGACTCAGTGAAGTAACTAATAACAATACTAACAAGAACCAGCCCCAGGACAGTGACAGGGTAACACAAAGAATTCGACCCAACACAATCGTCGCTAAGCAAAAGGAAAAATATCTGACATATTGGGCAGAAACAACAAAAACCCAAAGCAAACTCAATTGCTACTTGGCCCTAAACAGACAATACAACATAGCTGATTACCTGACCATGGTAAAGGATAACAAACTGAGAAGAACCTTGACAAGGTACAGACTTAGCGAACATAGCCTAGCGATCGAAAAAGGCAGACACAGGCAGACCAGGCTGCCAAGAGAAGACAGGATATGCTCTCACTGCAGTCAGGGAGTAGTTGAGACAGAGATGCACTTCCTCACAGCCTGTGGAAAATATCAGGGCATCAGAGAGAATTTCTATCAAAAATTCTCACAAATATGCCCTGAATTCAGAAATCTGACTGACAACCAAAAACTCCCATTCCTACTGGGGGAGGAGAGAAGCTGTGTAACACTGGCGGCACACTATGTTACAGCTTGCCATGAACAGAGGGACAACCAGTAAACTAAGACAAGAGTATATATAAACAAGGCGAAAATATATTTATAAACTCAGGGATATACCTGTTTATACACTGTATGAATGGAACCGCGTTTATGTGTTCAACCACAAATGTATTTTGATGCTTTGGCAACATAAGATGTACCTTATCATGCCAATAAAGCGATTTGTATTGTATTATTGTATTGTATTGTAGAGGCGTGAGGGGTTAGAAGGGTGAGGGGTTAGAGGGGGGAGGGGTTAGAGGGGTGAGGGGTTAGAGGGGTGAGGGGTTAGAGGGGTGAGGGGTTAGAGGGGGTGAGGGGTTAGAGGGGTGAGGGGTTAGAGGGGTGAGGGGTTAGAGGGGGGAGGGGTTAGAGGGGTGAGGGGTTAGAGGGGTGAGGGGTTAGAGGCGTGAGGGGTTAGAGAGGGTGAGGGGTTAGAGGGGGTGAGGGGTTAGAGGGGTGAGGGGTTAGAGGGGTGAGGGGTTAGAGGGGTGAGGGGTTAGAGGGGTGAGGGGTTAGAGGGGTGAGTGGTTAGAGGGGGTGAGGGGTTAGCGGGGGTGAGGGGTTAGAGGGGTGAGTGGTTAGAGGGGTGAGTGGTTAGAGGGGTGAGTGGTTAGAGGGGTGAGGGGTTAGAGGGGTGAGGGGTTAGATGGGTGTGGGGTTAGAGGGGTGAGTGGTTAGAGGGGTGAGGGGTTAGAGGGGTGAGGGGTTAGAGGGGTGAGGGGTTTGAGGGGGTGAGGAGTTAGAGGGGTGAGGGGTTAGAGGGTGTGAGTGGTTAGAGGGGGTGAGGGGTTAGAGGGGTGAGTGGTTAGAGGGGGTGAGGGGTTAGCGGGGGTGAGGGGTTAGAGGGGTGAGGGGTTAGAGGGGTGAGGGGTTAGAGGGGTGAAGGGTTAGAGGGGTGAGTGGTTAGAGGGGGTGAGAGGTTAGAGGGGTGAGGAGTTAGAGGGGTGAGTGGTTAGAGGGTTTGAGGGGTTAGCGGGGGTGAGGGTTTAGAGGAGTGAGGGGTTAGAGGGGTGAGGGGTTAGATGGGTGAGGGGTTAGAGGGGGTGAGTGGTTAGAGGGGTGAGGGGCTAGAGGGGTGAGGGGCTAGAGGGGTGAGGGGTTAGAGGGGTGAGGGGTTAGAGGGGTGAGGGGTTAGAGGAGTGAGTGGTTAGATGGGTGAGGGGTTAGAGGGGGTGAGTGGTTAGAGGGGGTGAGTGGTTAGAGGGGTGAGGGGTTAGAGGGGGTGAGGGGTTAGAGGGGTGAGGGGTTAGAGGGGTGAGTGGTTAGAGGGGGTGAGGGGTTAGCGGGGGTGAGGGGTTAGAGGGGTGAGGGGTTAGAGGGGTGAGGGGTTAGAGGGGGGGAGGGGTTAGAGGGGTGAGGGGTTAGAGGGGTGAGTGGTTAGAGGGGGTGAGGGGTTAGCGGGGGTGAGGGGTTAGAGGGGTGAGGGGTTAGAGGGGTGAGGGGTTAGAGGGGGTGAGGGGTTAGAGGGGTGAGGGGTTAGAGGGGTGAGTGGTTAGAGGGGGTGAGGGGTTAGAGGAGTGAGGGGTTAGAGGGGTGAGGGGTTAGAGGGGTGAGTGGTTAGAGGGGGTGAGTGGTTAGAGGAGTGAGGGGTTCGAGGGGTGAGTGGTTGGAGGGGTGAGGGGTTCGAGGGGTGAGGGGTTAGAGGGGTGAGTGTTTCGAGGGGTGAGTGGTTAGAGGGGTGAGGGGTTAGAGTGGTGAGTGGTTAGGAGGGTGACAGGTGAGGGGTTAGAGGGTTTGGGGTTAGGGAGGTGGGATTCAGTCACTGCAGTACAATACAATACAATACAATACAAATCGCTTTATTGGCATGATAAGGTACATCTTATGTTGCCAAAGCATCAAAATACATTTATGGTTGAACACATAAACGCGGTTCCATTCATACAGTGTATAAACAGGTATATCCCTGAGTTTATAAATATATTTTCGCCTTGTTTATATATACTCTTGTCTTAGTTTACTGGTTGTCCCTCTGTTCATGGCAAGCTGTAACATAGTGTGCCGCCAGTGTTACACAGCTTCTCTCCTCCCCCAGTAGGAATGGGAGTTTTTGGTTGTCAGTCAGATTTCTGAATTCAGGGCATATTTGTGAGAATTTTTGATAGAAATTCTCTCTGATGCCCTGATATTTTCCACAGGCTGTGAGGAAGTGCATCTCTGTCTCAACTACTCCCTGACTGCAGTGAGAGCATATCCTGTCTTCTCTTGGCAGCCTGGTCTGCCTGTGTCTGCCTTTTTCGATCGCTAGGCTATGTTCGCTAAGTCTGTACCTTGTCAAGGTTCTTCTCAGTTTGTTATCCTTTACCATGGTCAGGTAATCAGCTATGTTGTATTGTCTGTTTAGGGCCAAGTAGCAATTGAGTTTGCTTTGGGTTTTTGTTGTTTCTGCCCAATATGACAGATATTTTTCCTTTTGCTTAGCGACGATTGTGTTGGGTCGAATTCTTTGTGTTACCCTGTCACTGTCCTGGGACTGGTTATTGTTAGTATTGTTATCAGTTACTTTATTGAGTCCCAGGACTAGTTGACTGAGGGTATTCTTCTTTATGGTCAGCTCTTGGCATTTCAGGGCGTCGTAGTGATAGCATTGGGGGTTGCACCTGATGAGACCCCCAACTACCCCCAGAATGACTAAGATCCCCAAAGCGGTCAGTAACCAGACCCACCAGGCGGTTTTGGTGGCGGAAACGATCAGACGACCGGTGCCGTCTGACTTCAGCTCCAGATCCACCTTCACTCCCTTGTAGCCTGTCGAGTCGAGGGTGTATCTCTTCCCTCCTGACGAGCCTGTGATTTTGAAAATCTCATAAGGTGGGATCAAGACCTCCTGTTGCGACGGATTGAATGAGAACCTTTGGAGGTCGACACCGTACGATATACATATTACAAAGAAAGTGTTTGTCCCAAACTCCTTAGCCTCTGCCTCACTGAAGGAAGTGGAGGCAAATATTCCGAACCTCATCTCTGTGTCCAGCATCCCAGGGATCTGACTCTCTGTCCCCCGATACACCAGCCGCCCAATGGAGCTGTTTCTCAACTCGTCCAGGGCGACAGAGAGAAGGTAGTGAAAGCTCTTCAGGTTAAAGCAAGCATTGTATATGTTGAGGTCACCGCCATAGCTTCGAACCTCTTTGTTCAAGCTACTATACAAAGCTCCACCAAAGGTGTAGGTGGCCATGGCGATGACATGCTCCTCTCGGAGACCACCAGCCACTTTGAGATTCTTCTGTTTCCAACTGGCTTTTTCCCAGATATCCTTAAATGACTCGTCAACCTCCAGCTCTGTCCGCAGGGATCTTATCGCCAAGTCATCGGACGCCTTGCTCCGAGAGAAGTACAAGGCGGCAGAATTTTCTTCCATGTTCAACTCTGTGCTTTGAGTTAGCCTCGGACAAACGACACCCTCAGGATTCACGGGTAAACTGACCAGACTCCTACCGGCCAATCAGAAAGACAGAACTCCAATTTATAACGCGCCCTTTCGACCTCAGGATGTGCCACAACGCTTCACAGCCAATGAAGTGCTTTTGAAGTGTGGTCACTGTTGTAATGTAGGAAAAGCGGCGGCCAATTGTGCACAGCAAGCTCCCACAAACAGCAATGTGAAAATGACCAGATATTCTGTTTTAGTATTAAGTGACATTGGTCAAGGAATAAATATTGGGCCCCAGGACACGAGGGAGAACTCCACTCTGCTATTCTTCCAATAGTGGCCGTGGGATCTTTTAGGTCTACCGGAAAGAGCAGACGGGGCCTCAACTTAATGACTCGTCCAACAGTGCAGCGCTCCCTCAGTACTGCCCCTCCGACAGTGCGGCACTCCCTCAGTACTGCCCCTCCGACAGTGCAGCGCACCCTCAGTACTGCCCCTCTGACAGCGCGGCACACCCTCAGTACTGCTCCTCCGATAGTGCGGCGCTCCCTCAGTACTGCTCCTCCGATAGTGCAGCGCTCCCTCAGTACTGCCGCTCCGACAGTGCAGCGCTCCCTCCGTACTGCCCCTCCGACAGTGCGGCACTCCCTCAGTACTGCCCCTCCGACAGTGCAGCGCTCCCTCAGTACTGCCCCTCTGACAGCGCGGCACTCCCTCAGTACTGCCCCTCCGACAGTGCGGCGCTCCCTCAGTACTGCTCCTCCGATAGTGCAGCGCTCCCTCAGTACTGCCCCTCCGACAGTGCAGCGCTCCCTCCGTACTGCTCCTCCGACAGTGCAGCACTCCTTCAGTACTGCCCCTCCGACAGTGCGGCGCTCCCTCAGTACTGCCCCTCCGACAGCGCGGCACTCCCTCAGTACTGCTCCTCCGACAGTGCGGCACTCCCTCAGTACTGCCCCTCCGACAGTGCGGCGCTCCCTCAGTACTGCTCCTCCGACAGTGCGGCGCTCCCTCCGTACTGCCCCTCCGACAGTGCAGCGCTCCCTCAGTACTGACCCTCCGACAGTGCAACACTCCCTCAGTACTGCCCCTCTGACAGCGCGGCACTCACTGAGTACTGCCCCTCCGACAGTGCGGCGCTCCCTCAGTACTGCTCCTCCGACAGTGCGGCGCTCCCTCAGTACTGCTCCTCCGACAGTGCAGCGCTCCCTCAGTACTGCCCCTCCGACAGTGCAGCGCTCCCTCAGTACTGCCCCTCCGACAGTGCAGTGCTCCCTCCGTACTGCCCCTCCGACAGTGCAGCGCTCCCTCAGTACTGACCCTCCGACAGTGCAACACTCCCTCAGTACTGCCCCTCCGACAGTGCAGCGCTCCCTCAGTACTGCCCCTCCGACAGAGCGAGAGAGAGACTGAGACCCACTGAGCCACGACTGACAGGTAGGAAAGAAAGTCATTGATCAGGAACATGTGTAGCAGGAGAGGACAAAGGGTTTGGGGAATTGAAGTCAGCATTGTGATACTCACAGGACGTCAGGAACAGAATGTGAAACAGCCACTCCATCTTTACTTCAACACAAAGATTTCGGCAATAAACCAACTTGTCTTCACAATCACGTACACACTGCAAGAAATTAGTCGCTCAGCTGAATTATTGTAATCCACGTGACAAAGTGAAACCACTTCCTCCTATCTAAAACTTTCCACCTTGCATCTCACACTTCTGACTGGTCTGTGGGCAATGAATAAATGCACACTGTCTCATTGTCCTCTCCACTTTAAACAACTTCTCACTGTTGTAAGATTCGAAATTTTCAGTAATTAATCACGCAAGAAAATAGGGTTAATAAGACAGTTTATTGACCAAAAGTAAGTTTGTACAGAAAAACCTTTGATAAAAGTGTTGTGTATGTAATATGTGTGCTACTTTGAACCTATGGACAGGACTGCACTACTTGTAGGGCGTAGTGATATGCAGTACCACTCCTGGCCATAGGGGTATAAATAGTACTGTGGGTACTGATCTCCCCTCAGTTCCCGCCTGTGGGCATGAAGTAAAGACCTACGTATAGTCCCTACCTCCAACCAGTAAAGACCTGTTTGAGTTATACGTTTAAGTCTTTGTGTTAATTGTTCAATACAATACACATACTTAACACTGGCGACGAGTCAGGTTCTTACCCTGCGGCAGTTGAAGAGAGGTTTCAAACATCACCACCCCACTAGAAGTGACAGGCTTTAGGACTCTGAAGCCTCCATCAGCGACTGAGCACTGGAGTGCAGCAGCCATCCTGGCAGCTTCCAGCGACTGACAGAAGTCTTTCTGCAGTTTCCTTGTTCAACCTCGGTGGTGGGGTAAGCCGTGCAGCGTTGGCTGCAAAGACAGGGCTGGGGAAGTTGGAGAAGATAAGGGCGATCGCAATCCCTGATAAGAGCCGCGGTGAAACGCGCGAGCGGGTAAGCCAGAGCCCGGGAGGGAGCGAGCAAGAGCCGCGCGAGCGGGTGAGCCAGAGGCCGGGAGCCGCTTCAAGTGCGAGGCGCAGCGCGGGCCAGCGATCGGGACCAAAAATAAGGGCCGCACTCGGACTGAAAGGCGCGGCGGCTGCAGATGCTCAAGGTGCGAGAGCCGCGGTGCACAGCGCGGGCTATCGATCATGGCGAAGATAAAGGCCGCACTCGGGGGCTGAAGGGAGACGGCGTCGGGGGACGGGTGAAGACCGCCAAGCGCGGGAAAACCGCCATTTTGTGGGCGGAGGACGACGGCAAGAGCGGGAAGCCGCCATCTTTGATAACAAGTAAACAAAATAAAATCTGAGAAATTGCAAATCTACAATGCCTAAACACGGGAATATTAGCACCTTTGATAGTGACCTCGAAGATTGGGCCATATATGTTGAAAGAGTAAAAAATTATTGTAAGGCCAATAAAATTCGTGACCAAGATAAAGCTCTAACATTATTAAATTTAATGGGTGCGAAGACATACGGGCAATTGAAACACCTGTTATCACCAGATGAACCGGCGGATAAGACGTTCGATGAGATTGTTACTGTCCTGAAAGATCATCTAAACCCCACGCCGCTGATGCTAGCGGAACGATTTAAATTTTATGACAGAAGGCAGCTACAGCATGAAAGCAATGCTGAATATTTGCTGGAATTGCGTAAATTAGCGAAATATTGCCAGTTTGGAACGGGACTGACAGATGCACTACGAGACAAATTTGTGTGTGGTTTATTTAAACAGGATACACAAAAGCGACTGCTCGAGGAGAATGAGCTGACGCTTGAGAAGGCGGTTACTATGGCAGCAGCACACGAAGCCGCAGCGAGAGGCACGGCAGTAATGCAGCTACGGTCACCGGAGCTCAGTGCACACAAATTGGGTGTGAGTTCTGGCAAATGTTATCGTTGTGGAAAGACAATGCATGATCAGAACCAGTGTTGGTTTAAAAACCAAGAATGTAGAACTTGTGGTAGGCTTGGACATATAGCTAGAGTATGCAGGTCAGGGAAGAAGACCAGCAACAAGAAGTCACCGCAAGGAAAATACGCAAAGGTACACAAGGTGACCGAACAGGAGTCCGATTCAGATGCTAGCAGTAATGAACTGGCTAGCTTAAGCTGTAATGAACTGGCTAGCTTAAGAGTACTCAACGCTGGTAAGGGTGCAGACCTCCAGACAATTTGGGTCACTCTTCAGATAGAAGGAGTCCAAGTAAAACTGGAATTGGACACTGGATCGGCATTGGCGGTCATAAATAAGAAAGATTACGGAAAGTTATTCCAACATATTCCCCTACAGGATACGGGGATTATATTGAAAACATACACGGGGCAAAGAGTGTACCCCATCGGGAAAATAGAGGTTGCAGTGGTCCACAAGGGCGAAGACAGTCAAATAATGGACTTATATGTGATATCTGAAGGAGGTTCTCCACTACTAGGACGGGAGTGGATTAGGAAAATGAATATGGACTGGCATTTCCTACAAACAATAACGAGTGAGAACTCGGTGAAGATAGTCGGCCCAGACTCTGGAACGGATGATGGTAAGCCCAACTCAGGTGCAAAAGACAAAGTTTCAGCACAGAATTCCACTGAGCAACAACAACATAGTTTAACTGTGGATTCTGAGTCTGGCAAGTCTACTGATGTGCCCATTTCTGAGGGACACCGGGCTCGAACTCAACTCCATTTCAAACTACAACAGCAATTAGAACAAATGCTTCGCCGTTTTGAGCAAGAGTTGAATGCAACGAAAGAGTTCTTTGATATAGAGTTGGAGAATCTGGAAAGACAACAGAAGCAGCTGATGGAGAAAATGGAGCAGGAGCACACAAAACGTCTGATGTCAGAGGAGTTAACGGTCAGCCAACTCCTGCATATGCTGAAGGACAGGACTCTGAAATGGGAAAAACTTGAACACGAACTTCAATATTCAAACGAAAGGGGTTCGGAGCTCTCAAAGGTTATTGGAAGAGCTGAGGTGGCAACACAGACTGAGATGACTGCAACAGAGCAGCCCTTGGATGCCAAAAGTACGCTAACTCACGTCAACGTAGAACAACAGACCGCTGAAACAGCTGCTCCGGTAGAGGGGTTGAATAGTCCGATCAATCAATCTCCAAAAGAAGTTGAAGTAGTAAAATCTCAAATGAGGTCATTAGTAAACGACTTGCTGAAAGCCCAGAAAAAGCTGGATGAAGAGGTACGCATGAAGAAGTCTCTTCAGGAAAGATGTCTGGACTTGGAACAAAAGCTGGCTAACGCCCAGCTGGGTATGGAGGAAATAGAAGACCCTCTCACTGGCCTAGATCAGGACGACACCGAATATTACTATGTCCTGTCCTGCCCAACTTGTAACTTCGACTCCCACCATACAGAAATCATGGAGGAGCACCGAAAGTCTACGGAACATCGGGAGAAGGTGGCTCTACTACGAAAAAAGGAGGAAGAGAAGGAGGAACTGCGCATGCAGCTGGCAGCTGACAGTGGAGCCCAGAGAGTCTCCAAGAAGCAGAAAAGGAAAAGTCGAAATAGAAGATGACCCATCTGAACCATTATTACCTCTACCAGATCACACACGTGGTCCCTCCGAACGGAGCCAATTCAGTTCGGAAGTTCAAACTGTTAAATCCATGGAAGGACTATTGAATGAGTCACTCCAGCAACGTGAACCGACTACACCACAGAGATTGAATCTGTGAACTGTTTTCCGCAGAGACTGAATCTGTGATCTGTTTTGACATGAAGTTATCTATGTATCTATGTTATTCTGTTATGTAAACCTGAAGTTATATATGTATATATGTTATTACGTTATGTTAAATGGGGAGATGACTGTAAAGCTAGGAAGGGAGGAATGTTGTGTATGTAATATGTGTGCTACTTTGAACCTATGGACAGGACTGCACTACTTGTAGGGCGTAGTGATATGCAGTACCACTCCTGGCCATAGGGGTATAAATAGTACTGTGGGTACTGATCTCCCCTCAGTTCCCGCCTGTGGGCATGAAGTAAAGACCTACGTACAGTCCCTACCTCCAACCAGTAAAGACCTGTTTGAGTTATACGTTTAAGTCTTTGTGTTAATTGTTCAATACAATACACATACTTAACAAAAAGGGCATACAAAATGGCCTCCGGACCTCGTGATCAGTTTCTGGGACCATTTGATTTCTGTTACTGCAAGCCAGACAGGCTTGTGGATTGAGGACAGTAAGCCCGCGAAAGCCAGTATCGGGAAAACGAAACTCAGGGAACTGAGCATACATATTAATTGGATTCTGAGTGTGATGAAATATTCCATTCACCACTGCCTGTGACTGAGATCGGTTTCAGTGTCATTTCCCTTCCCCCAGACCTCATTGTATTGTGTACTGGAATGTGCTGTATTGTATACTGGAATGTGCTGGAATGTGCTGTGTGTAGGGCTCCGCCCATACCTGGCCCCGTTTGTAAGCTAGCTTCAGTCTGGCCTCAGTCTCCAGAAGGAAGACATCTCTCTCTCTTACGTGTTACTTTCTAAGTTAATAAAAGCCTTGTTTTTGTTCTGCTAACTTCGAGTCTCGGAATTATTGAGGCACATCAATTTTATTAACTTATTTTTCAACACTATGGATCAACTCCTGAAACCCGAACGTTTGGATTTGGATCAACATGCTCCGGACGCATCAGCACGCTTCGGACACTGGTTTATGTGTATGGAATCCTTCCTGGACAATTCCGCAGCCGTCAAAGACGCTACGGACGCTGCGAGGATGAGACTCGGAATTCTGCGGAATTGGGTAAGCCACCAGGTTTACCCCCTCATCCAAGATGCCGAGACGTACCTGGCCGCCTGCGACATCTTAAAGGCGCATTACCAGCAGCCTACGAATGAGGTGTATGCTAGGCATCTGCTCGCTACTCGCGCACAGCGACCTGGGGGATCGGTGGAGGAGTTCCTAAGCACCCTGAAAATGCTTGGCAAAGGCTGCAAGTGCCGAGATGTAAAAGCCGCAGTGTACACTGACGAGCTTGTTTGCGATGCCTTCATCACAGGCCTCAGCTCCACTTACATCCGGCAAAGGCTGCTGGAAAAAACGGGGTTGGACCTGAAACAGGCTGCGGACACCGCGCGATCCCTGGATGTGGCCCAGAGAAACTCGGACGCCTACTCTTCAGCCCGCGCCATCCACGCCGCTACGTGTGCACCGAGGGCGCCGCCATCTTGGAAGGCATCTTCCCCGCCCGACAGCCCGACACCGGCTGGGCCCCGCTCTCCCCCCAGAAGCCCTACGACAGCCGCGACGCGTCAGGGACCCAACTGCTACTTCTGCGGGCAGCCAAAGCACACCAGAAATCTGTGCCCGGCGAAAGGCACCACCTGCTTTAAGTGCGGTAAGAAGGGGCACTTCGGGAAGGTGTGCAGAGGGAACCCCGCCGGAAAACCAACCGCCGGAAAACCCGCCACCGCCGCGTGTGCGCCGTGGGAGCGGCCATCTTGGACGCCATCTTGCCCGACCTCGTGGGGTCCGCCATCTTGTGAGCAGACAGCGTGGACGCCATCTTGTATCGATCAGGGCCCTACAGTGGCATCGGTCACAGTGGACCAGACCAGGCCGCACCCGCTATCCAGATCAATGGTGGACATCGAGGTAAACGGGTGCCGGGTTAAATGCTTAATTGACAGTGGAAGCACGGAGAGCTTTATCCACCCAGAACTGGCACAACAACTCTCCCTAAAGGTGGTCCCTACTCAGGGTACCATCTCTATGGCTGATAAAACCCAGACATCGACCATTCTGGGTTACTGCACGGTACAATTGTGCGTTAACGGAACTGTATATGATAATTTTAAAGTATTAATCATGAAGAACCTATGTGCGAGCGTGATCTTGGGCCTGGATTTCCAGTGCAACCACCAAAGCATCACGCTCAAGTACGGTGGGTCCCAGCCGCCCCTCACAGTGTGCGGTCTGGCTACCCTGAAGGTAAAGCCGCCTTCGCTATTCGCGAACCTTACCCCTAACTGCCGGCCAATAGCGACCAAAAGCAGGAGGTACAGCTAGGAGGACAGGCGGTTTATCGCGACCGAGGTAGACAGGCTCCTGAAAGAGCGCATTATTGAACGCAGCAACAGCCCGTGGCGCGCCCAAGTGGTAGTGGTAAGGGGTAGCGAGAAGAAACGGATGGTGATCGACTATAGTCAAACGATCAACAGGTACACCCTACTAGACGCCTACCCGCTACCCCGCATATCAGAAATGGTGAACCAAATCGCCCAATACCGGGTGTTCTCCACCATCGACCTGAAGTCAGCGTACCACCAGCTCCCTATCAGACCAGAGGACCGCCCGTACACCGCCTTCGAGGCGAACGGACGCCTCTACCAATTCCTCAGAGTCCCCTTTGGGGTGACGAATGGGGTCTCGGTCTTCCAGAGGGAGATGGACTGCATGGTCGATGACCACCACTTGCAGGCAACCTTCCCCTACCTCGACAACGTCACCATCTGCGGTCACAACCAGCAGGATCACGACTCGAACCTCGAGAGGTTCCTGAAAACCGCACAAAAACTCAACCTCACCTACAACGAGGACAAGTGCATTTACAACACCACGCGCCTCTGCATACTAGGCAGCGTGGTGGAGAATGGGGAAATCGGGCCAGACCCCGACCGATTGCGCCCCCTACGGGAGCTGCCCCTGCCCAACACTCCCAAAGCCCTGAAAAGGTGCCTGGGGTTATTTTCTTATTATTCCCAATGGGTCCCCAACTACTCTGACAAAGCCCGCCCCCTCTTGAAAGCATCCTCTTTCCCGTTCTCTGCTGAGGCCCACGCCGCCTTCAAAAGCATTAAGCAGGATATTGAGCAGGCCACGCTACAGGCAGTGGACGAGAACACTCCATTTCAAGTGGAAAGTGATGCGTCTGACTTCGCCTTGGCGGCCACCCTCAACCAGGCGGGGCGGCCCGTAGCTTTCTTCTCGAGGACCCTCCAAGGGCCCGAGATCAGACACCCCTCCGTGGAAAAGGAGGCCCAAGCCATCGTGGAGGCAGTGCGCCACTGGCGCCACTACCTAGCCGGCAAACGCTTCACCCTACTTACCGACCAGCGGTCGGTAGCGTTTATGTTCAATAATAAACAGAGGGGGAAGATTAAAAATGATAAGATTCTTAGGTGGCGGATCGAGCTCTCCACCTTCGAGTACGACAGCATTTACCGGCCAGGGGCCCTTAACGAATCCCCTGACGCCCTCTCACGAGGGATGTGTGCCAGCGCCACCGGGGATCGGCTACAGACCCTCCACAACGACCTCTGCCACCCAGGGGTCACGCGGCTGTTCCACTTCATAAAGTCCCGTAACTTACCCTACTCGACTGAGGAAGTTCGGTCCCTGACCAGGAACTGCTGCACTTGCGCTGAGTGCAAGCCTCGGTTCTACCGCCCAGATAGAGCCCACTTAATCAAAGCTACACGGCCCTTTGAGCGGCTCAGCTTAGATTTCAAGGGCCCCCTCCCGTCCGTCGACCGCAATGTTTACTTCCTGAGCGTTGTGGACGAATACTCCCGGTTCCCATTCGCCTTCCCCTGCCCAGACATGACCAGCGCCACGGTCATTAAATGCCTCAACAGCCTGTTCTGCCTGTTCGGTATGCCGAGCTACATCCATACGGATAGGGGGGCGTCCTTCATGAGTGAAGAGCTACGCCAGTACATGCTGTCCAAGGGGATCGCCACGAGCCGTACCACCAGCTACAACCCCCGGGGTAACGGCCAAGTGGAGCGAGAGAACGGGACAGTATGGAAAGCAGTCACTCTAGCTCTAAGGACCAAGGGCCTCCCTATCTCCCGCTGGCAGGAAGTCCTCTCGGATGTGCTCCATTCGATACGGTCGCTATTGTGTACGGCCACTAATACCACGCCTCATGAACGAATGTTTGTCTTTCCCCGGAAATCCACCTCAGGCGTATCCATGCCGTCATGGCTCTCCACCCCAGGTCTGGTACTCGTGCGAAGGCATGTGAGGGGCCACAAGACGGACCCTCTCGTGGAGCCAGTACACCTACTCCACGCCAACCCCCAATAAGCATATGTCCGGCACGCCGATGGAAGGGAGGACACCGTGTCCATAAAAGACGTCGCCCCAGCCGGCATCGACAACAACCACGGCAATAGCGGCAACGACGATCACAGCAACTCTTACCCACCCACTACTCTTTCATCACCCCCGGAAGAACACCGACCAACGGCACCCCCACCAACTACCCCTCCAACAACCGGCACCCCCGGCAGAGACCCAGGAGGCTACCGGGGACACCCAGCCGACACCCGCGGCACTGCAACAGCCACGTCGGTCGCAGAGGACTATCAAACCCCCGAACAGACTAAATCTATAGAAGGGGTGAATGTGATGAAATATTCCATTCACCACTGCCTGTGATTGAGATCGGTTTCAGTGTCATTTCCCTTCCCCCAGACCTCATTGTATTGTGTACTGGAATGTGCTGTATTGTATACTGGAATGTGCTGGAATGTGCTGTGTGTAGGGCTCCGCCCATACCTGGCCCCGTTTGTAAGCTAGCTTCAGTCTGGCCTCAGTCTCCAGAAGGAAGGCATCTCTCTCTCTTACGTGTTACTTTCTAAGTTAATAAAAGCCTTGTTTTTGTTCTGCTAACTTCGAGTCTCGGAATTATTGAGGCACATCACTGAGTACAAGACAGTTTCAGGTAACAGGATGGGGCCCATCAAGGAATGGGCAGACATTTGAATGAACACTTAAACCCATTTACTGTACAAAGGAAAAACTGTTTAACAGCCATCAAGGGCAATCTCCAGACCGATCAATATGCGAACCGAGTTACGGTGACAAAGTAAAAGACATTATCGGCCAGGAAGGCCAGTTAAGCTATCACCGGCTCCCATTGTAAGACAAAGCGCCCCTGCAGAGATTTCTGCCCACCAAAAATATTACAAAGACAGGACTATGATTTGGCGGGAGATAAGACTGTCCCAAAAGGGTATAACTGTGGATTGAAAAGTCCATCAGGAGGTTCGTTCGCTTTTACGCTTCTTCGACCTCTAAGCTTCAGGACGCTTCGCTTCAAGAGCTTCTACAAGGATTCACGCTTATTCAAAACCTCGGGACGGAAGGCAGCACTTCGGTTGCGGGACGTGGTCGGTGTTCAGCCAGGCAAGGCTCGGCCACGACGGGAAGACGACGAGGGTGGCCCGGGTACTGTTGTCGGGAGATCATCAACGACCCAGGCCGAAGGAGAAGACACCCTCAGGAAAACCGATGAGCCAGGCCGGAGGGAGAAATAAAAGGACACTCCGGGCCTAGCACTCCCGTGTTTCAACATCCCATTTCTCAGTTTTCCTTGCTGGACCCTCCCATGTGATCCAGTTATTCAACATCACATCGGTGGCCGATTCTCCCATGTGTGTCCAGTTCTTCAACAGCTTGTTAACGGATTCATCCATGACGAGCGCTCATCAAGGCTGTATCTGCTGCTCCATCGCCTGAGAGAAAAACAAACTGCGCCAGAAGTTTCCAAATCCACGTGACGACGGAAAGCTGTGCCAAAAAGGCTGCGAACCCCTTTTCACGAATCTGAAAGTGGTGAGCATGATCCCGAGTTCCTCAAGTCGAAACTCAGTTTAGGTCTAGGGGAGGGGGTTAAGGGTAATCGTAATGTGTTTCCCCTTTTTCGATGTGCCGTGTGTTCCCCATTTCCATAGAGTTAAGTTTATAGATATGTGTATACTTGTAGTTACTTTAATCTGTGCTTATGACATGTATTTTATAATGCTGCAAACTGTTTAATAATAAAAGCATCCATTTCGTGCTATTCAACCTGGTCTATTGAGTCTTTCTCTGCACTACAGTTCCCTGCACCTAAGTCCAAGGTCTAGAACCGTAGGGAAGAGTGGGTCGAACCACTCAAGGGTAATTATTGCACGAAGCCTGGTAGGAGACCAGAACGAGCAAGAGAAACCCCCTGCACTGTCAACATGTCAACAGGCTGAACCTTGGTTAGACCGCACTTGGAGCACTGTGCACAGTTCTGGTCTCTATATCACACTTGGAGCACTGTGCACAGTTCTGGTCTCTATATCACACTTGGAGCACTGTGCACAGTTCTGGTCTCCATATCACACTTGGAGCACTGTGCACAGTTCTGGTCTCCATATCACACTTGGAGTACTGTGCACAGTTCTGGTCTCTATATCACACTTGGAGCACTGTGCACAGTTCTGGTCTCTATATCACACTTGGAGCACTGTGCACAGTTCTGGTCTCCATATCACACTTGGAGCACTGTGCACAGTTCTGGTCTCCATATCACACTTGGAGCACTGTGCACAGTTCTGGTCTCCATATCACACTTGGATTACTGTGCACAGTTCTGGTCTCCATATCACACTTGGAGCACTGTGCACAGTTCTGGTCTCCATATCACACTTGGAGCACTGTGCACAGTTCTGGTCTCCATATCACACTTGGAGCACTGTGCACAGTTCTGGTCTCCATATCACACTTGGAGCACTGTGCACAGTTCTGGTCTCCATATCACACTTGGAGCACTGTGCACAGTTCTGGTCTCCATATCACACTTGGAGTTACTGTGCACAGTTCTGGTCTCCATATCACACTTGGAGCACTGTGCACAGATCTGGTCTCCATATCACTCTTGGAGCACTATGCACAGTTCTGGTCTCCATATCACACTTGGAGCACTGTTCACAGTTCTGGTCTCCATATCACACTAGGAGCACTGTGCACAGTTCTGGTCTCCATATCACACTTAGAGCACTGTGCACAGTTCCGGTCTCCATATCACACTCGGAGCACTGTGCACAGTCCTGGTCTCCATATCACTCTTTGATCTTGGCTCAGTCTGCCTCCAGCCTAGTTCGGGAGAGGAGCTTGCTGTGAGCAGGTTGGGTCACACATTTCCCTTCATTGAAAGACTTCTGCATTTCCACAGCGCCTTTCACCTCCTCCGGCACGTCCCAACGTGCTTCACAGCCAATGAAGTGCTTTGTTTTTGAAGCGTTGTAATGTAGGAAACGCGGCAGTCAATTTGCGCACAGCAAGCTCCCACGAACTGCAACATGATAATGATCAGGTCATCTAATTTTTAGTGATGTTGGTTGAGGGATAAATATTGCCCGCAGGATACCGGGGAGAAGTCTCTGCTGCCCTTATTCGAAATAGTGCCCATGGGATCTTTAACGTCTGAGAGAACAGACGGTTTAACGTCTCATCCGAAAGACAGCACCTCCGGCAGTGCAGCACTCCCTCAGCACTCCCTCGAGTGTCAGCCTAGATTTTTGTGCTAAAGTCTCTGGAGTGGGACTTGAACCCACAACCGCCTGAGGACCACAGAGAATTGGGTGGGTTGTAGGGCTGGAGGAGGTTACAGAGATAGAGAGGGTTGTAGGGGCTGGAGGAGGTTACAGAGATAGGGAGGGTTGTAGGGGCTGGAGGAGGTTACAGAGATAAGGAGGGTTGTCGGGGCTGGAGGAGGTTACAGAGATAGAGAGGGTTGTAGGTGCTGGAAGGGGTTACAGAGATAGGGAGGGTTGTAGGGGCTGGAGGAGGTTACAGAGATAGGGAGGGTTGTAGGGGCTGGAAGGGGTTACAGAGATAGGGAGGTTTGTAGGGTCTGGAGGGGGTTACAGAGAGAGGGAGGGTTGTAGTGGATGGAGGAGGTTACAGAGATAGGGAGGGGTGTAGGGGGTTACAGATATAGGGAGGGATGTCGGGTTGGAGGAGGTTACAGAGATAGGGAGAGTTGTAGGGGCTGGAAGGGTTTACAGAGATAGGGAGGGTTGTAGGGTCTGGAGGAGGTTACAGAGATAGGGAGGGTTATAGGGGCCAGAGGATGTTACAGAGATAGGGAGGGTTGTATCGGCTGAAGGATGTTACAGAGATAGGGGAGGGTTGTAGGGGCTGGAGGAGGTTACAGAGATAGGGAGGGTTGTAGGGGCTGGAGGAGGTTACAGAGATAGGGAGGGTTGTAGGTGCTGGAGGAGGTTACAGGGAGAGGGAGCGTTGTAGGGGCTGGCGGATGACACAGAGATAGGGAGGGTTGTAGTGGCTGGAGGATGTCACAGTGATAGGGAGGGTTGTAGGGACTTTAATGGGTTACAGAAATAGGGAGGGTTGTAGGGGCTGGAGAGGGTTACAGAGATAGGGAGGGTTGTAGTAGCTGGAGGAGGTTACAGAGATAGTGAGGGTTGTAGGGGCTGGAGGAGGGTACAGAGATAGTGAGGGTTGTAGGGGCTGTAGGAGGTTACAGAGATAGGGAGGGTTGTAGGGGCTGGAGGAGATTACAGAGATAGGGAGGGTTGTAGGGGCTGGAGAGGGTTACAGAGATAGGGAGGGTTGTAGTAGCTGGAGGAGGTTACAGAGATAGGGAGGGTTGCAGGGGCTGGAGGAGGTTACAGAGATAGTGAGGGTTGTAGGGGCTGTAGGAGGTTACAGAGATAGGGAGGGTTGTAGGGGCTGGAGGAGGTTACAGAGATAGGGATGGTTGTAGGGGCTGGAGGCGGTTAGAGATAGGGAGGGTTGTAGGGGCTGGAGGAGGTTACAGAGATAGGGAGGGGTGTAGGGGCTGGAGGAGGTTAGAGATAGGGAGGGTTGTAGGGGCTGGAGGAGGTTACAGAGATAGGGATGGGTGTAGGGGGTAACAGAGATAGGGAGGGTTGTAGGGGCTGGAGGAGTTTACAGAGATCGGGAGGGTTGTAGGGGCTGGATGGGGTTACAGAGAGAGGGAGGGTTGTAGGAGCTGGAGGAGGTTACAGAGATAGGGAGGGGTGTAGGGGCGGGAGAAGTTTAAAGAAATAGGGAGGGTTGTAGGGGCTAGAGGAGGTTACAGAGATAGGGAGGGTTGTCGGGGTTGGAGGAGGTTACAGAGATAGGGAGAGTTGTAGGGTCTGGAGGGAGTTACAGAGATAGGTAGGGTTGTAGTGGCTGGAGGAGGTTGCAGAGAAATGGAGGGTTGTAGGGGCCAGAGGAGGTTACAGAGATGGGGAGGGTTGTATCGGCTGGAGGAGGTTACAGAGATAGGGGAGGGTTGTAGGGGCTGGAGGAGGTTACAGAGATAGGGAGGGTTGTAGGTGCTGGAGGAGGTTACAGAGAGAGGGAGGGTTGTAGGGGCTGGCGGAGGTCACAGAGATAGGGAGGGTTGTAGGGGCTGGTGGAGGTCACAGTGATAGGGTGGGTTGTAGGGACTGGAATGGGTTACAGAAATAGGGAGGGTTGTAGGGGCTGGAGAGGGTTACAGAGATAGGGAGGGTTGTAGTAGCTGGAGGAGTTTACAGAGAATGCAGGATTGTAGGGGCTGGAAGGGGTTACAGAGATAGTGAGGGTGTAGGGGCTGGAGGAGGTTGCAGAGATGGGGAGGGGTGTAGGGGCTGGAGGTAATAACAGAGTTAGGGAGGGGTGTAGGGGGTTACAGAGTTAGGGAGGGTTATAGGCGCTGGAGGAGGTTCAGAGATAGGGAGGCTTGTACGGACTGGAAAGGGTTACAGAGTTCGGGAGGGTTGTAGTGTCTGGAGTGGGTTACAGAGAGAGGGAGGGCTGTAGGCGCTGGAGGAGGTTACAGAGATAGGGAGGGTTGTAGGGCTGGAGGAGGTTACAGAGATAGTGAGTGTTGTAGTGGATGGAGGAGGTTACAGAGATAGGGAGGGTTGTAGGGGATTGTAGGCATTACAGAGATAGGGTGGGTTGTAGGGCTGGAGGAGTTACAGAGACAGGGAGGGTTGTAGTGGCTGGAGGAGGTTACAGAGATAGGGAGGGTTGTAGGACCTGGAGGAGGTTACAGAGATAGTGAGGGTTGTAGGGTCTGGAGGAGGTTACAGAGATAAGGAGGGTTGTAGGGGTTGGCGGATGTCACAGAGATAGGGAGGGTTTTAGGGGATGGCGGAGGTCAGAGTGATAGGGAGGGTTGTAGGGGCTGGAAGGGGTTACAGAGATAGGGAGGGCTGTAGGAGCTGGAGGGGGTTACAGAGATAGGGAGGGTTGAAGTGGCTGGAGGAGGTTGCAGAGATAGGGAGGGTTGTAGGGGCTGGAAGGGGTTACAGAGATAGGAAGGGTTGTAGGGTCTGGAGGGGGTTATAGAGAGAGGGAGGGTTGTTGGGTCTGGAGGAGGTTACAGAGATAGGGAGGGATGTAGGGGCTGGAGGAGGTTACAGAGATAGGGAGGGATGTAGGGGGTTACAGAGATTGGGAGGGTTGTAGGGGCTGGAGGAGGTTACAGGGATAGGGAGGGGTGTAGGGGCGGGAGAAGGTTACAGAGATAGGGAGGGTTGTAGGGGCTGGAGGAGGTTACAGAGATAGGGAGGGTTGTAGGTGCTGGAGGCGGTTACAGAGAGAGGGAGGGTTTTAGTGGCTGGCGGATGTCACAGTGATAGGGAGGGTTGTAGTGGCTGGCGGACGTCACAGTGATAGAGAGGGTTGTAGGGACTTTAATGGGTTATAGAAATAGGGAGGTTTGTAGGGGCTGGAGAGGGTTACAGAGATAGTGAGGGTTGTAGTAGCTGGAGGAGCTTACAGAGATAGGGAGGGTTGTAGGGGCTGGAGGAGGTTACAGAGATAGTGAGGGTTGTAGGGGCTGTAGGAGGTTACAGAGATAGGGAGGGTTGTAGGGGCTGGAGGAGATTACAGAGATAGGGAGGGTTGTAGGGGCTGGAGAGGGTTACAGAGTTAGGGAGGGTTGTAGTAGCTGGAGGAGGTTACAGAGATAGGGAGGGTTGTAGGGGCTGGAGGAGGTTACAGAGATAGTGAGGGTTGTAGGGGCTGTAGGAGGTTACAGAGATAGGGAGGGTTGTAGGGGCTGGAGGAGGTTACAGAGATAGGGATGGGTGTAGGGGGTTACAGAGATAGGGAGGGTTGTAGGGGCTGGAGGAGGTTACAGAGATCAGGAGGGTTGTAGGGGCTGGAAGGGGTTACAGAGATAGGGAGGGTTGTTGGGACTGGATGGGGTTACAGAGAGAGGGAGGGTTGTAGGAGCTGGAGGAGGTTACAGAGATAGGGAGGGGTGTAGGGGCGGGAGAAGTTTAAAGAGATAGGGAGGGTTGTAGAGGCTGGAGGAGGTTACAGAGATAGGGAGGGGTGTAGGGGGTTACAGAGATAGGGAGGGTTGTCGGGGTTGGAGGAGGTTACAGAGATAGGGAGAGTTGTAGGGGCTGGAAGGGGTTACAGAGATAGGGAGGGTTGTAGGGTCTGGAGGGGGTTACAAAGATAGGGAGTGTTGTAGGGGCTGGAGGAGGTTGCAGAGATAGGGAGGGTTGTAGGGGCTGGAGGAGGTTACAGAGATAGGGAGGGTTGTATCGGCTGGAGGAGGTTACAGAGATAGGGGAGGGTTGTAGGGGCTGGAGGAGGTTACAGAGATAGGGAGGGTTGTAGGGGCTGGAGGAGGTTACAGAGATAGGGAGGGTTGTAGGGCGGGAGGAGGTTACAGAGATAGGGAGGGATGTAGGGGCTGGAGGAGGTTACAGAGAGAGGGAGGGTTGTAGGGGCTGGCGGAGGTCACAGAGATAGGGAGGGTTGTAGGGACTGGAATGGGTTACAGAAATAGGGAGGGTTGTAGGGGCTGGAGAGGGTTACAGAGATAGGGAGGGTTGTAGGAGCTGGAGGAGTTTACAGAGATAGGGAGGGTTGTAGGGGCTGGAAGGGGTTACAGAGATAGTGAGGGTGTAGGGTCTGGAGGAGGTTACAGAGATAGGGAGGTGTGTAGGGGCTGGAGGTAATAACAGAGTTAGGGAGGGGTGTAGGCGCTGGAGGAGGTTCAGAGATAGGGAGGTTTGTACGGACTGGAAAGTGTTACAGAGATAGGGAGAGTTGTAGTGTCTGGAGTGGGTTACAGAGAGAGGGACGGTTGTAGGGGCTGGAGGAGGTTACAGAGATAGGGAGGGTTGTAGGGCTGGAGGAGGTTACAGAGATAGTGAGGGTTGTAGTGGATGGAGGAGGTTACAGAGATAGGGATGGTTGTAGGGGATTGTAGGCATTACAGAGATAGGGTGGGTTGTAGAGCTGGAGGAGTTACAGAGACAGGGAGGGTTGTAGGGGCTGGAGGAGGTTACAGAGATAGGGAGGGTTGTAGGACCTGGAGGAGGTTACAGAGATAGGGAGGGTTGTAGGGTCTGGAGGAGGTTACAGAGATCATAGAATCACAGAATCACAGAATCCTCACAGTACAGATAGAGGCCATTTCGGCCCATCGAGCCTGCACCGACACATATCCCACCCTATCCCCGTAACCCCACGTATTTAATCCCCCTAACACTGAGGGTCAATATTTATCATAGCCAATCAACCTAACCCGTACATCTTTGGACTGTGGGAGGAAACCGGAGCACCCGGAGGAAACCCACGCAAACACGGGGAGAATGTGCAAACTCCACACAGACAGTCACCCGAGGCCGGATTCGACCCCGGGTCCCTGGCGCTGTGAGGCAACAGTGCTAACCACTATGCCACCGTGCTGCACGCTCGGGAGGGTTGTAGGGGCTGGAGGAGGTTACAGAGATAGGGAGGGTTGTAGGGGCTTGAGGAGGTTACAGATAGAGAGAGGGTTGTAGGGGTTGGCGGATGTCACAGAGATAAGGAGGGTTGTAGGGGATGGCGGAGGTCAGAGTAATAGGGAGGGTTGTAGGGGCTGGAAGGGGTTACAGAGATAGGGAGGGCTGTCGGAGCTGGCGGGGGTTACAGAGATAGGGAGGGTTGAAGTGGCTGGAGGAGGTTGCAGAGATAGGGAGGGTTGTAGGGGCTGGAAGGGGTTACAGAGAGAGGGAGGGTTGTAGGGGCTGGAGGAGGTTACAGAGATAGGGAGGGATGTCGGGGGTTACAGAGATAGGGAGGGTTGTAGGGGCTGGAGGAGGTTACAGAGATAGGGAGGGGTGTAGGGGCAGGAGAAGGTTACAGAGATAGGGAGGGTTGTAGGGGCTGGAGGAGGTTACAGAGATAGGGAGGGTTGTCGGGGCTGGAGGAGGTTACAGAGATAGGGAGGGTTGCAGGGGCTGGAGGATTTTACAGAGATAGGGAGTGTTGTAGGGGCTGGAGGAGATTACAGAGATAGGGAGGGTTGTAGGGGCTGGAGGAGTTTACAGAGAGAGGGAGGGTTGTAGGGGCTGGCGGAGGTCACAGAGATAGGAAGGGTTGTAGGGGATGGCGGAGGTCAGAGTGATAGGGAGGGTTGTAGGGGCTGGAAGGGGTTACAGAGATAGGGAGGGCTGTAGGGGCTGGAGGGGGTTACAGAGATAGGGAGGGTTGTAGTGGCTGGAGGAGGTTGCAGAGATAGGGAGGGTTGTAGGGGCTGGAAGGGATTACAGAGATAGGGATGTTTGTAGGGTCTGGAGGGGGTTACAGGGAGAGGGAGGTTTGTTGGGGCTGGAGGAGGTTACCGAGATAGGGAGGGTTGTAGGGGCTGGAGGAGGTTACAGAGATAGGGAGGGATGTAGGGGGTTACAGAGATAGGGAGGGTTGTAGGGGCTGGAGGAGGTTACAGAGATAGGGAGGGGTGTAGGGGCGGTAGAAGGTTACAGAGATAGGGAGTGTTGTGGGGCTGGAGGAGGTTACAGAGATAGGGAGGGTTGTTGGGGCTGGAGGAGGTTACAGAGATAGGGAGGGTTGTAGGGGCTGGAAGGGGTTACAGAGATAGGGAGGGTTGTAGGGTCTGGAGGGGGTTACAGAGAGAGGGAGTGTTGTAGGGCTGGAGGAGTTTACAGAGATATGGAGGGTTGTGGGGGCTGGAGGAGGTTACAAAGAGAGGGAGGGTTGTAGGGGCTGGAGGAGTTTACAGAGATAGGGAGGGTTGTAGGGGCCGGAGGAGGTTACAGAGATAGGGAGGGTTGTAGGGGCTGGAAAGGGTTACAGAGATTGGGAGGATTGTAGGGTCTGGAGGGTGTAGTGTCTGTGTATAATAAGACACAGACTGCAGGAGAAATGGTACAACAGGTGTTTACTCAACGTGGCTCACAGTGGAAGTGCCTGTGCAGATCACTACTCAGTGCTATATACAGGTGTGGTCACTGCCAGTACTACAGTATATATGAGCTGTAAAAAGTAGTTCCTCCCTTAAAGGTATATACATTACAATTCCTCCCCTTTTAGATTAACAGTACCATAACACTCATTTAACATGCAACATTAGCTGAAAGTTGTCTATTTATATATTCAGTCTTTGGGGAGGCTTCCTGATCCTTTCTGGATAGTGCCTTTCCCGAGTGTCTTGCTCTTGGTGCGGAGGCGATTCTGGCCCCCTGTCGTCGGTTGATTCATCAGCTTCCGATGCTACTGTTTCTGGGGTAGATGCGACCTGTACGTCGGGTTCATCACCAGCTATGTATGGGCGAGGCATGGGGTTGACTTGTTCCTGTGACTCTAGGATCTGGTCAGCATGGCATCTCACGATGCTCTCCCCAACGTCCACTGTGTACATTAGTGGGCCCTGCCGTGTGCATATCGTTCCTGGCTGCCATTTTTCTGTTCGGTAGTCGCGTGTCAAGACTGGTTGCCCTAAATTGAAGCTCCTTGTTGGCTTCTCATGGATGTGCTGGAATTGCTTACTCTCAACATCTCTTCGTACGTTTGGCCTGAGCAAATCCAGGCGAGATCTTAATCTTCGGTTAAAGGACATCATGGCTGGGGCCTGGTTGGTGACTGCATGTATCGCATTCCGGTAGGTGAACAGGAAATTGTCCACCTTGTGCTGCAGCGGAATGTTGTCATTGTACATAGCCTTTATTGCCTTCTTAAAGGTTTGTACGAACCTCTCAGCCAATCCATTTGTGGCTGGATGATACGGGGCGGATGTGTAATGCCTTACCCCATTCTTTTTCAAGAACCTCCGGAACTCTTCGGACACAAACTGTGGTCCGTTGTCGGAGCAAATCTGTTCTGGCAAGCCATTCCTGGCAAAAATGGTCCGTAGGACTGCAATAGTTTTCTCCGTGGTGGTGGAGGACATTTTGATGACCTCTGGCCATTTCGAGTGCGCATTCACGGCTCTTAAAAACATCAAAATCAATATGCACCTGTTGCCATGGAGATGAGGGCCACTCCCATGGGTGTAGAGGGGCCTGTGTTGGTGCTTTTTGGACTTTCTGGCATCCTGAGCAGCTCTTGGTCAGGTCCTCGATTTGTTTATTGATTCCCAGCAACCACACATAAGCCCTGCCTAGGCTTTTCATTTTTACCCATCCCAGATGACCCTCATGAAGCTCATTGAGCACTCTACCCCTTAACTTGGGTGGTATAACCACTCGGGACCCACACATCAAGGTCCCCCGGCACACTGACAGCTGTTCTCTCCTTGTCGAGAATGCTGGCAACAGTGAGTCGCCATGTGCTGGCCATCCCTTCACCGTCAAATCATAGACCAGAGTGTGTGTCGGGTCATTCCGGGTTTCCTTTTCGATACAAGCGTTAGTTACCGGTCGGTATTCAACTATAGTCGAATGGAATATTTCGACAGGATCCACTGCTGGTGCTTCCTCCGCAGTAGGCAGTGGCAGGCGTGAAAGCCCATCAGCATTTCCATGCTGTTTCGTGCCCTTATATTCAATCTCATAGTGGTGCACCCCTAGAAAAAGTGACCATCTTTGTAGTCGTTGCGCAGTCATCACCGGAACGCCCTTCTTCGGATTAAAAATGGAGACAAGAGGCTGGTGATCAGTCAGCAAGGTGAATTTCTGCCCGTGCAGATAGTGATTTAACTTTTTCACTCCCCACACTAGGTTGAGGGCCTCCCTGTCAATCTGGGCGTAGTTACGCTCGGCTGAGGTTAGTGATTGTGACGCAAAGGCTATTGGCCTGTCTGAGCCGTCCGAGAATTTGTGCGACAGCACCGCTACAATGCCGTAGGGTGACGCATCACATGCCAACCGAATTGGTAATGCCGGGTTGTAATGGGCCAATACCTCTTTCGATGGGATTAGTGTTTTGCTCTTCTGGAAAGCTCGTCTACATTTGTCACTCCACTTCCATGGCACCCCAGTTTGCAGTAGGGTGTTCAGTGGGTGTAGTATTGTAGACAAATTTGGCAAGGACTTATGGCAGTAGTTTACCAGCCCGAGGAACGACCTCAGTTGTGACACATTTTCCGGTGCTGGAGCCTTGACTACTGCCTCAATCTTCTCTGGGGACTTATGTAACCCCTCTTTATCGATAACGTGGCCACAATACGAGATCTGTTTTCTAAAAGACTCGCATTTGGGGCGGTTAGCTCGGAGCCCATATTCCTGCAATCTAGTGAGCACCTGCTCCAGGTTGGCAAGGTGATCACTGTCATTTTCGCCCGTGACCAGGATGTCGTCCAAATAACACTGGGTCCCTGGGATCCCTTGCAGGACTTGTTCCATTGCCCTCTGCCAAATAGCCGGAGCTGATGCTACCCCGAATACCAGCCGGTTGTATTGGTAGAGCCTTTATGGGTGTTGATTGTGGGCCTTTCCTGCTCCATGTGCGGGGCTCAGTACCACACCAGGTGTGGGATCAGGCTCACTCAGCACTAGGCTGGGGATGGAGCCTGGACCTTTCCTGCTCCGTGTGTGGGGCTCAGTACCACACCAGGTGTGAGATCAGGCTAACTCAGGACTAGGCCGGGGATGGAGCCTGGGCCTTTCCTGCTCCATGTGTGTGTGTGGGGCTCAGTACCACACCAGGTCTGAGATCAGACTCACTCAGTACTAGGCCGGAGACGGAGCCTGGGCCTTTCCTGCTCCGTGTGTGGGGCTCAGTACCACACCGGGTGTGAGATCAGGCTAACTCAGCACTAGGCCAGGGATGGAACCTGGGCCTTTCCTGCTCCGTGTGTGGGGCTCAGTACCACACCAGGTGTGAGATCAGGCTAACTCAGCACTAGGCCGGGGATGGAGCCTGGACCTTTCCTGCTCCGTGTGTGTGTGTGGGGCTCAGTACCACACCAGGTCTGAGATCAGGCTAACTCAGGGCTAGGCCGGAGATGGAGCCTGGGCCTTTCCTGCTCTGTGTGTGTGTGTGGGGCTCAGTACCACACCAGGTCTGAGATCAGGCTAACTCAGGGCTAGGCCGGGGATGGAGCCTGGACCTTTCCTGCTCCGTGTGTGTGTGTGGGGCTCAGTACCACACCAGGTCTGAGATCAGGCTAACTCAGGGCTAGGCCGGGGATGGAGCCTGGGCCTTTCCTGCTCTGTGTGTGTGTGTTTGGGGTCTGACCATCGGAACTTAAATCAGGAGATGACCGAACGCCCTCTGGTTCCTCCTCATCAATAAACCGCCCGCACTCCTCGATTAGATTCCAGACTTTAACAGTCAAACTTTAATCTGTAAACAACGATAATAAACGGCCCTAAACATTCGGGAAAACAATTCAGAAACAGTTCCCAGACAATGGAACATTCTGGAATAGTTCGTTGCCTCTTTGGAATAAAGTGACGGAGAAACAATCGACCACAAAACGATAACGTGTTCCCGACAAAAGATTCCACCTCAGGGATGAAATATTATCCTCGGAGTGGGAGCAGCGAAGATTGACCAGAATGATCCCGGAGCTAAAAGGGTTAAATTCCGAGGGCAGGTGGCACAGACTGGGCTTGTGTTCCCTCGAGTGTAGAAGATTAAGGGGCGATCGAATCGAGGTGTTGAAGATGATTAAAGGAGTTGATGGGTTCGATCGAGAGAAACTATTTCCTCTGGTGGGGGGAGTCCAGAACAAGGGGGCCGAACCTTCAGGGGTGATGTCAGGAAGCACTTCTTCACACAAAGGGTGGTGGAAATCTGGAACTCTCTCCCCCAACAAGCTGTTGAGGCCGGGGGTCAATTGAAAATTTCAAAACTGAGATTGATGGATTTTTGTTGGGTGAGGGTATTAAGGGTTACGGAACCAAGGTGGGTAGATGGGCATAGAATACAGATCAACCATGATCTCATTGACTGGCGGAGCAGGCTCGAGGGGACCGAATGAGGGAGCAGTCACTATAGGCTCATTCAACACCAACAACCTCATTGGATGATCCCAGGTTCGGTAGAGAAAAGATCTGATTGGTTGATCCCAAGGCTGGGAGATGGATGATCTGATTGGTTGATCCCAAGTCTGGAAGATGGACGGTCTGATTGGTTGATCCCCAGGCTGGGAGATGGATGTTCTGATTGGTTGATCCCAAGGCTGGGTGATGGATGGTCTGATTAGTTGATCACAAGGCTGGGAGATGGATGGTCTGATTGGTTGATCCCAAGGCTGGGAGATGGATGATCTGATTGGTTGATCCCAAGTCTGGAAGATGGACGGTCTGATTGGTTGATCCCCAGGCTGGGAGATGGATGGTCTGATTGGTTGATCGCAAGGCTGGGTGATGGATGGTCTGATTAGTTGATCCCAAGGTTGGGAAATGGATGGTCTGATTGGTTGAACCCCAGGCTGGTAGATGGATCTCCTGATGAGTTTCTGGCCCAGTTGGGAGACAGAGGTGGACAATCCGCAGGAGATCCTGCCCATCTCTGCAAGGTCCTGAGGAATGAAAGGGATCAGAGACCAATTTGTGGGTTCCAGTGGTTCTGGATCCATTCTGGAAAAGGATGGAAGTATTGAACCTGCCCTACTGCCACTCGCAAAGCCTCTCCTCCGTATCATGACTCTCTGACTCATCCTCCAATAGCCACAGGTCCTCCACGGTCACATGTACAACCTTGGAAAGCAAGAGCGTACAGTCAGCGCAAAAACGGTTCAAGTCACCTCGCCCCCCCCACCGGCCAATCAGTCAACCTCACTAATAGGAGCAGGATAATTGGTCAGTGTAGAGGGAGCTTCACTCTGTATCTAACCTCGTGCTGTACCTGCCCTGGGAGTGTTTGATGGGACAGTGTAGAGGGAGATTTACTCTGTATCTAACCCGTGCTGTACATGCCCTGGGAGTGTTTGATGGGACAGTGTAGAGGGAGCTTTACTCTGTATCTAACCCCGTGCTGTACCTGCCCTGGGAGTGTTTGATGGGACAGTGTAGAGGGAGCTTTACTCTGTATCTAACCCGTGCTGTATCTGCCCTGGGAGTGTTTGATGGGACAGTGTAGAGGGAGCTTTACTCTGTATCTAACCCCATGCTGCACCTGTCCTGGGAGTGTTTGATGGGACAGTGTAGAGGGAGCTTTACTCTGTATCCAGCCTGTGCTGTATCTGCCCTGGGAGTGTTTGATGGGACAGTGTAGAGGGAGCTTTACTCTGTATTTATACCGTGCTGTATCTGCCCTGGGAGTGTTTGATGGGACAGTGTAGAGGGTCTTTACTCTGCACCTAACCCCATGCTGTACCTGCCCTGGGAGTGTTTGATGGGGCAGTTTAGAGGGAACTTTACTCTGTATCTAACCCGTACTGTACCTGCCCTGGGAGTGTTTGATGGGACAGTATAGAGGGAGATTTACTCTGTATCTAACCCATGCTGTACCTGCCCTGGGAGTGTTTGATGGGACAGTATAGAGGGTGCTTTACTCTGTATCTAACCCGTGCTGTACCTGCCCTGGGAGTGTTTGATGGGACTGTGTAGAGGGAGCTTTACTCTGTATCTAACCCCGTGCTGTACCGGCCCTGGGAGTGTTTGATGGGACTGTGTAGAGGGAGCTTTACTCTGTATCTAACCCGTGCTGTACCTGCCCTGGGAGTGTTTATTGCATCAGTGTAGAGGGAGCTTTACAGTTTATCTAATCCATGACCCTATTTAAGAAAGGAGGGAGACAGAAAGCAGGCAACTATCAACCAGTTCGACTAACATCTGTCATTGGGAAAATGCTGGAGTCCATCATTAAGGAAGTGGCAGCAGAACATTTGGAAATCATAATATTGTCAAGCAGAGCCAGCATGGTTTTATGAAGGGGAAATCGTGTTTGACAAATTTGCTGGAGTTCTTTGAGGATGTAAAGAGCAAGGCGGATAAAGGGGAACCAGTAGATGCAGTGTATTTGGATTTCCAGAAGGCATTCGCTAAGGTGCCACATAAAAGGTTACTACACAAGATAAGAGCTCACGGGGTTGGGGGTAATATATTAACATGGATAGAGGATTGGCTAACTAACAGAAAACAGAGAGTCGGGATAAATGGGTCATTTTCAGGTTGGCAAACTGTAACTAGTGGGGTGCCACAGGGATCAGTGCTGGGGCCTCAACTATTTACAATCTACATTAATGACTTGGATGAAGTGACCGAGTGTAATGTAGACAAATTTGCGGATGATACAAAAATAGGTGGGAAAGCAAATTGTGAGGAGGATGCAAAGAATCTGCAAAGAGATATAGAGAGGCTAAGTGGGCAAATATCTGGCAGATGGAGTTTAATGTGGGAAAATGCGAGATTATCCACTTTGGTATGAAAAATAAAAAAGCAAATTATTTAAATGGGGAGAGATTACAAAATGCTGAGGTACAGAGTGATCTGGGGGTCCTTGTACATGAATCACAAAACGTTAGCATGCAGGTACAGCAAGTAATTAGGAAGGCAAATGGAATGTTGGCCTTTATTGCAAAGGGAATGGGGTATAAAAGTAGGGGAGTCCTGTTACAACTGTACAGGGTATTGGTGAGATCACACCTGGAGTACTGCGTACAGTTTTGGTCTCCTTATTTAAGGAGGGATATACTTTGGAGGCAGTTCAGAGAAGGTTCACGAGGTTGATTCCGGAGATGAAGGGGTCGTCTTATGAGGAAAGGTTGAGCAGGTTGGGCCTATACTCACTGGAGTTTAGAAGAATGAGAGGGGATCTTATTGAAACATATAAGATTCTGAAGGGGCTGGACAGGGTAGATGTTGAGAGGATGTTTCCCCTCGTGGGGGAATCTAGAACTAGGGGGCATAATTTCCAAATAAGGGGGCACCCTTTTAAAACGGAAATGAGGAGGAATTTATTTTCTTAGAGGGTCGTGAATCTTTGGAATTCTCTTCCCCAGAGAGCTGTGGAGGCTGGGTCATTGAATATATTCAAGGTGGAGATAGACAGATTTTTGAACGATAAGGGAGTCAAGGGTTATGGGGAGTGGGCAGGGAAGTGGAGTTGAAGAGTAGAAGAATGAGAGGGGATCTTATTGAAACATATAAGATTCTGAAGGGGCTCAACAGGTATTATAATCTGGGATGTAATGTTTAAGTTATCCCCCAGATGGAGGCAAATATTAAGGGTTCACATTCACCAGTATTTAAGGTAATGGGTCATGTATTCAATGTCCTGGTACATCAGTTAATATGGTAATGTGGCACGGCATTATGGGTATGACTAAGAGGTGAATCCTCCATCTTGGTGCTCGTGCAATAAGTGTGTGCTTTGCCACCAGCAGTGTAAGAGATATGTTCTCTGCTACACCGTGTAAATAAACAGTTGGGTTTTGTTCCAATATCTCGCTTCTCTCAGTTTCTGACCTTACCACTCGGATATCACAGCAGGGTAGATGCAGAGAGGATGCTTCCCCTCGAATGACCCGCTCCTGCTCCTATTTCTGATGTTCTTATGTTCTTATGTATTCTGATAAATTTGAGCGGCACTCCTTCTGAGACCAGTACATCCTTTCGAAGGTACGGAGCCCAGAACTGTACTCCTACATCTTATGTTCTTTTGTTCCTATGCTGTACCTGCCCTGGGAGTGTTTGATGGGACCGTGTAGAGGGAGCTTTACTCTGTACCTAACACGTGCTGTACCTGCCCTGAGAGTGTTTGATGGGACAGTGTAGAGGGAGCTTTACTCTGTACCTAACACGTGCTGTACCTGCCCTGGGAGTGTTTCATGGGACAGTCTAGAGGGAGCTTTACTCTGTATTTAACCCGTGCTGTACCTGTCCAGATAGTGCTTGATGGGACAATGTAGAGGGACCTTTACTGTGTATTTAACCCGTGCTCTACCTGTCCTGGGAGTGTATGATGGGACAGTGCAGAGGGAGCTTTACTGTGTATTTAACCGGTGCTCTTCTTGCCCTGGGAGAGTTTGACGGGTCGGTGTAGGGGGAGATTTACACTGTATCTAACCTGTGCTGTACCTGCCCTGGGAGTGTTTGATGGGACAGTGTAGAGGGAGCTTTACTCTGTATCTAACCCATGCTGTACCTGCCCTGGAAGTGTTTAATAGGACAGTGTAGAGGAAGCTTTACTCTGTATCTAACGCAGGGCATACCTGCCCTGTGATTGTTTGACGGGACAGTGTAGAGAATGTTTTACTCTGTATTTAACCAGTGCTGTACCTTCCCTGGGAGTGTGTGATGGGACAGTGTAGAGTGAGCTTTACTCTGTACCTAACCCATGCGGTACCTGCCCTCGGGTGTTCGATGGGCCCGTGTAGTGGGAGTTTTACTGTGTATATAACCCGTGCTGTACCTACCCTGGGAGTGTTTGATGCGACAGTGTAGAGGGAGCTTTACTCTGTATCTAACCTGTGCTGTACCGTCCCTGGGAGTGTTTGATGTGACAGTGTAGAGGGAGCTTTACTCTGTACCTAACCCGTGCTGTACCTGCCCTGGGAGTGTATGAGGGGACAGTATAGAGGGAGCTTTACTCTGTATCTAACCCGTGCAGTACAGGAGCTGGCAGTGTTTGACGGAACAGTGTAGAGGGAGCTTTACTCTGTATCTAAGCTGTGCTGTACCTGCCCTGGGAGCATTTGATGGGGCAGTGTAGAGGGAGCTTTAGTCTATATCTAACATGTGCTGTACCTGCCCTGGGAGTGTATGATTGGAAAGTGTAGAGGGAGCATTACTCTGTATCTAACCCGTGCTCTACCTGTCCTGGGAGTGTTTAATAGGACAGTGTAGAGGAAGCTTTACTCTGTATCTAACACAGGGCATACCTGCCCTGTGATTGCTGACGGGACAGTGTAGAGAATGTTTTACTCTGTATTTAACCAGTGCTGTACCTTCCCTGGGAGTGTTTGATGGGACAGTGTAGAGTGAGCTTTACTCTGTACCTAACCCATGCGGTACCTGCCCTCGGGTGTTCGATGGGCCCGTGTAGTGGGAGTTTTACTGTGTATATAACCCGTGCTGTACCTACCCTGGGAGTGTTTGATGCGACAGTGTAGAGGGAGCTTTACTCTGTATCTAACCCGCGCTGGACCTTTGATTGTTTAATGGGACAGTATAGAGGGAGCTTTACTCTGTATCTAACCCGTGCAGTACCAGCGCTGGCAGTGTTTGACGGAACAGTGTAGAGGGAGCTTTACTCTGTATCTAACCCGTGCTGTACCTGCCCTGGGAGCATTTGATGGGGCAGTGTAGAGGGAGCTTTACTCTGTATCTAACCTGTGCTGTACCTGCCCTGGGAGTGTTTGATTGGACAGTGTAGAGGGAGCATTACTCTGTATCTAACCCGTGCTGTACCTGCCCTGGGAGCATTTGATGGGGCAGTGTAGAGGGAGCTTTACTCTGTATCTAACCTGTGCTGTACCTGCCCTGGGAGTGTTTGATTGGACAGTGTAGAGGGAGCATTACTCTGTATCTAACCCGTGCAGTACCTGCCCTGGGAGTGTTTGATGGGACAGTTGAGAGGAAGTTTTAATCTGTATCTAACCCGTGCTGTACCTGCCCTGGGAGTGTTTGATTGGACAGTGTAGAGGGAGCTTTACTCTGCATCTAACCCGTGCTGTACCTGGCCTGGGAGTGTTTGATTGGACAGTGTAGAGGGAGCTTTACTCTCTATCTAACCCGTGCTGTATCTACCCTGGGAGGGTGTGATGGGACAGTGTAGAGGGAGCTTTACTCTGTATCTAACCCGAGCTATCCCTGCCAGGGAGTGTTTGATGGGAGGCTAGAGGGAGCTTCATTCTGTATCTAACCCGTGCTGTACCTGCCCTGGGAGAGTTTGATGTGAAATTGTATAGGGAGCTTTACTCTGTATCTAACCTGTGCTGTACCTGAGCTGGGAGTGTTTGATGGGACAGTGTATAGGGAGCTTTAATCTATATCTAAACCGTGCTGTACCTGCCCTGGGAGTGCTTGATGGGACAGTGTAGAGGGAGCTTTACTCTGTATCTAACACGTGCTGTACATGCCCTGGGAGTGTTTGATGGGACAGTGTAGAGGGAGCTTCACTCGGCATCTAACAGGTGCTCTACCTTACCTGGGAGTGTTGGATGGGACAGTGTAGAGGGAGCTTTACTCTGTATCTAACACGTGCTGTACATGCCCTGGGAGTGTATGATGGGATAGTGTAGAGGGAGCTTCACTCTGTATCTAACCCATGCTGTACCTGTCCTGGGAGTGTTTGATGGGACAGTGTAGAGGGAGATTGACTCTGTATCTAACCCGTGCTTTACCTGCCCTGGGCGTGTTTGATGGGGACAGTGTAGAGGGAGCTTTACTCTGTATCTAATCCGTGCTGTACCTGCCCTGTGAATGTTTGATGGGACAGTTTAGAGCGAGATTGACTCTGTATCTAAACCGTGTTGTACCTGCCTTGGGAGTGTTTGGTGGGGCAGTGTAGAGGGAGCTTTATTCTGTACCTAACCCGTGCTGTACCTGCCCTGGGAGTGTTTGATGGGACACTAGAGGGAGCTTTACTCTGTATCTAACCGGGCTGTACCTGCCCTGGGATTTTTTGATGGGACACGAGAGGGAGCTTTGCTCTGTATCTAATCCGTGCTGTACCTACCCTGGGAATGTTTGATGGGACAGTTTAGAGGGAGCTTTACTCTGTATCTAAGCCATGCTGTACCTGCCCTGGGAATGTTTGATGGGACAGTGTAGAGGGAGCTTTATTCTGTATCTAACCCGTGCTGTACCTGCCCTGGGAGTGTTTGATGGGACACTAGAAGGAGCTTTACTCTGTATCTAACCCGTGCTGTACCTGTCCTGGGAGTGTTTGATGGGACAGTGTAGGGGAAGATTTACTCTGTATCTAACCCGTGCTGTACCTGCCCTTGGAGTTTTTGATTGGACAGTGCAGAGGGAGATTTACTCTGTATCTAACCCATGCTATTCCTGCCCTGGGAATGTTTGATGGGACAATGTAGAGTGAGCTTTACTCTGTATCTAACCCATGCTGTACCTGGCCTGGGAATGTTTGATGGGACAGTGTAGAGGGAACTTTACACTCTATCTAACCCGTGCTGTCCCTGCCCTGGGAGTGTTTGATGAGAGAGTGTAGAGGGAGCGTTACTCTGTATCTATCCCGTGCTGTACCTGAGCTGGGAGTGTTTGATGCGGACAGTGTGGAGGGAGCTTTACTCTGTATCTAACCCATTCTGCAGCTGCCCTGGGATTGTTTGATGGCACAGTGTAGAGGGAGCTGTACTCTGTATCTAAACTGTGCTCTACCTGACCTGGGAGTGTTGGATGGGACAGTGTAGAGGGAGCTTTACTCTGTATCTAACACGTGCTGTACATGCCCTGGGAGTGTTTGATGGGACAGTGTAGAGGGAGCTTCACTCTGTATCTAACCCATGCTCTACCTGCCCTGGGAGTGTTTGATGGGACACTAGAAGTAGCTTTACTCTGTATCTAACTTGTGCTGTACCTGCCCAGGGAGTGTTTTATGGGACAGTGTAGGGGAAGATTTACTCAGTATCTAACCTGTGCTGTACCTTCCCTGGGAGTTTTTGATGGGGCAGTTTAGAGGGAGCTTTACTATGTATCTAACCTCTGCTTTACCTGCCCTGGGAGTGTTTGATGGGACAGTGTACAGGGAGATTGACTCTGTATCTAACCCGTGCTGTACCTGCCCTGGCAATGTTTGATATGACAGTGTAGAGGGAGATTGACTCTGTATCTTGTAAAGTCTGTGGGTTGTGCAGTTAATAAATACACAGACTTCAGAAGTAACAAACAAACAGGTCTTTACTATTCGAAGGTCCGGGCGAGTCTGCCCCAGCAATCCTGCCACAGCACTTATATACTGGTGTGGTCACTATCGGTATTACAGTATACAGAAGCCAAACAAATAGTGCCACACCTAAAGTAGTTCTCTTAAAGGTGAACGGTTACATTCAATAGTTCCCTTAAAGGTAGACGGGTACATACACTACAATCCTCCCTTTTTAGCTTATTACTTACAGAGTCTCCGTTAAACATACATATCTTCAACTTCCTATAAACAAATTACAGATATAATCTCGGTGGAGTCAATGTCATATAAAGCAATTTACAGATATAATCTCGGTGGGAACATTTCACAGGTTCAGTCTCTGCGGAAACAGTTCATAGATTCAGTCTCTGATCTTGACTCGTTCCGAACAACATTTCTTTGGTGTAGCCGGTTCACCTGGCTAGCGTGACTCCTCCATAGCCTTTTTCTTGACGTAACAGCTTGAACTTTCGTCCTGTTGAACCAGCAGTGCGGACTTTTACAACCAACTGGCTGTCTTGACATTTTCCAGTTTTTTCAACTAATTTAGCTCCTTTCGTAGTGTCCCGCCTGAGATGGTAGAAGTGCTAATATTTTAGACAGTTATTATCTTCTGCTTCTTCTTTTTCTTTTCTGCCTTTTTGAAACTCTCCGAGTTCCTTTCTCGGCTGCCAGCTGTAGCGCCACCAACTCTCTATGTTCCTTAGACCTTAAGTGCTTCCTCCGATTTCAGCACTTTGGGAGTTTTCATCACAAGCTGGGCAGACCACATCCTCGTAATATTCAGTGTCACTCAACAGGTCATGGTAATATTCGGGTTCGTCCTGAGTTAGGCCAGCGAGAGAGTCATAGAGTCATAGAGTCATAGAGTTTTACAGCACAGAAAGAGGCCCTTCGGCCCATCGTGTCTGCGCCGCCCATCCATCCCTGTCCAGTCTAATCCCATTTTCCAGCATTTGGTCCATAGCCTTGTATGCAATGGCATTTCAAGTGCTCATCCAAATGCTTCTTGAATGTTGTGAGGGTTCCTGCCTCCACCACCCTTTCAGGCATTGAGTTCCACATTCCAACCACCCTCTGGGTGAAAAAGTTCCTCCTCAAATCCCCTCTAAATCTCCTGCCCCTTACCCTGAATCTATGCCCCCTTGTTATTGACCCCCCCACTAAGGGGAAAAGTTCCTCTTTATCTACCCTATCTATGCCCCTCATTATTTTGTACACCTCAATCAGGTCCCCCCTCAGCCTTCTCTGCTCCAAGGAAAGCAACTCCAGCCTGTCCAGCCTCTCTTCATAGCTGAGGCGCTCCATCCCAGGTAACATCCTGGTGAATCTTCTCTGCACCCTCTCCAAAGCAATCACATCCTTCCTATAGTGAGGCGACCAGAACTGCACACAGTACTCCAGCTGTGGCCTCACCAGCGTTTTGTACAGCTCCATCATAACCTCCCTGCTCTTATATTCTATGCCTCGGCTAATGAAGGCAAGTATCCCATATGCCTTTTTAACCACCTTATCTACCTGCTCCGCTGCCTTCAGGGATCTATGTACATGTACACCAAGGTCCCTCTGACCCTCTGTACTTCCTAGGGTCCTACCACTCATTGTGTATTCCCTTGCCTTATTTGTCCGTCCAAAATGCATCACCTCGCACTTTTCAGGGTTAAATTCCATTTGCCACTTTTCCGCCCATCTGACCAACCCGTTTATATCGTCCTGTAGCCGGAAGCTTTCCTCCTCGCAATTTACCACCCCACCAATTTTCGTGTCATCTGCGAACTTACTGATCATACCTTTTACATTTTCATCCAAATCATTTATGTAGATCACAAACAATAAGGGACCCAGCACCGATCCCTGAGGTACCCCACTGGACACAGGCTTCCAGTCACAAAAGCAACCTTCGACCATCACCCTCTGCCTCCTGCCACTCAGCCAGTTTAGGATCCAACGCGCCAAGGCACCCTGGATCCCATGGGCTCTTACCTTCTTGACCAGTCTCCTATGCGGGACTTTGTCAAAAGCTTTACTGAAGTCCATGTACACCACATCCACAGCATTTCCCTCATCCACCCCACTAGTCACCCCCTCGAAAAATTCGATCAGATTTGTTAGACATGATTTACCCTTGACAAAGCCATGCTGACTATCCCCGATTAATCCTTGCCTCTCCAAGTGGAGATTAATTTTGTCCCTCAGAATTTTTTCCAATAATTTCCCCACCACAGATGTTAGACTCACTGGCCTGTAATTCCCTGGTTTATCCCTGCTACCCTTCTTGAATAATGGTACTACGTTAGCTGTTCTCCAGTCCTCTGGTACATCCCCTGTGGCCAGAGAGGTTCTGAAAATTAGTGTCAGAGCCCCTGCAATCTCCTCCCTTGCCTCCCACAGCAGCCTGGGATACATCTCGTCCGGGCCTGGGGATTTATCCACTTTTTGGCCCGCTAAAACCGCTAGCACCTCCTCCCTCTCGATGCTAATATGTTCAAGTATGTCACAGTCCCCTTGCCCGATTTCTATGTCTGCATCGTCTTTCTCCATAGTGAACACAGATGCAAAAAATTCATTTAAAACCCCGCCTACATCCTCTGGCTCTACACACAGATTGCCACTTTGGTCCCTAATGGGCCCTACCCTTTCCCTGGTTATCCTCTTGCCCTTAATATACTTATAAAACATCTTAGGATTTTCCTTTATTTTGCTCGCCAGTGTTATTTCATGGCCCCTCCTCGCCCTCCTAATTTCTTTTTTAAGTATGCCCCTGCACTTTTTATACTCCTCTAGGGCTTCTTCTGTCTTTAGTCTTTTGTAACTGCCAAAAGCCCCCCTTTTATTTCTAATGCATTTTTGTATATCCCTTGTCATCCAAGGTTCCCTTTGCTTGTTGGTCCCACCCTTGACCTTTACAGGAACATGTTGGCGTTGTACTCTCTCTATTTCCCTTCTGAAAGTCTCCCACTGTTTTGATGTGGATTTTCCTATAAGCAGCTGCTCCCAGTCCACTTTGGCCAGATCCTGCCTTATCATATTAAAATCGGCCTTCCCCCAATTTAGAACCCTTATTTCCGGGCCGTCTTTGTCTTTTTCCATGACCACCTTAAATCTCACCGAATTATGGTCACTGTCGCCAAAATGCTCTCCTACTGACACTTCCACCACTTGCCCGGCTACATTCCCCAGAATTAGGTCCAGTACCGCCCCCTCTCTTGTAGGACTTTCTACATGTTGGCTCAAAAAGCTCTCCTGGATGCACTTTAAGAATTCTGTACCCTCTAAGCCTTTCACACTCTGACTGTCCCAATTTATATTGGGGAAGTTGAAATCCCCCACTATTATTACCCCTTCTTCCTCCTCCCCCGTCTGGACGTTAGCTGACGGTGGTTCCTTCCCTAGACATCTTTCTTGAAAAGACTTCTTCATGCATTCATATTCATCCCGCTCTTCCTGGGTTGTCTGCCATTCCTTCACTACTGACCTCATTTGTGAGTTCAATACCTTCCCTTCCACCGGGGATTGCGGTATCAGGCTATTTAATCCTTCTACTGAAGCAGCTGTTTCAACATTCTTCTGTTCACATTGACGTGATTCAACGAACTCTTCATAGAGTAAACTGTAACACAAAATCTGTGTTGCCACCTCAGTTATTTCCGTAACTTTTGGGAGCTCCGATTTCCTTCCCTTTGCAGATTGAAGCTCGTGTTCCCATTGTGGAGTCTTGTCTCTCAGCATGTGAAGGAGTTGGCTGACCGTTAACTCTTCCACGGGGACTCTGTGGATCAGAGTCTTCACCATTTCATCCACCTTTCCCTCCAATGCTTTCACCTTCCTTTCCTCTTGTACTTTGGTTTCAAGCGCTCGAAGAAGTTGCGCCTTGATGCTCCCAAGCTCATGTTCAGAGCCCATTCTTACAGTCTCTGTGTTTCTTACAGTTTCCTTCCCTTCCACTGAAAGGATTCCCAGTTGACTCTGCTCTTCAAGTCGTTGAACCTCGGTCATTGCCGCCTCATATTTGTCTTGGGTTTCCTTCAATATTTTTATGAGTTCTTGGACATCTTGTCTTTCATGTTCTGCCATGTCTTTCACCGCTAAATTCTCATCTATGGATGGAACTTCTACCGATGAGTTTGTCTTGGCCTTGAGCTCATCAAGAATTTCCTGCAGCCTTTGGACTTCTTGCTCATGTTCAACCTTTAGTTGTTCATATGCTTCTACTGAAACTAGCTTTTCGGAGGTTGCCGAGTTAATCCCCTCCAGAATTGTAGCCTGGGCCTGTTCATACTGTTCTTTCAACTTCTCACACTCTGCTTGTAAGGAGTCGTAGAGAAGAACTGGAATAAAATCCCGGCTTCCTGAAGATTCCTCTTCATTTGCTTCTTTCGCAATTTCCTGTTGGAGTTCAGCCAAGGCTGCTATGCTATCTGCCTCTCGAAGTCTCACTGCCATCAAATCTTCTTTATTCTTGCAGTCTATCTCAGTCATTTTCCGTTTATTTTCATTTAACTGAGTGATAAGCTCCTCTTGCAACATGGCCACATTATTCACATCAGGTAAAGAAGCGTTTCTCTTTTCCATGTCCAAGATTTTTTTCTGCATCTCTTTAAGTGCACACTGCGATTCAGCTTCTCTTAACCTTGCCTGCACTAGCTCCGTCTCCAATTGCAGAACAAAATCCTCAGTGTAGCGTGGTTTGCCTTTATGCTGTATCTCTAGATCATGCAAATATTCTAACTCCTGAACATCATAAGGGAGGTGTGATCGGCAATTGGTCACGATGGCTCTATGGTCGCTCTCTGCTTGAGCCAGCAGGTTCTGTTGTCTTTCCAGACTCTCCCATTCGGTGTCATAGAACTTTTTCATTGTTTTCATCTCTTGTACGAGACGGTAACTTAATTGTTCGAATTGTTGTCGTACTTTGAAATAACGTTGAGTTCGAGCTCGGTGTTCCTCCGTAATGCATATGTCTGTGACTTGAACAGACTCAGAATTCTCTGTCTTTATGCACGCCATCGTTTTTCCAACCTTAGTCAGTGAGTTCATGTTAACCTTGTTTTTCATACGTGGGCTGGACTTATCGTCTTCCGGCTCAGAGTCTGAGCTGCTTGTCTACACCGAGTCCTCACTCGTCATTGCTTGTAGGTAGTGCCATTCCATGTCTATTTTCTTGATCCACTCCCGTCCTAGAAGTGGTGGTCCTCCCTCATATAGTACATACAAGTTCATTCTTGGGTGTTCTTTACCCCTATCTCTCACCTTGACTCTTATTTTTCCCATGGGGTATACTTTATGCCCCGTGTATGTCTGCAATACGAACTTGGTATCTCTTAAGGGTATGTGTGAGAATAGCCGGTGGTAATCCCCTCGATTTATGACTGATACAGCTGATCCAGTGTCCAACTCCATTTTCACTTGGACTCCAGCTATTTTTAGCATGACCCAGATAGTTTGTAGGTCAGCTTCCTTACTCACATGGTGGATACTCAGACGACCCAGCTCCTGGCCGTTTGGATCTGAGTCTGGATTCTGTTCGTCTGAACTCTTCTCAGCCCCCTTGTATACCTTGTTGTACTTTTCTTGTGATGGCTTCCTTTGGTTGTTGGTCTTCTTCCCTGACCGGCATACCTTAGCGATGTGACCCAGTTTGCCACATTTCCTACATTCTTGGTTCTTAAACCAGCATTGATTCTGGTCGTGTGTTGTCTTCCCACAACGATAGCATTTTGTTGTACTCGAGGTAATTTGGTCCACCCCGAGCGCCGCCGCCTTTAGTTGCATTTCCGCCGTTCCTTTCGCTGCGGCTTCGTGTGATGCGGCTATAAGGACAGCCCTGTCAAGTGTACGGTCGTTCTCTTCGAGTAGGCGCTTTTGCGTCCCTTCCTTGGACAGTCCGCCTACGAACTTGTCTCGCAATGCCTCTGTCAGATTCCCTCCGAACTGGCAGTATTTCGCTAGCCTACGCAGTTCGACCAAGTATTCTGCGTTGTTTTCGTCTTTCCGTTGCGTTCTTGCATAGAATTTGAATCGTTCAGCCAACATCAACGGTGTGGGGTTCAAGTGGTCCTTCAGAACAACCACAATCTCTTCGAAAGACTGATCCGCCGGTTTAGCTGGTGCTATTAAATCCTTCAAGAGCCCGTATGTCTTTGCGCCCATCGAGTTTAACAATGTTATCGCCTTGTCGTCTTCCTCTATTTTGTTGGCTTCACAATAGATCTCGATGCGTTCCACGTACGTGGCCCAGTCTTCTATCTCAGAATTAAAATCATTAATATTCCCTCGCTTAGGCATCTTTCTTCCCTTGGGAGCAGCACCAGTATTTCTTTAAGTATTCTTATTTATTTGTTTATTTCTAAGATGGCGGTTTTCCCGCGAAAATGGCGGTTTCCCGCTCTTCCTTTCTCGCCCCGCCCACTTCAATGGCGGTTTCCCGCTTCTGGCATCTTCTCCGCCTAATGGCGGCTTCCCGCGTTTCTTCCCGGTGGAAGGGGTACGCTTCCCCCACAGCGGACAGGTTCAGCCGCTGGCTGGCTACCGCACAGCTCCCCTTACTCGGCTCTGTCTTTTCCTCCCGCCCGCACGGCTCTACCGGCGCTGGGTACACCCCGTTAACGGAGGACAGTTCAGCCGCTGGACTGGCTCTCGCGCAGTCTCTCTCTCCGTACCCGGCTCTGTCGCTCTCTCACCCGCACGTTCGGTGCTACCGGCCCTGGGTACCCCGTTGGTGGAGAACAGCTCAGCCGCTGGACTGGCTCTCGCGCAGTCTCTCACCCCGTTTTCGGCTGTGTCTCTCACCCACTCCCGCACGTTCGGTTTTGACGGCTCTGAGTACCACGTTGGTGGAGAACAGCTCAGCCGCTGGACTGGCTCCTCGCAGTCTCTCTCTCCGCACCCGGCTCTCACCCGCACGGTTCCCGTTCGCCTCCCCAGCCCTCTCGCAGACCGGTGTTTCCCTACCCGGCTGCGGCTGGGTTTCGCTTCCCGCGCCTACTCGCAGGCTCAGCGCTTCGTGGCTGCGGTCGCTGCCCGGAGTTTTCCCGCCGATCGCGGTCCGGCTGTCACCCGACGCCGTTGGACCCGACTTTTGGCCGACACAGCTCCCCCTCGACCGAGGTCGAGTGCTCTGCCCTTATCCTCCGGATACTTCTACACCTTCCCCTACTCACAGTCTCTTCGGCCGCCTTGTTTCTTGCTGGTCGGCTCACTCCGCACCGTGGCAGAAGGGTAGTCAGTGCCTGTTGCTGATACAGCTTTTGTTGTTAGTCTTCCTGCTTTCTGTTGTTGCAGCCTCGTGTTTTCTTTTGGTAGCACGACGAGGGCGGTTGTCTCTCTTCGACGCTCTTCGTTGCTTTTGGTAGTCTTGCTGCAGGGTACGATCGGACTCGTCGCCACTGTAAAGTCTGTGGGTTGTGCAGTTAATAAATACACAGACTTCAGAAGTAACAAACAAACAGGTCCTTACTATTCGAAGGTCCGGGCGAATCTGCCCCAGCAATCCTGCCACAGCACTTATATACTGGTGTGGTCACTATCGGTATTACAGTATACAGAAGCCAAACAAATAGTGCCACACCTAAAGTAGTTCTCTTAAAGGTGAACGGTTACATTCAATAGTTCCCTTAAAGGTAGACGGGTACATACACTACATACCTAACCCGTGCTTTACCTGCCCTGGGCGTGTTTGATGGGGACAGTGTAGAGGGAGCTTTACTCTGTATCTAACCCGTGCTGTACCTGCCCTGTGAATGTTTGATGGGACAGTTTAGAGCGAGATTGACTCTGTATCTAAACCGTGTTGTACCTGCCTTGGGAGTGTTTGGTGGGGCAGTGTAGAGGCAGATTGACTCTGTATCGAACAAATAATGTACCTGCCCTGGGAGTGTTTGATGGGATAGTACAGAGGGAGCTTTATTCTGTACCTAACCCGTGCTGTACCTGCCCTGGGAGTGTTTGATGGGACACTAGAGGGAGCTTTACTCTGTATCTAATCCGTGCTGTACCTGCCCTGGGAATGTTTGATGGGACAGTTTAGAGGGAGCTTTACTCTGTATCTAAGCCATGCTGTACCTGCCCTGGGAATGTTTGATGGGACAGTGTAGAGGGAGCTTTACTCTGTATCTAACCCGTGCTGGACCTGCCCTGGGAGTGTTTGATGGGACAGTGTAGAGGGAGCTTTACTCTCTATCTAACCCGTGCTGTACCTGACCTGAGAGTGTTTGATGGGACAGTGTAGAGGGAGAATTACTCTGTATGTAACCCATGCTGTTCCTGCCCTGGGAATGTTTGATGGGACAGTTTAGAGGGAGCTTTACTCTGTATCTAAGCCATGCTGTACCTGCCCTGGGAATGTTTGATGGGACAGTGTAGAGGGAGCTTTACTCTGTATCTAACCCGTGCTGGACCTGCCCTGGGAGTGTTTGATGGGACAGTGTAGAGGGAGCTTTACTCTCTATCTAACCCGTGCTGTACCTGACCTGAGAGTGTTTGATGGGACAGTGTAGAGGGAGAATTACTCTGTATGTAACCCATGCTGTTCCTGCCCTGGGAATGTTTGATGGGACAGTTTAGAGGGAGCTTTACTCTGTATCTAAGCCATGCTGTACCTGCCCTGGGAATGTTTGATGGGACAGTGTAGAGGGAGCTTTACTCTGTATCTAACCCGTGCTGGACCTGCCCTGGGAGTGTTTGATGGGACAGTGTAGAGGGAGCTTTACTCTCTATCTAACCCGTGCTGTACCTGACCTGAGAGTGTTTGATGGGACAGTGTAGAGGGAGAATTACTCTGTATGTAACCCATGTTGTTCCTGCCCTGGGAATGTTTGATGGGACAGTGTAGAGGGAGCTTTACTCTGTATCTAACCCATGCTGTACCTGGCCTGGGAGTGCTTGATGGGTCAGTGTAGAGGGAACTTTACACTGTATCTAACCCGTGCTGTCCTTGCCCTGGGAGTGTTTCATGAGACAGTGTAGAGGGAGCGTTACTCTGTATCTATCCCGTGCTGTACCTGAGCTGGGAGTGTTTGATGCAGACAGTGTGGAGGGAGCTTTACTCTGTATCTAACCTATTCTGCAGCTGCCCTGGGATTGTTTGATGGCACAGTGTAGAGGGAGCTGTACTCTGTATCTAAACTGTGCTGTACCTGCCCTGGGAGTGTTTGATGGGACAGCGTAGAGGAAGCTTTACTCTGTATTTAACCCGTGCTGTACCTGTCCTGAGACTGTTTGATGGGACAGTGCAGAGGGACCTTTACTGTGTATTTTACCCAAGCTGTTCCTGCCCTGGGAGTGTTTGATGGGACAGTGTATAGGGAGCTTTACTCTGTATCTAAACCGTGCTGTACCTGCCCTGGGTGTGTTTGATGGGACAGTGTAGAGGGGGCTTTACGCTGTATCTATCCCGTGCTGTACCTGAGCTGGGAGTGTTTGATGGGGACAGTGCAAAGGGAGCTTTACTCTGTATCTAACCCGTGCTGTACCTGCCCTGGGAGTGTTTGAAGGGACAGTGTAGAGGGAGCTTTACTCTGTATCTAACCCGTGCTGTACCTGCCCTGGCAGTGTTTGATGGGACAGTGTAGAGGGAGCTTTACTCTGTATCTAACCCGTGCTGTACCTGCCCTGGGAATGTTTGATGGGGCAGTGTAGAGGGAGCTTTACTCTGTATCTAACCCATGCTGTACCTGCCCTGGGAATGTTTGATGGGGCAGTGTAGAGGGAGCTTTACTCTGTATCTAACCCGTGCTGTACCTGCCCTGGGTGTGTTTGATGGGTCAGTGTAGAGGGAGCTTTACTCTGTATCTAACCCGTGTTGTACCTGCCCTGGGAATGTTTGATGGGGCAGTGCAGAGGGAGCTTTACTCTGTATCTAACCCATGCTGTACCTGCCCTGGGAGTGTTTGATGGGACAGTGTAGAGGGAGCTTTACTCTGTATCTAACCCGTGCTGTACCTGCCCTGGGAGTGTTTGATGGGGCAGTGTAGAGGGAGCTTTGCCCTGTATCTAACCCATGCTGTACTCTGCCCTGGGAGTGTTTGATTGGACAGTGCAGAGGGAGAATTACTCTCTATCTAACCCGTGCTGTACCTGTCCTGGCAGTTTTTGATGGGACAGTGTAGAGGGAGCTTTACTCTGTATCTAACCCCGTGCTGTACCTGCCCTGGCAGTTTTTGATGGGACAGTGTAGGGGGAGCTTTACTCTGTATCTAACCCCGTGCTGTACCTGCCCTGGGAGTGTTTGATGGGACAGTGTAGAGGGAGCTTTACTCTGTATCTAACCCGTGCTGTCCCTGCCCTGGGAGTGTTTGATGAGACAGTGTAGAGGGAGCTTTACACTGTATCTAACCCGTGCTGTACCTGCCCTGGGAGTGTTTGATGAGACAGTGTAGAGGGAGCTTTACACTGTATCTAACCCGTGCTGTCCCTGCCCTGGGAGTGTTTGATGAGACAGTGTAGAGGGAGCTTTACACTGTATCTAACCCGTGCTGTCCCTGCCCTGGGAGTGTTTGATGAGACAGTGTAGAGGGAGCTTTACACTGTATCTAACCCGTGCTGTCCCTGCCCTGGGAGTGTTTGATGGGACAGTGTAGAGGGAGCTTTACTCTGTATCTAACCCGTGCTGTACCTGCCCTGGCAGTTTTTGATGGGACAGTGTAGAGGGAGCTTTACACTGTATCTAACCCGTGCTGTGCCTGCCCTGGGAGTGTTTGATGAGACAGTGTAGAGGGAGCGTGACTCTGTATCTAACCCGTGCTGTACCTGAGGTGGGAGTGTTTGATGGGGACAATGTGGAGGGAGCTTTCCTCTGTATTTAAACCGTGCTGTACCTGTCCTGAGAGTGTTTGATGGGACAGTGTGGAGGGAGCTTTACTCTGTATCTAACCTATTCTGCAGCTGCCCTGGGATTGTTTGATGGCACAGTGTAGAGGGAGCTGTACTCGGTATCTAAACTGTGCTGTACCTGCCCTGGGAGTGTTTGATGGGACAGTGCAGAGGGAGCATTACTGTGTATTTAACCCATTCTCTGCCTGTCCTGTGAGTGTTTGATGGGACAGTGCAGAGGGAGCTTTACTCTGTATCTAACCCGTGCTGTACCTGCCCTGGGATTGTTTGATGGCACAGTGTAGAGGGAGCTTTACTCTATATCTAACACGTGCTGTACCTGCCCTGGGAGTGTTTGATTGGACAGTGTAGAGGGAGAATTACTCTGTATCTAACCTGTGCTGTACCTGCCCTGGGAGTGTTTGATGGGACAGTTTAGAGGAAGCTTTACTCTGTATCCAACCAGTGCTGTACCTACCCTGGGAGTGTTTGATTGGACAGTGTAGAGGGAGCTTTACTCTGCATCTAACCCGTGCTGTACCTGGCCTGGGAGTGTTTGATGGGACAGTGTAGAGGGAGATTTACACTGTATCTAACCCGTGCTTTCCCTGCCCTGGGAGTGTTTGATGGGACAGTGTATAGGGAGCTGTACTCTGTATCTAAACCATGCTGTACCTGCCCTGGGAGTGTTTGATGGGTCAGCGTAGAGGCAGCTTTAGTCTGTATCTAACCCGTGCTGTACCTGACCTGGAAGGGTTTGATGGGACAGTGTAGAGGGAGCTTTACTCTGTATCTAATCCGTGCTGTACCTGCCCTGGGAGTGTTTGATGGGACAGTGTAGATGGAGCTTCACTCTATATCTAATCCGTGCTGTACCTGCCCTGGGAGTGTTTGATGGGACAGTGTAGAGGGAGCTTTACACTGTATCTAACCCGTGCTGTCCCATAGAAACATAGAAACATAGAAGATAGGAGCAGGAGTAGGCCATTCGGCCCTTCGAGCCTGCTCCGCCATTCAATGTGATCGTGGCTGATCATCCAAATTCAGTACCCTGTCCCTGCCTTTTCCCCTTATCCCTTGATCCCTTCAACTTCAATAAACATATCCAACTCTTTCTTGAATATATTTAATGAACTGGCCTCCACCGCCCTCTGTTGCAGAGAATTCCACATGTTCACCACGCTCTGGGTGAAGAAATTCCTCCTCATTTCTGTCCTAAATGGCTTACCCCTTATCCTTAGACTATGACCCCTGGTTCTGGACTCCCCGGCCATCAGAAACATCCCTCCTGCATCTAGTCTGTCCAGACCTGACAGAATTTTATAGGTTTCGATGAGATCCCCCCTCAATCTGCTAAACTCCAGCGAGTACAAGCCCAATCGACACAATCTCTCCTCATACGTCACTCCTGCCATCCCAGGTATCAGCCTGGTGAATCTTCGCTGCAATCCCTCCATGGCAAGAGCATCCTTCCTCAGGTAAGGTGACCAAAACTGCACACAATACTCAAGGTGCGGTCTCACCAAGGCCCTGTACAACTGTAGCAAGACATCCTTGTTCCTGTACTTGAACCCTCTTGCCACGAAGGCCAACATACCATTTGCCTTCTTAACCGCCTGCTGCACCTGCATGCTTACCTTCAGCGACTGGTGCACAAGGACACCCAGGTCTCTTTGCACTTCCCCTTCTCCCAATCTATTGCCATTCAAATAATAATCTGCCCTGGGAGTGTTTGATGAGACAGTGTAGAGGGAGCTTTACTCTATATCTAACCCGTGCAGTACCGGTGCTGGCAGTGTTTGACGGAACAGTGTAGAGGGAGCTTTACTCTGTATCTAAGCTGTGCTGTACCTGCCCTGGGAGTGTCTGATTGGACAGTAGAGAGGGAGCTTTACTCTGCATTTAACCCGTGCTGTACCTGGCCTGGGAGTGTTTGATGGGACAGTGTAGAGGGAGATTTACACTGTATCTAACCCGTGCTGTCCCTGCCCTGGGAGTGTTTGATGAGACAGTGTAGAGGGAGCTTTACTCTGTATCTAACCCGTGCTGTACCTGGCCTGGGAGTGTTTGATGGGACAGTGTAGAGGGAGCTTTACCTGTATCTAACCCGTGCTGTCCCTGCCCTGGGAGTGTTTGATGAGACAGTGTAGAGGGAGCTTTACTCTGTATCTAATCCGTGCTGTACCTGCCCTGGGAGTGTTTGATGGGACAGTGTAGAGGGAGCTTTACTCTATATCTAACACGTGCTGTACCTGCCCTGGGAGTGTTTGATTGGACAGTGTAGAGGGAGAATTACTCTGTATCTAACCTGTGCTGTACCTGCCCTGGGAGTGTTTGATGGGACAGTTTAGAGGAAGCTTTACTCTGTATCCAACCAGTGCTGTACCTACCCTGGGAGTGTTTGATTGGACAGTGTAGAGGGAGCTTTACTCTGCATCTAACCCGTGCTGTACCTGGCCTGGGAGTGTTTGATGGGACAGTGTAGAGGGAGATTTACACTGTATCTAACCCGTGCTTTTCCTGCCCTGGGAGTGTTTGATGGGACAGTGTATAGGGAGCTGTACTCTGTATCTAAACCATGCTGTACCTGCCCTGGGAGTGTTTGATGGGTCAGCGTAGAGGCAGCTTTAGTCTGTATCTAACCCGTGCTGTACCTGACCTGGAAGGGTTTGATGGGACAGTGTAGAGGGAGCTTTACTCTGTATCTAATCCGTGCTGTACCTGCCCTGGGAGTGTTTGATGGGACAGTGTAGATGGAGCTTCACTCTATATCTAATCCGTGCTGTACCTGCCCTGGGAGTGTTTGATGGGACAGTGTAGAGGGAGCTTTACACTGTATCTAACCCGTGCTGTCCCATAGAAACATAGAAACATAGAAGATAGGAGCAGGAGTAGGCCATTCGGCCCTTCGAGCCTGCTCCGCCATTCAATGTGATCGTGGCTGATCATCCAAATTCAGTACCCTGTCCCTGCCTTTTCCCCTTATCCCTTGATCCCTTCAACTTCAATAAACATATCCAACTCTTTCTTGAATATATTTAATGAACTGGCCTCCACCGCCCTCTGTTGCAGAGAATTCCACATGTTCACCACGCTCTGGGTGAAGAAATTCCTCCTCATTTCTGTCCTAAATGGCTTACCCCTTATCCTTAGACTATGACCCCTGGTTCTGGACTCCCCGGCCATCAGAAACATCCCTCCTGCATCTAGTCTGTCCAGACCTGACAGAATTTTATAGGTTTCGATGAGATCCCCCCTCAATCTGCTAAACTCCAGCGAGTACAAGCCCAATCGACACAATCTCTCCTCATACGTCACTCCTGCCATCCCAGGTATCAGCCTGGTGAATCTTCGCTGCAATCCCTCCATGGCAAGAGCATCCTTCCTCAGGTAAGGTGACCAAAACTGCACACAATACTCAAGGTGCGGTCTCACCAAGGCCCTGTACAACTGTAGCAAGACATCCTTGTTCCTGTACTCGAACCCTCTTGCCACGAAGGCCAACATACCATTTGCCTTCTTAACCGCCTGCTGCACCTGCATGCTTACCTTCAGCGACTGGTGCACAAGGACACACAGGTCTCTTTGCACTTCCCCTTCTCCCAATCTATTGCCATTCAAATAATAATCTGCCCTGGGAGTGTTTGATGAGACAGTGTAGAGGGAGCTTTACTCTATATCTAACCCGTGCAGTACCGGTGCTGGCAGTGTTTGACGGAACAGTGTAGAGGGAGCTTTACTCTGTATCTAAGCTGTGCTGTACCTGCCCTGGGAGTGTCTGATTGGACAGTAGAGAGGGAGCTTTACTCTGCATTTAACCCGTGCTGTACCTGGCCTGGGAGTGTTTGATGGGACAGTGTAGAGGGAGATTTACACTGTATCTAACCCATGCTGTCCCTGCCCTGGGAGTGTTTGATGAGACAGTGTAGAGGGAGCTTTACTCTGTATCTATCCCGTGCTGTACCTGAGCTGGGAGTGTTTGATGGGGACAGTGCAGAGGGAGCTTTACTCTCTATCTAACCCGTGCTGTTCCTGACCTGAGAATGTTTGAAGGGGCAGTGTAGGGGGAGCTTTACTCTGTATGTAACCTATTCTGTAGTTGCCCTGGGGTTGCTTGATGGGACAGCGTAGAGGGAGCTTTACTCTGTATCTAATCCGTGCTGTACCTGCCCTGGGAGTGTTTGATGGGACAGTGTAGAGGGAGCTTTACTCTGTATCTAACCCGTGCAGTACTGGCGCTGGCAGTTTTTGACGGAACAGTGTAGAGGGAGCATTACTCTGTGTCTAACCCGTGCTGTACCTGCCCTGGGAGTGTTTGATGGGACAGTGCAGAGGGAGCTTTACTCTGTATCTAACCTGTGCTGTACCTGCCCTGGGAGTGTTTGATGGGACAGCGTAGAGGGAGCTTTACTCTGTATTTAACCCGTGCTGTACCTGTCCTGAGAGTGTTTGATGGGACAGTGTAGAGGGAGCTTTACTCTGCATCTAACCCGTGCTGTACCTGCCCTGGGAGTGTTTGATGGGACAGTGCAGAGGGAGCTTTACTGTGTATTTAACCCATGCTCTGCCTGTCCTGTGAGTGTTTGATGGGACAGTGCAGAGGGAGCTTTACTCTGTATCTAACCCGTGCTGTACCTGCCCTGGGATTGTTTGATGGCACAGTGTAGAGGGAGCTTTACTCTATATCTAACACGTGCTGTACCTGCCCTGGGAGTGTTTGATTGGACAGTGTAGAGGGAGAATTACTCTGTATCTAACCTGTGCTGTACCTGCCCTGGGAGTGTTTGATGGGACAGTTTAGAGGAAGCTTTACTCTGTATCCAACCAGTGCTGTACCTACCCTGGGAGTGTTTGATTGGACAGTGTAGAGGGAGCTTTACTCTGCATCTAACCCGTGCTGTACCTGGCCTGGGAGTGTTTGATGGGACAGTGTAGAGGGAGATTTACACTGTATCTAACCCGTGCTTTCCCTGCCCTGGGAGTGTTTGATGGGACAGTGTATAGGGAGCTGTACTCTGTATCTAACCCGTGCTGTACCTGACCTGGAAGGGTTTGATGGGACAGTGTAGAGGGAGCTTTACTCTGTATCTAATCCGTGCTGTACCTGCCCTGGGAGTGTTTGATGGGACAGTGTAGATGGAGCTTCACTCTATATCTAATCCGTGCTGTACCTGCCCTGGGAGTGTTTGATGGGACAGTGTAGAGGGAGCTTTACACTGTATCTAACCCGTGCTGTCCCATAGAAACATAGAAACATAGAAGATAGGAGCAGGAGTAGGCCATTCGGCCCTTCGAGCCTGCTCCGCCATTCAATGTGATCGTGGCTGATCATCCAAATTCAGTACCCTGTCCCTGCCTTTTCCCCTTATCCCTTAATCCCTTCAACTTCAATAAACATATCCAACTCTTTCTTGAATATATTTAATGAACTGGCCTCCACCGCCCTCTGTTGCAGAGAATTCCACATGTTCACCACGCTCTGGGTGAAGAAATTCCTCCTCATTTCTGTCCTAAATGGCTTACCCCTTATCCTTAGACTATGACCCCTGGTTCTGGACTCCCCGGCCATCAGAAACATCCCTCCTGCATCTAGTCTGTCCAGACCTGACAGAATTTTATAGGTTTCGATGAGATCCCCCCTCAATCTGCTAAACTCCAGCGAGTACAAGCCCAATCGACACAATCTCTCCTCATACGTCACTCCTGCCATCCCAGGTATCAGCCTGGTGAATCTTCGCTGCAATCCCTCCATGGCAAGAGCATCCTTCCTCAGGTAAGGTGACCAAAACTGCACACAATACTCAAGGTGCGGTCTCACCAAGGCCCTGTACAACTGTAGCAAGACATCCTTGTTCCTGTACTCGAACCCTCTTGCCACGAAGGCCAACATACCATTTGCCTTCTTAACCGCCTGCTGCACCTGCATGCTTACCTTCAGCGACTGGTGCACAAGGACACCCAGGTCTCTTTGCACTTCCCCTTCTCCCAATCTATTGCCATTCAAATAATAATCTGCCCTGGGAGTGTTTGATGAGACAGTGTAGAGGGAGCTTTACTCTATATCTAACCCGTGCTGTACCTGTCCTGAGAGTGTTTGATGGGACAGTGTAGAGGGACCTTTACTGTGTATTTAACCCGTGCTCTACCTGTCCTGGGAGTGTTTGATGGGACAGTGCAGAGGGAGCTTTACTCTGTATCTAACCCATGCTGTACCTGCCCTGGGAGTGTTTGATGGGACAGTGTAGAGGGACCTTTACTGTGTATTTAACCCGTGCTCTACCTGTCCTGGGAGTGTTTGATGGGACAGTGTTGAGGGAGCTTTACTCTGCATCTAACCCGTGCTGTACCTGCCCTGGGAGTGTTTGGTGGGACAGTGTAGAGGGAGCTTTACTCTATATCTAACCCGTGCTGTACCTGCCCTGGGAGTGTTTGATGGGCCAGTGTAGAGGGAGCTTTACTTTGTATCTAACCCGTGCTGTACCTGCCCTGGGAGTGTTTGATGGGACAGTGTAGAGGGAGCTTTACTCTGTATCTAACCCATGCTGTACCTGCCCTGGGAGTGTTTGATGGGACAGTGTAGAGGGAGCTTTACTCTGTACCTAACCTGTGCTTTACCTGCCCTGGGAGTGTTAGATGGGGCAGTGTAGAGGGAGTATTACTCTGTATCTAACCTGAGCTGTACCTGCCCTGGGAGTGTTTGATGGGACAGTGTAGAGGGAGCTTTACTCTATATCTAACCCAAGCCATACCTGTCCTGTGATTGTTTGACGGGACAGTGTAGAGGGAGCTTTACACTGTATCTAACCCGTGCTGTACCTGCCCTGGGAGTGTTTTAAGGGACAGTGTAGAGGGAACTTTACTCTATATCTAACCCAAGACTTATCTGCCCTGGGATTGTTTGACGGGACAGTGTAGAGGGTGCTTTGCTCTGTATCTAACCCGTGCTGTACCAGTCCTGGGAGTGGTTGATGGGACAGTGTAGAGGGAACTTTACTCTATATCTAACCCAAGACTTATCTGCCCTGGGATTGTTTGACGGGACAGTGTAGGGGGCGTTTTACTCTGTATCTAACTCGTGCTGTACCAGTCCAAGGAGTAGTTGATGGGACAGAGTAGAGGAAGCTTTACACTGTATCTAACCCGAGACGTATCTGCCCTGGGATTGTTTGACGGGACAGTGTAGAGGGTGTTTCACTCTGTATCTAACCCGTGCTTTACCAGTCCTGGGAGTGGTTGAGGGGACTGTATAGAGGGAGCTTTACACTGTATCTAAGCCGTGCTGTACCTGCCCTGGGAGTGTTTGGTGGGCAAGTATATACAGAGCTTTTCTCTGTATCTAACCCATGCTGTACCAGTCCTGGGAGTTGTTAGATCCGTGTATCTTGATGTTGTGTCCTTCAATAATTAGACAAGAGACTGCAGGGAACAATCAACAGGTGTTTACTGAATGAGCGTTACTCTAGAACTAATTGTACAGGTCCCTACTCAGGGTTTGTATACAGGTGTGGTCACTGCCGGTACTACAGTATACAGGAGCTGTAAAAAGTAGTTCCCCCCTTAAAGGTACATACATTACAATTCCTCCCCTTTTAGATTAACAGTACCATAACACTCTTTAACAATTAAATATCAAACTAATTACAATTAACACTTTTAACATGCAACATTAACTGAAAATAGTCTATTTATAAATTCAGTCTTTGGGGAGGCTTCCGGATCCTTTCTGGATAACGCCTTTCCCGAGTGTCTTGCTCTTGGTGCGGAGGCGATTCTGGCCCCCTGTCGTCGGTTGGTTCATCCGCTTCCGATGCTACTGTTTCTGGGGTAGATGCTACCTGTACATCGGGTTCATCACCAGGTACGAATGGGCGAGACATGGGGTTGATTCGTTCCTGTGACTCTAGGATCTGGTCAACATGGCATCTCACAATGTTCTGCCCAACATCCACTGTGTACATTAGTGGCCCCTGCCGTGTGCATATCGTTCCTGTTTGCCATTTCTCTGTTCGGTAGTCGCGGGCCAAGACTGGTTGCCCTACATTGAAGCTCCTTGTCAGCTTCTCATTGATGTGCTGGAATTGCTTATTCTCAACATCTCTTCGTACATTTGGTCTTAGCAAATCCAGACGAGATCTCAACCTTCGGTTAAAGAACATCATGGCCGGGGTTTGGTTGGTGACTGCATGTGTCGCATTTCTGTAGGCTAACAGGAAATTGTCCACCTTATGCTGCAGTGGAATGTCGTCATCGCACATGGCCTTTACTGCTTTTTTAAAGGTTTGTACGAACCTCTCAGCCAATCCATTTGTGGCTGGGTGATACGGGGCGGATGTGTAATGCCTTACCCCATTCCTTTTCATAAATCTTCGAAACTCTTCGGACACAAACTGTGGTCCGTTATCAGAGCAAATCTGCTCTGGCAAGCCGTTCCTGGCAAAAATGGTCCGTAGGACTGCAATAGTTTTCTCCGTGGTGGTGGAGGACATTTTGATCACCTCAGGCCATTTCGAGTGCGCATCCACGGCTATTAAAAACATTGAGTCCATGAATGGACCAGCAAAATCAATATGCACCCGTTGCCATGGAGATGAGGGCCACTCCCATGGGTGTAGAGGGGCATGTGGTGGTGCATTTTGGACCTTCTGGCATCCTGAGCAGCTCTTTGTCAGGTCCTCGATTTGCTGATCGATCCCCAGCCACCACACATAAGCCCTAGCAAGGCTTTTCATTTTCACCCCTCCCAGATGACCTTCGTGAAGCTCATTGAGCACTCTCTCCCTTAACTTGGGTGGAATTACCACTCGGGATCCACACATCAAGGTCCCCTGGCATACTGACAGCTGTTCTCTTCTGGATGAGAATGCTGGCAACAGTGAGTCGCCATGTGCTGGCCATCCCTTCACTGTCAAATCATATACCCGAGACAGTGTCGGGTCATTATGGATCTCCTTCTCTATACCAGCGTTAGTCACTGGCAAGCATTCAATTATAGTCGAATGAAATATTTCGACAGGATCCACTGCTGGTGCTTCCTCCGCAGTAGGCAGTGGCAGGCGTGATAGCCCATCAGCGTTTCCATGCTGTTTCGTGCCCTTATACTCTATTTCATATTGGTGCGCCCCTAGAAAAAGGGACCATCTTTGTAGCCGTTGCGCAGTCATCACCGGAACGCCCTTCTTTGGATTAAAGATGGAGACAAGTGGTTGGTGGTCAGTCAGCAAGGTGAACTTCTGCCCGTGCAGATAGTGGTTGAACTTTTTCACTCCCCACACTAGGCTGAGGGCCTCCCTGTCAATCTGGGCGTAGTTACGCTCGGCTGAGGTTAGTGACCGAGATGCAAAGGTTACTGGCCTCTCCGAGCCGTCCGGGATTTTGTGCGACAGCACCGCTCCAATACTATAGGGTGATGCATCACACGCCAACCGAATTGGTAGTGCTGGGTTGAAATGAGCCAACACCTCTTTTGATGTGATCAGTTCTTTGCACTTCTGGAAAGCTCGTTTACATTCGTCATTCCACTTCCATGGTACCCCAGTTTGCAGTAGGGTGTTCAGTGGGTGTAGTACTGTAGACAAATTCGGCAAGAAATTATGGTAGTAGTTCACCAGCCCGAGGAACGACCTCAGTTGTGACACATTTTCCGGTGCTGGAGCCTTGACTACTGCCTCAATCTTTTCAGGGGACTTATGTAACCCCTGTTCATCAATAACGTGGCCACAATACGAGATCTGCTTCTGGAAAAACTCGCATTTGTGGCAATTAGCTCGGAGCCCATATTCCTTCAATCTAGTGAGCACCTGCTCCAGGTTGGCGAGGTGATCACTGTCATTTTCGCCCGTGACCAGGATGTCGTCCAAATAACACTGGGTCCCTGGAATCCCTTGCAGGACTTGATCCATTGCCCTTTGCCAAATAGCCGGAGCTGATGCTACCCCGAACACCAGCCGGTTGTATTGGTAGAGACCTTTATGAGTGTTAGAACATAAGAACATAAGAACATAAGAACATAAGAACATAAGAAATAGGAGCAGGAGTAGGCCAATCGGCCCCTCGAGCCTGCTCCGCCATTCAATAAGATCATGGCTGATCTGATCCTAACCGCCAATCCACTATCACAGAACCATCTCCTGAATCTAACAGAATTAGACACACGAAATAGGAGCAGGATCAGGCTACACGGCCCCTGGGCCCGCTCCGCTACCCACAGGGCCATGACCGATCCGAACCTAGACTCATGTCCAAATTCCTGCCCGCTCCCCGTAACCCTTAATTCCCTTTACTTCTAGGAAACTGTCTATTTCTGTTTTAAATTTATGTAATGATGTAGCTTCTACAGCTTTTTGGGGCAGCATATTCCATGGACCTACCACCCTCTGAGTGAAGTAGTTCCTCCTCATCTCAGTTTTGAAAGAGCAGCCCCTTATTCAAAGACTATGCCCCCTAGTTCTAGTTTCACCCATCATCGGGAACATCTTCCCCGCATCCACCCGATCCAACCCCTTCACAATCTTATATGTTTCAATAAGATCGCCTCTCATTCTTCTGAACTCCAATGAGTAGCGTCCCAATCTACTCAACCTCTCCTCATATGTCCATCCCCTCATCCCCGGGATTAACCGAGTGAACCTTCTTTGTACTGACTCGAGAGCAAGTATGTCCTTTCTTAAGTATGGACACCAAAACTGTACGCAGTATTCCAGGTGCGGTCTCACCAATACCTTGTACAACTGAAGCAATACCTCCCTATTTTTATATTCTATCCCCCTAGCAATGAAAGCCAACATTCCATTGGCCTTCTTAATCACTTGCTGCACCTGCATACTAACCTTTTGAGTTTCGTGCACCAGGACCCCCAGATTGTGTTGATCGTGAGGTACTGTTTCGAGGCTTCTTCTACCTCCATTTGCAGGTACGCCTGGGCCAGATCAATCTTAGTGAAGCATTTCCCTCCAGATAGCGAGGCAAAAATATCTTCAATCCGCGGAAGCGGATATTGTAGTGTGAAGGACTGGGTTCACTGTCACCTTAAAGTCCCCACAGATGCTAACCTTCTTTGGTTCCCCAGGCGTATTACTCAACGACCTCTTCATTACAGGAATGATGGGTGTAGCCCACTCGCTCCAGTCCACTTTGGACAGTACTCCTGAACGTTCCAAACCTTTCAGCTCTGCTTCGACGGCTGGGCGGATCGCATAAGGTATCGGCCTGGCCTTAAAAACTTTGGGCTTGCATTTTCCTCTATTTTGATCATCGCTGTTATTCCTTTTAGTGTTCCGAGTCCCTGCTGGAACACTTCTTGTGCGTCAGTTAGCAGTTTTGACAGTCGTCCAGGTGTGACGTCGTCATCCTTTTTGGCATCTACAGTCAGTGCTTGTATGGAATGCCAATCTAGCTGTATCTTCCGGATCCATTCACGTCCTAGTAGTGGTGGTCCTCCATCTGGCAATACATATAGGTCCATTTTTGGTGTTTCCTTGCCGTTATATATAACGTTCACCCTTATTTTTCCTTTGGGGTAGACTTTTTGCCCCGTGTATGTCTTCAAGGCAATCTTTGTATCTCTCAAGTGTATATGTGAGAATAACCGCTTGTAGTCACTTCGGTTTATGACTGTTAGGGCTCATCCTGTGTCCAATTCCATTTTCACTTGGACTCCTGCTATCTTGAGCGTGACCCAGATACTTTGGTGACCCTCCATTTTGATCACCTTATTTAGTTTCAGACAACCCAGCTCCTTGCTTCCGGAGTCTGTTTCACTTTTCTATTCGTCTGAACTACTCCCCGTCACCTTATGTACCTTCTTGTACTTCTCCTGTGGAGATTTCTTGCTGCTGGTTTTCTTTCCCGACCTGCAGACTCTTGCTATGTGTCCTACTTTTCCACACTGTCTGCACACTTTGTCCTTGAACCAGCAATCCTTATGGTCGTGTGTTGTTCTGCCGCAGCGATAGCACTTCACTGTTCCATATGACATTTCATTTGTGCCATATTCTTGCGGTCTCCGTTGTATCTCTGCTGCGCCCCGTGCTGCTGCTTCATGTGATACTGCCATGCTGAAAGCCTTGTCCAGCGTAAGATCCTTTTCTGATAGAAGCCGTTTCTGGGTTCCTTCACTTTGAAGCCCACACACAAACTTGTCCCTTAAAGTATCTGCTAGTCCCGTTCCAAACTGGCAGTGTTTCGATAGCTTGCGCAGTTCCGTTAAATACTCAGCATTACTTTCATTTTTATGTTGGTTCCTTTTGTGAAACTTAAATAATTCCGCTATCAGCAGCGGTGTGGGGTCTAAGTGGGCCTGTAGGATTGACACTATGTTTTCAAAATCCTTTTCCACTGGCTTCTCTGGGGTTACTAGGTTTCGCAGTAAGCCATACGTTTTTGCACCCATTGAATTCAACAATACCAGCGCTTTCCTGTCATCTGGCACTTCATTCGCCTTGCAGTACACTTCTATGCGTTCGACATATGTCGTCCAATCTTCGACTTCATTGTCGAACACTATGACACTGCCACTCTTCGGCATCCCTGGGTGTGGTTAGACTGGCTCAAAATGGCGTCTCCCACACTCTCCCTTCTTCCCCGCTGTGGCTCAAAATGGCGTCTCCTGCACTTTCCTTTCTTCCCCGCTGACGCTGCTCGGCCCTTGAACACCGGCTGCGCTCTGCGTGTTTTCCTGCGCGCCTCTCTTCCCCGTTGACGCTGCTCGGCCCTTGAACACCGGCTGCGCTCTGCGCGTTTTCCTGTGCACCTCTCTCTCCCGTTGACGCTGCTCAGCCCTTGAACACCGGCTGCGCTCTGCTCTCTCTCGTTGACGCCGCTTGGTCCTGAACACCGGCTGCGCCCTGTGTGCTCTACCCTCTCTCTCTCCCCCGTCGACGCTGCTCGGCCTTTTTCTGTGCCGTCGGTCGGCTCTAGCCGCTGCTGTCCGGGAAGGGTCTGCGCAGTACCTGTTACCAGCCCGTTTCGCTGGACCACCATGCTGGAAAGCCAAGCCTGGCTCTCGACAGCCTCCCCTGCGATGCTCAATCTCCGCTGGATGACTGGGGGGTTTCCCATGGTCGACGCCCGTGCTTCTGGACTCGACCTCCTTCCACTGTTCTCCAGGAGCGAATCCCTGGGAGGTGATGCAGAGTTGCAGGTAGGTTTGAATCTGCTCGTCGCCAATGTTAGATCCGTGTATCTTGATGTTGTGTGTCCTTCAATAATTAGACAAGAGACTGCAGGGAACGATCAACAGGTGTTTACTGAATGAGGGTAACTCTAGAACTAATTGTACAGATCACTACTCAGGGTTTATATACAGGTGTGGTCACTGCCGGTACTACAGTATACAGGAGCTGTAAAAAGTAGTTCTCCCCTTAAAGGTACATACATTACAGAGCTTTACTCTGTATCTAACCCGTGCTGTACCTGCCCTGGGAGTGTTTGATGGGACAGTGTAGAGCGAACTTTACTCTGTATCTAACCCATGCTGTACCTGCCCTGGGAGTGTTTGATGGGACAGAGTAGAGGGAGCTTTACTCTGTATCTAACCCGTGCTGTACCTGCCCTGGGAGTGTTTGATGGGATAGTGTAGAGGAAGCTTTACTCTGTATCTAACCCGTGCTGTACCTGCCCTGGGAGTGTTTGATGGGACAGTGTAGAGGGTCAAGCGATAATTACTAGTCCTACTCCGGATCAGGCATATTTCTCAAGACATTCACTTTCAACTAAAGTTTGAGGTTGTAGGAATTGACGAATTCCTAACCAATAACTGAGGTCGACTCAGGAGATCAATCAAACAGGTCTTTAATGTAAGACTAAACGAGTTCCAACAGTTTGTTGAGATCGATACAGGAGAACCACGAAAACAGGTCTTAACAGGATGGAGATTCCACGAGAACTGCCCGGGCAGTCACGTGGTTTGCGACGTGATGTCATCGCATTTGCCCGTGCTCTTAAAGGGGCCACGCCCCGTACATACAAACACTATGTACAAAACACAGTAATGTCTAACACAATGGTACAGGTTTAGGCTGGTGTTAGAACATCGTTAAAGGGAATTATATGCAGTTGCCCAGAGTCATTCAGTGGCTCCGCCACATGTGCCCCCCCAGAATTCGCTTTAACGGAAAAAGTCAAACGGTGAGGGGGTCTGATGAGCCTGTCAGAACGATTCCTCTACTCCTGAGGCAGAGGCTTTTGGGCGGCTGGCGGTCTGGTGGGTGGTCGCACTTGGTCTGCTGTAACGGCGATGGGTGGCCGACCTCTTCTCGGCGGTTGTGCTGTCACGACGGGGCGGTCGAGGTCCAGATGTGCTGGCTTTAAGCGATTGACCGAAATGTGGTCCGGTTTACCACCGACCTCTACGGTGAAGGTTTTGTCCCCTGCTTCCAACATGTGGAAGGGACCAGTATATGGGGCCTTGAGTGGATCCCTATGAGCATCATGTCGAACAAAGACGTACTCAGTCTTGTGATGCTCTGGGGGAACGTGCGAACTCTGCAGCCCGTGGTGCGAAGTGGGCACCGGTGTGAAGCATCTAGCCGCCTCCTGGTGACTAGTAAGCTGGTCAGACGCGGACCATGGCTTCGTCGCTGCTGGCAGGAAATCCCCCGGGACTCGCAGCGGCTGACCGTAAACCAGCTCTGCTGCTGAAGAGCGAAGGTCTTCTTTGGGGGCCGTGCGAAGGCCCAACAGGACCCATGGTAGCTTGTCTGCCCATCCAGCGTCCTGGAGGCTGGCCCTCAGGGTGGCTTTCAGTGATCGGTGGAAGCGTTCACAGAGGCCATTCACCTGTGGGTGATAGGCTGTGGTGCGGTGTAATTTGACACCGAGTCCTTGGGCCACTGCATTCCAGAGTTCGGAGGAAAACTGCGGTCCTCCGTCGGAAGAAATATCCGCGGGCACTCCGAAACGGGCGACCCAGGTGGAAATGAACGCCCTGGCCACATCCGCTGAAGTAGTGGATGACAGGGGGACCGCCTACGGCCATCTGGTGGTGCGGTCAACCATGGTCAGGATGTGTGAAAAACCATGGGAGGGTGGGAGTGGTCCTACCAGGACAGCATTGACATGGTCAAAACGTCGCTCCGGAACTGTGAAGGTCGCCAACGGAGCTTTGATGTGGCGCTGTACTTTGGCCTTTTGGCAGACCACGCAGGTGTTGGTCCAGTCACGGACATCCTTGTGCATGCCGTGCCATATGAATTTTGCTGACATCAGCTTCTGAGAGGCCTTCATTCCTCGGTGTGACAACCCATGTATGGCGTCGAACACTGTACGGCGCCAGACGACCGGCACGACCGGGCGAGGGTCCCGTACGGAGACGTCACACAACAGCGTGGTACCTGCCGAATGGAACTTGACGTCAGCCAACTGGAGGCCAGTGACGGTCGTTCTGCAGGCTTGGACTTCTGGGTCTGAGGCTTGGTCTGCCGCCATGAGGGCGTAATCGATGCCCAAATGAACCGTATTGACGGTCGCGCGGGAGAGGCAGTCTGCCACCAGGTTGTCCTTACCGGCCACGTGCCGTATATCCATGGCGAATTCGGATATGTAGGTCAGTTGACGTTGCTGTCGGGATGACCACGGTTCGGCAGTCTTGGCCATGGCAAAAGTTAGTGGCTTATGGTCCACAAAGGCGGTGAAAGGACGCCCTTCCAGGAGGAGGCGAAAATGGCGGATGGCCAGAAAAAAGGCGAGCAACTCCCGGTCGAACATGCTATATGTCCGCTCGTTCTGCCGTAGTTGACGGCTGAAGAATGCCAACGGCTGCCACGTCCCATTCACCCACTGCTCTTGCATGGCGCCGATTGCGTAGTCTGACGCGTCTGTGGTGAGGGCGATGGTGGCTCCTGGCAGCGGGTGCGCCAGCATGGTTGCGTTGGCTAAGGCACTTTTGGTGTCGGCGAACGCTCGGGCCATGTCATCTGTCCAGTCTACCGGGTTCTTGCCAGTCTTGCCCTTGAGGGCCTCGTACAGGGGCTGCATGAGTAGTGCCGCCTTAGGCACGAAACGGTGGTAAATGTTTACCATGCCTAGGAATTCCTGCAGGGCCTTAATGTTTTGTGGGCATGGGAAGGATATCACCGCCTCTACCTTCGCTTGTAAAGGAACCGCTCTCTCTGCGGTGATGCGATGTCCCAGGAAATCAATTTGGCGCAGGCCAAACTGACACTTGGCCGGGTTGATAATCAGGCCGTGTTGGCTGAGGCGTCGAAAAAGGGTGCGTAGGTGACAGATATGTTCTTCCTTAGTAAGACTGGCAATTAGGATATCGTCCAGGTAGACGAAGAGGAACTTGAGGTCCCGCAGCACGGAGTCCATCAGGCGTTGGAAAGCCTGGGTGGCGTTCTTTAACCCAAACGGCATTCGCAGAAACTCGAAGAGGCCGAATAGGGTGATGACTGCGGTCTTCTGGACGTCCTGTGGGTGCACCAGGACCTGGTGGTAGCCCCGTACGAGGTCGACTTTAGAGAAGACGGTGCTCCCTATCAAATGGGCAGAGAAATCCTGGATGTGGGGGATCGGGTACCGATCAGGAGTGGTGGCGGTGTTTAGGCGTCGATAGTCGCCGCATGGTCGCCATCCGCCGCCAGGCTTCGGGACGATATGGAGAGGTGAAGACCAGGGACTATTCGACCGGCGAATAATCCCTAACCGTTCCATGGTCGCGAACTCCGCCTTTGCGACCGCCAACTTGCCAGGTTCCAGGCGCCGGGCCCGCGCGTAGACCGGGGGGCCGTTGGTGGTGATGTGGTGTTCCACACCATGTTTCGTGGCTGTGGAGAAGAACGTGGGTCTTGTCAGGTCGGGGAATTCGCCGAGCAGGCGAGCGAACTCATCAGGAGTCGGGAAAGCACAGGCGACGGTGCGCGACGTAGTGTTACTGCGGTAACAAGGGATAGAATTGAAAGTTGCCGCGTTGATCAACCGCCGGTTCTTCACGTCGACCAGGAGGCTGCTGGCGCACAGGAAATCCATGCCGAGAATGGGTTGAGAAACCTTGGCTGTCACAAACTCCCAGTGAAAACGTTGCCCCCCGGAGCACACCTCCGCTCGCCGTCTGCCGAAGGTCCGAATTGCTCCGCCATTGGCCGCTTCAAGGGCGAGGCCGTGATTCCCTGCCTGCACATCGAGGGCGGACGCAGGTAAAATGCTGCACTGCGCTCTGGTGTCGCACAGAAAACGACGACCGGAGAGCGTATCGGTGATGAAAAGCAACTTGCCCACGTTGCCGATCGCCATGGCGGCCGCGGGGCGCCCGTAAGACCCGTTCCTCAGTAGTCGCAGTTGTTTTTTTTTGGGAAAGCTGCAGGGAGGGCAGCAACGTCTCACCTTCGCGCCAAACTGCGCGTGGTAGAAACACAGCCCAGCAGGCTGACGAGCTAGGGCGGCATCTGTGGGGGATGGGCGCCTCATGGCGGCGCAGTTCTGCTGCGTTACCGCGAACATTTAGTCCGCTTCTGCCGCGAGTGCCGCGCAGTCTTCCACCTCGGATCTGGCCAGGGCAGCTTGCACCTGCTCAGGCAGCTGGCTGAGGAATAGTTCACGGAATAGGAAGCATTCCGCTTCTGAACCCAGGAGTGTGAGCATTTGGCTCATCAACTCCGAAGGCTTGGAGTCCCCGAGCCCGGGCATAGCGAGCAACCGACGGACGCGCTCCGATTTAGTGAGCCCGAAAACTTGCAGCAACCGCGCCTTGAGGGTTTCATACTTGCGCTCCGTTGGAGGGTTCTCGAGGAGGCTGACGATCCGTGAGGCGGTAGAGCTGTCGAGTGCGGAGACCACATAGAGATATTTGGTCTGATTCGCAACGATGTGCCTCAGGGCGAACTGGGCCTCGACATGAATGAACCACGAGGTCGCTTGCTGCTCCCAGAACTGCGGTAGCTTCAGCGAAACGGCGTTGGCCTCCATGTCGTGTTCTTTTTGCGAAAAACGTTCACAAAAAACGGGGTCACCAATGTAGGAATTGACGAATTCCTAACCAATAACTGAGGTCGACTCAGGCGATCAAACAAACAGGTTTTTAATGTAAAACTAAACGAGTTCAAACAGTTTGTTGAGATCGATACAGGAGAACCACGAAAACAGGTCTTAACAAGATGGAGATTCCACGAGGACTGCCCGGGCAGTCACGTGGTTTGTGACGTGACGTCATCGCGTTTGCCTGCATTTTCCCGCGCTCTTAAAGGGGCCATGCCCCGTACTTACAAACACTATGTACAAAACACAGTAATGTCTAACACAATGGTACAGGTTTAGGCTGGTGTTAGAAAATCGTTAAAGGGAATTATATACAGTTGCCCAGAGTTATTCAGTGGCTCTGCCACAAGGTAGCCGATTCCTAAAGATGCTTAATTGGGTCTAAAGGTCCGGACTATCTCTCCCTAAAGCAAAGGAACAACCCGAGAATGTTACCGCCCTCCAGATGGCACTTTTAATAAGTTTAGCTAGACTGTAACGTTCGGATATTATGAGGGTCCGGAAAACTCCCCCAGAATTCTGCAACTCCTCACCAAAGAGTGTACAGAGATTGAGTTTGTGAGTTTTTGATACATAGAAACATAGAAGATAGGAGCAGGAGTCGGCCATTCGGCCTCTCGAGCCTGCTCCGCCATTCAATGCGATCATGGCTGATCATCCAAACTCAGTACCCTGTCCCTGCTTTCTCCCCATATCCCTTGATCCCTTTAGCCTTAAGAAATATATCCAACTCCTTCTTGAATATATTTAATGTATTGGCCTCTACTGCCTTCTGTGGTAGAGAATTCCACAGGTTCACCACTCTCTGGGTGAAGAAATTCCTCCTCATTTCTGTCCTAAATGGCCTACCCCTTATTCTTAGACTGTGACCCCTGGTTCTGGACTCCCCCGCCATCGGGAACATCCTTCCTGCATCTAGTCTGTCCAGTCCTGTTAGAATTTTATAAGTTTCAGTGAGATCCCCTCTCATTCTTCTAAACTCCAGCGAGTACAAGCCCAATCGACCCAATCTCTCCTCATACGTCATTCCTGCCATCCCAGGTATCAGCCTGGTGAACCTTCGCTGAACTCCTTCCATGGCAGGAACATCCTTCCTCAGATAAGGCGACCAAAACTGCACACAATACTCCAGATGTGGTCTCACCAAGGCCCTGTACAACTGCAGCAAGACATCCTTGTTCCTGTACTCAAACCCTCTCGCTACGAAGGCCAACATGCCATTTGCCTTCTTAACCGCCTGCTGCACCTGCATGCTTACCTTCAGCGACTGGTGCACAAGGACACCCAGGTCTCGTTGCACTTCCCCTTCTCCCAATCTATTGCCGTTCAGATAATAAATTGCCTTCCTGTTTTTGCCACCAATGTGGATAACCTCGCATTTATCCACGTTATATTGCATCTGCCATGCTTTTGCCCAATCACCCACCTTTCCAAATCATCCTGGAGTTTCTCCGCATCCTCCTCACAGCACACACACCCACCCAGCTTTGTGTCGTCTGTGAATTTGGAGATATTACATCTAGTTCCCTTGTCTAGATCATTAATATATACTGTGAATAGCTGGGGCCCAAGGACCGATCCTTGCGGTACCCCACTAGTCACTGCCTGCCACTCGGAAAAAGACCCGTTTATTCCAACTCTTTGCTTTCTGTCTGCCAACCAGTTGTCTATCCAAGTCAATACCTTGCCCCCAATCCCATGTGCCTTAACTTTACACACTAATCTCTTATGCGGGACCTTATCAAAAGCCTTCTGAAAGTCCAAATACACCACATCCACTGGTTCTCCCTTATCTATTTTACCAGTTACATCCTCAAAAAATTCCAGTAGATTAGTCAAGCACGATTTACCTTTTGTAAATCAATGTTGACTTTGTCAGATCCTGTCACTGTTTTCCAAGTGCTCTGCTATTACATCTTTTATAATGGACTCTAGCATTTTCCCACTACCAATGTCAGGCTTACCGGTCTGTAATTCCCTGTTTTCTCTCTACCACCTTTTTTGAATAGTGGGGTAACATTAGCTACCCTCCAATCCATGGGTACTGTTCCAGATTCCATCGAATGCTGGAAGATGATCAGCAAAGCATCAACTATTTCTAGGGCCACTTCCTTAAGTACCCTAGGATGTAGATTATCAGGCCCTGGGGATTTATCAGCTTTCAATCCCATCAATTTCCCTAACACCATTTCTCTACAAATACTGATTTCTTTCAGTTCCTCCCTTTCATCAGGCCCTATGTTCCCCGGCATTTCTGGGAGGTTATTTGTGTCCTCCTTTGTGAAGACAGAACCAAAATATGTATTTAGTTGGTCTGCCATTTCTTTGTTCCCCATTATAAATTCCCCTGATTCTGACTGCAAGGGACCTACGCGTGACTTCACCAATCTTTTTCTCTTCACATATTTATAAAAGCTTTTACAGTCAGTTTTTATGTTCCCTGAAAGCTTACTCTCATATTCTATTTTCCCTTCCTTAATTAATCCCTTTGTCCTCCTTTGTTGAATCCTGAACTGCTCCCAATCCTCAGGTTTACTGCTTTTCCTGACCAATTTATATGTCCTCTCCTTGGATCTTATACAATCCCTAATTTCCCTTGTTAGCCACAGTTGAGTCACCTTTTTTGTTTTATTTTTATGCCAAACTGGGATGAACAAATTCTGTAGTTCATCCATGCGGTGTTTGAATGTTTGCCATTGTCTATCCACCGTCAACCCTTTGAGTGACATTCCCCAATCAATCCTACCCAACTCGCGCCTCAGACCATCGTAGTTTCCTTTATTTAAATTTAGGACCCTAGTCTCTGAGTCGACTACTTCATTCTCCATCTTAATGAAGAATTCGATCATATTATGATCGCTCCGACCCAACGGGCCTCGTACAACAAGATTGCTAATTAATCCTTTCTCGTTACATAATACCCAGTCTAAGATGACCTGATCTCTGGTTGGTTCCTCGACATATTGGACCAGGAAACCATTCCTTAAACACTGCAGGAATTCCTCCTCCACAGTATTGTTACTAATTTGGTTAGCCCAATCTATATGTAGATTAAAGTCACCCATGATGACTGTTGTGCCCTTATTGCACGCTTCTTTAATTTCCCTTTTAATGCCATCCCCAACCTTCGCCTTACTGTTTGGAGGTCTATATACCACTCCCACTAATGTTTTCTGCCCCTTGGTATTTCTCAGTTCTACCCATACAGATTCCACATCATCAGAGCTAATACAGAAGTCTCATGTGAGACAATTCTAAAAATATATAGATTTATTAAAGAACCAACATGTAATTTACCATTGCTGAGTCAATCGCAACATTAATAGTTCCAAAAAGAGAAAGCTTACAATCTTATTATCAGAGAATCTTACTTTTAAATCTTAACTTCACTACAGTTTTACAGTTCTTAGTGTTCTACAGGATATCCACCAAAATCAAATACCTTTGATCCCCGAGGTACAAAGAGTTGGAGACTTACAGAGCCGCCTCTGAAGCCGAGAGTCGCTTTGCCCAATTAAAGCGAGTCTGTTATCCCATTTGAGAGTTCAAAATTTATACGTTTTTCCAGTGGCATTTCCTTTAAAGTTTTCTGCTGATGCAAGCTAATTATCTCTAGTCATTTTTCTGCCGACCTCTGCAACTCTTGCTGCCACCTCAGCTGGTAGCATTACAGAATCATGTCTCCTCTCTGGGTGTTCTAAGTTTACCATATAAAAACAGTGTGACGGCAGCTGTTCCTTACTTGATGTCATCTTTATGAGGGCAGATGCTCCTTGTCTTATGTGCTTCTTTACGAAGTGTAAATTAGAACAGCTTATCCATGGTGAACCATTGTTTTTGTTCCCAAAGGTCAGCCTGTTGGAGCCCTTCACCTTCTGTTTCAATAAGGTTATTTATTCAGGGTCGACAACTGTCTTATCTCAATAGCCAGAATTCTTTCACAGCTATTTCATAGTTAAGTTTCTAAATTTCCAAACCCAGTTTGTCCAGTTTTAGTAAGGCCAGAATTCTTTCATAAGATGGTGTATTTTTCTGAATAGGTGATATGGCTCTTTCCTTCACAAGGGAGCTTTACTTTGTATCTGACCCTTGCTGTACCTACACTGGGAATGTTCTGAAGTGGATTTTTAGAAATCACACTTAGTAGAAGCATAGCATTATGGGTAAGAATAAATGCTCAAGGCATCTTTGCCTGGCAACAGCAAGTTATAGGCTTTGCACACAGCTCAGCACGCAACCACAATAATAGAGGATAAAGACAGACAACCTGCTGAGACACAGAAAAGAGGAAGCGACTTGACAATAATAGGTTAAAAGGAAACTAGCCGTTGGAGGGTTCGGGAAGTCACCAAGTGGGCAACTGATGTTTTAACTGCCAGCTAGACTGTTAGGAGAATGTGGCAAGAAATAACTTGAATAACAAGTGACGCGAAAACATGTGATTTTACGCGAAAGTATGAATCATTGTGGTTTGTAAGCTTAAATACCGGAGACCGAAGACAATCAAGGAGACAGCCAGGAACAAGCTGCGGGGCTCTAAGCTGTTCTCCCTGATCAGTCCATAGGTACCTTCGCGGACTGTTTGTATTGTCCTGTTGAATAATTTTGTGTTCTTGTGTTTTAAATAAACTGCTTGGCTATTTTACCATTTACAGACTAGTGTGCGGATTTTATTAATTTTATTTCGCCACAACAGTTTGATAGGACACGAGAGGGAGGTTTGGTCTGTTACTGACCTGTGCTGTACCTGCCGTAGGAGTGTTTGATGGGACAGTGTAGAGGAAGCTTTACTCTGTATCTAACCCGTGCTGTACCTGCCCTGGGAGTGTTTGATGGGACAGTACAAAGGGAACTTTACTCTGTATTTAACCCGTGTTGTACCTGCCCTGGGAGTGTTTGATGGGACAGTATTAAGGGAACTTTACTCTGTATTTAACCCGTGCTGTACCTGCCCTGGGAGTGTTTGATGGGACAGTGCAGACAGAGCTTTACTCTGTATCTAACCCGTGCTGTACTGCCCTGGGAGTGTTTGATGGGACAGTGTAGAGGGAGCTTTATTCTGTATCTAACCCGTGCTGTACCTGCCCAGGGAGTGTTTGACGGGACAGTGTAGAGGAAGCTTTACTCTGTATCTAAACTGTGCTGTACCTTCCCTGAGAGTGTTTGATGGGACAGTGTAGAGGGAGCTTTATTCCGTATTGAACCCGTGCTCTCTCTCTCTCCCTCTCTTGTTCTCTCTCTCTCCCTCTCTCATTCTCTCTCTCTACCTCTGTTTCTCTCCCTCCCTTCTCTCGTTCTGTCTCCCCACTTTCTCTATCACCCTCTACTTCTCTCTCCCCCTCTCATTTCCTCTCTCTCCCCCTTTCCCTCTCCCCACACTCTCCCCACTCCCCCTTCTCTCTCCCTCCCCTCTCTCATTCTCTCTCTCCCCACTCTCTCTCTCCACACTCTCTTTCTCTACCCTGCTCTCATTCCGTTTCTCTCCCCCTCTCCCCACGCTCTACCTCCCTCCCCTCTCTTGTTCTCTCACCCACTCCGACCTCATTCTCTCTTCCTCTGTTGTCCTCTACCCCTCTCTCATTCACTCTCTCTCCCTATCCCCCTCCTTCTCTCCCCCTTCTCTCTCTCTCTCTCTATCCCTCTCTTGTTCTTTCTCGCCCTCTCTCCTTCTCTCTCCCTCGCTCTCTCCCTCTAACCCTCTCGTTCACTCTCTCCCCACTCTCTCTCTCTCTCCCTCTCCTTCACTCACTCTCTCTCTCCCTCACCCTCTCTCCATCTCTCTATCACCCCCTCCCTCTCTCCCTCACTCTCTCTCTATCACCCCCTCCCTCTCTCTCCCTCTCTCCCTATCTCTCCCTCCCTCTCTTGTTCACTCTCTCTCTATCACCCCCTCCCTCTCTCGTTCACTCTCTCTCTCTCTCTCACCTTCTCTCTCTCGTTCACTCTGTATCACTCCCTTCCTCTCTCGTTCACTCTCTCTCTATCACTCCCTTCCTCTCTCGTTCACTCTCTCTCTCTCCCCCTCCCTCTCTCGTTCACTCTTTCTCTCTCCCTCTCTCTCCCTCTCTCGTTCACTCTCTCTCTCTCTCCCCTCCCTCTCTCGTTCACTCTCTCACCCCCATTCTCCACACTCCTCTCTGTAAACCTCCATAATCTCCTGTCCAGCCCCCCCATTGATGACATCACCCCACCATGGCCCCGCCCACCTGCTTCTTTTAAAGGCACAGTCCACTCCCCCCAGATGGCGGCAGCAGTTTGGCTCGTTGACGAGTCGCACCGGCCTCCCGACACTGTTAGGGCTTCGAGTCTCTGCATTATATTGCTTTTCAATTCTTAAAGGGGCCCCGTCGCCTCCTGGATTTGGCGAGCAGGAAGTTCCCCCCCAAAGTATGGCGGTGTTGTCACGATTCTTGTCCGACGTCCAGTTCTGGGTGAGCAGAAATTCCCTCCATCTAAACATTGGGAAGATTGAAGCCATTGTCTTCGGTCCCCGTCACCAACTCCCTTCCCTAGCCCCCGACTCCATCCCTCTCTCTGGACAATATCTGAGGCTGAACCAGACTGTTCACAACATTGGTGTCGTATTTGACCCCGAGATGACTTTCCGACCACATATCCACAGCATCACCAAGACCGCTTAATTCCACCTCCGTAACATCGTCCGTCTCCGCCCCCGCCTCAGCTCTTCCGCTGCTGAAACCCTCATCCGAGCCTTTGTTACCTCAAGACTCCGACTATTGCAGCAAAATCCTGGCCGACTCTGTAACCTCCTCCAGCCCCTACAACCCTCCCTATCTCTGCAACATCCTCCAGCCCCTACAACCCCCCTATCTCTGTAACCTCCTCCAGCCCCTACAACCCTCCCTATCTCTGTAACCTCCTCCAGCCCCTACAACCCTCCCTATCTCTGTAACCTCCTCCAGCCCTACAACCCTCCCTATCTCTGTAACCTCCTCCAGCTCCTACAACCCTCCCTATCTCTGTAACCTCCTCCAGCCCCTACAACCCTCCCTATCTCTGTAACCTCCTCCAGCCCCTACAACACTCCCTATCTCTGTAACCTCCTCCAGCCCCTACAACCCTCCCTATCTCTGTAACCTCCTCCAGCCCCTACAACCCTCCCTATCTCTGTAACCTCCTACAGCCCCTACATCCCTCCCTATCTCTGTAACCTCCTCCAGTCCCTACAAGCCTCCCTATCTCTGTAAGCTCCTCCAGCCCCTACAAACCTCCCTATCTCTGTAACCTCCCCCAGCCCCTACAAACCTCCCAATCTCTGTAACCTCCTCCAGCCCTACAACCCTCCCTATCTCTGTAACCTCCTCCAGCCCCTACAACCCTCCCTATCTCTGTAACCTCCTCCAGCCCTACAACCCTCCCTATCTCTGTAACCTCCTCCAGCCCTGCAACCCTCCCCATCTCTGTAACCTCCTACAGCCCCTACATCCCTCCCTATCTCTGTAACCTCCTCCAGTCCCTACAACCCTCCCTATCTCTGTAACCTCCTCCAGCCCTACAAACCTCCCTATCTCTGTAACCTCCTCCAGCCCTACAACCCTCCCCATCTCTGTAACCTCCTCCAGCCCTGCAACCCTCCCCATCTCTGTAACCTCCTACAGCCCCTACATCCCTCCCTATCTCTGTAACCTCCTCCAGCCCCTACAACCCTCCCTATCTCTGTAACCTCCTCCAGCCCCTACAACCCTCCCTATCTCTGTAACCTCCTCCAGCCCCTACAACCCTCCCTATATCTGTAACCTCCTCCAGCGCCTACAACCATCCCTATCTCTGTATCCTCCTCCAGCCTCTACAACCCTCCCTATCTCTGTAACCTCCTCCAGCCCATACAACCCTCCCTATCTGTAACCTCCTCCAGCCCCTAAAACCCTCCCTATCTCTGTAACCTCCTCCAGCCCCTACAACCCTCCCTATCTCTGTAAACTCCTTCAGCCCGTACAATCCTCTCTATCTCTGTAACCTCCTCCAGCCCCAACAACCCTCCCTATCTGTGTAATCTCCTCCAGCCCCTACAATCCTCCCTATCTCTGTCACCTCCTCCAGCCCCTACAACCCTCCCTATCTCTGTAACCTCCTCCAGCCCTACAACCCTCCCTATCTCTGTAACCTCCTCCAGCCCCTACAACCCTCCCTATCTCTGTAACCTCCTCCAGCCCCTACAACCCTCCCTATCTCTGTAACCTCCTCGAGCCCCTACAACCCTCCCTATCTCTGTAACATCCTCCAGCCCTACAACCCTCCCTATCGCTGTAACCTCCACCAGCCCTAAAATCCCCCAAGATATCTGCGCTCCTCCAATTCTGGCCTCCCGAGCATCCCTGATTATAATCGTTCCACCTTTGACGGCCGTGCCTTCAGCTGCCTGGGCCCTAAGCTCTGGAATTCCCTCCTTAAACCTCTCCGCCTCTCTCTCCTCCTTTACGACACTCCTTAAAACCTCCCTCTTTGACCAAGCTTATGGGCACCTGCCCTAATTTCTCCTTATGTGGCTCGCTGTCAAATTTGTGTCTTATAATACGCCTGTGAAGCGCCTCGGGACGTTTTACTATGTTAAAGGTGCTATATAGAACCAAGTTGTTGTTGTTGTTGATCAGGTGAGATAGTTGGACTGTTGAGAGAGAACGTTTATTGAAATATTGCTCCACTGAATAAGGTATTAAGACAGGCAAAGGGTTTGGAAATTTACAGACAATGCTTTATATCAGTAATTTTCATTAAACATCCAAATCATCGACAATCTTACAATCTTCACAGTGTGAAAAGATATATACAGCGACATAGGAACAGGAGGAGGCCATTCAGCCCCTCGAGCCTGTTACACAGGAACAGGAGGAGGACCATTCAGCCCCTCGAGCCTGTTACACAGGAACAGGAGGAGGCCATTCAGCCCCTCGAGCCTGTTACACAGGAACAGGAGGAGGACCATTCAGCCCCTCGAGCTTGTTACATGGGAACAGGAGGAGGACCATTCAGCCCATTGAACCTGTTAGAGAGGAACAGGGGGAGGCCATTCAGCCCCTCGAGCCTGTTACAGAGGAACAGGGGGAGGCCATTCAGCCCCTCGAACCTGTTACACAGGAACAGGAGGAAGACCAATCAGCCCCTTGAACCTGTTAGAGAGGAACAGGAGGAGGACCATTCAGCCCCTCGAGCCTGTTACACAGGAACAGGAGGAGGACCATTCAGCCCCTCGAGCCTGTTACACAGGAACAGGAGGAGGACCATTCAGCCCCTCGAGCTTGTTACATGGGAACAGGAGGAGGACCATTCAGCCCCTCGAGCCTGTTACACAGGAACAGGAGGAGGACCATTCAGCCCCTCGAGCTTGTTACATGGGAACAGGAGGAGGACCATTCAGCCCCTCGAGCCTGTTACACAGGAACAGGAGGAGGACCATTCAGCCCATTGAACCTGTTAGAGAGGAACAGGGGGAGGCCATTCAGCCCCTCGAGCCTGTTACACAGGAACAGGAGGAGGCCATTCAGCCCCTCGAGCATTTTACACAGGAACAGGAGGAGGCCATTCAGCCCCCTCGAGCCTGTTACACAGGAACAGGAGGAGACCATTCAGCCCCTCGAGCCTGTTACACAGGAACAGGAGGAGACCATTCAGCCCCTCGAGCCTGTTACACAGGAACAGGAGGAGGCCATTCAGCCCCTCGATCCTGTTGCATAGTGTTGTCTGAAACCTACTTCTGTTTGTTCACTTGAGTAATAACGAATTCAGTCTTCTGGTTATAAACATTTTATTCGTTAACTTCAGCATAAAAAGCAATTTACAAGTGGGGTATAGTCACAGATAGAGCATGCAGACCTAGGCATTGGGCCTGTTCGTGCTGCTTGAACAAGCTTACATTTATACACTGTTTTCTTACCAAACTGAAACAGGCATTGCCTGATATGGTCGCCTCTGGTTCCTGCATAGTCCAGCAACACAAGTCTGTATCTTCTTCAGCGCACGTCAACAAGGTTAGAAACACGTAAAAACACTGCGGCCTTGCTGTGGTAAAATATCCACGGCTGGTTGGTTGCCAACACCAGCTATTGCCCAGTGAAATCTGTGTGTCTATCCCTCGCTCTTGTAAGATGTGCAGGAATCACCCCTCGCCCCGTCCAACATTTTCCCAAGTTCAGACCCGTCGAACAGACAACACAAAACCCCATGAATCTACAAAAACTTCTTTTACTTAAAAATCAGCAAGAGATTACAAGCAAGCATCCAACAGTTATGTAGCGTATAACAATTCCCGGTTATACTTTAGCTTACACAGAGCTATCCCTTTACTTTAAGCTCCAGCGACAAAAAGCAAAACACCGCACATGTACTAACACTGCGTACGTGTCCCAAAGTATACGTTTATTGGTCAATAGTTGTTTTTTCTTATCCCCCTCACTCTTCTCTCCTCACACCCCCCTGTCCCCACACTCTTCCCAACTCTCCCCACCTCACGCCACCCCCCACCCCTTAGCAACCCCCCAATACCACCCCACCTCATACCTAAGTGTTGGCCTGTGGAACTCGGTTAATCCAGCTTCTGAAAGGTGTCCATGTTTAGTTCATTCGCTATAGGGATAAAATGTGGGTGGTATCATTGGCGAGAGAATGTAAGAATAAGCCATTTGCTGTAAATTTTGCTGTAACTTGACTAAACTTAAAAGGTGACCAAATTTAATATACCAGCATGCTTCGAGAGGCCAAGAGCTTGGTTCCTGTGGGACATTTGCAGGAAAACTGTTCACAGATGAAGATGGCCTTGTTTCTTCTTATCAATAGACAGTCTGTCAGTCAGTGGGTCGCAGGCCGGTTACATTCCAAAGTCGGAGGATACTCTAATCTAATTGAATTTTTTGATGAAGTAAAAGGCAGGATTGAGGAAAGGAATGCAATGGATGTTGTCTCCTTGGATTTTCAGAAGGCATTTGACAAAGTACCACATAGAAGGCTGGTTAACAAAATTGAGGCTCATGGGTCAGTGGCAGCTTGGATAAGGAATTGGCTTAAGGACTGAAAACAGCGAGTTGTAGTAAATGGCTGTTTTTCAGACTGGAGGATGGTAGACAGTGGTGTTCCCCAAGGGTCAGTGCTGGGGCCACTGCTTTTTGTGATATATATTAATGAGCTGGATATTGGAATACAGAGTAGAATTTCTAAATTTGCCGATGACACCAAACTTGGGGGTGTGGCAAACAGTGAGGATGATACCAATCGACTGCAACAGGACATAGAAAGGCTAGCAGAATGGGCAGACAAGTGGCAGATGGAATTTAATACAGAGAAGTGTGAGGTGATGCATTTTGGCAGAAGGAACAGGGAGAGGCAATATACACTTAATGGCACAGTTTTAAAGAGTGTGCCGGGACTGAGGGACCTGGGAGTTAATGCGCATAGGTCCCTGAAGCTGGCAGGACATATTGAGAGAGTGGTTAGCAAAGCATATGGGATCTTGGGCTTCATAAATAGAGGTATTGAGTACAAAAGTAGAGAAGTTAAGTTGAACATTTATAATGTGCTGGTTAGGCCACAACTGGAATATTGCGTCCAGTTCTGGTCACCACACTTTAGGAAGGATGTGAAGGCCCTTGAGAGGGTGCAGAGGAGATTTACCAGAATGGTTCCGGGGATGGGGGATCTTCGCTACAAGGACAGGTTGGAGAAGCTGGATTTTTTTCATTAGAGCAAAGGAGGTTGAGGGGTGATTTGATCGAGGTGTACAAGATTATGACGGGTTTGGATAGGCTAGTCGGGGAAAGGCTGTTCCCACTAGTTGATGGTACAAGGACTAGGGGACACAGATTGAAGGTTTTGGGCAAGAGATACAGGGGGGATGTGAGCAAAAACTTTTTCATGCAGCAAGTGGTGATGACCTGGAACTCGCTGCCGACGGAAGTGGTGGAAGCGGAGACACTCAATGTTTTCAAGGGGAGACTGGATAGGCACTTGAGGGAAATAAACTTGCAGGGCTACGGGGATAGAGCGGGGGAATGGGACTGACTGGATTGCTCTACAGAGAGCCGGCATGGACTCGATGGGCTGAATGGCCTCCTTCTGTGCCATTATGACTCTATGACTCTATGATATTCCTGTTTTGGTGACGGCTTAACAGTTCAATAGCTTCTTCTCCACAGAACTCTCAAGGTCTGTGTCTCTTATCTGTTAAAGGTAGCTGGCAACCTTTACATCTTTCAACCATAACAGTCTGTTCTACATTTCAGCAGAAAGTCTCTGTTTCTGTCCAAGGCCTTCTTTATCTGTGAGCAGTTTTAGTACAAAGTTCCCACAGGAACCAATCTCTCGAAGCATGCTGGTATATTAAATTTGGTCAACTTTTAAATTTGGTCAATTTACAGCAAAATTTACAGCAAATGGCTTATTCTTACTCTCTCGCCAATGGTGCCATCCACATTTCCCCCCCTATATCGAATGAACTAAACATGGACACCTTTCGGAAGCTGAATTGACCGAGTTCCACATGCCAACATATAGGCATGAGGCGGGGAAATATTACGGGGATGCTGAGGGGTGAGGGGGTTGGGCGTAAGGTGGGGGGAGGCAGGGAGAGTTGGGGACAGCGTGGGGTGGTGGGTGTGAGGAGAGAGGCATGAGAGGGAGAAGTATGAAGGGTGTGGGGTTGAGGGTTGGGGGTTTTGTGGTTGGGAGTCATTTGGAAGAGTTGGGGGTGAGGGGTTTGGGGTTGTGTGAGGGGCGGGAGAGGGTTGGGGAGGTGGGAGGGGGAGGTTAAAGTTTGGGGGAGGGCATGAGGTGGAGGAGGCGGGGAGGTTTGAGGGTGTGATGGGTGGAGGGTTAGAGGGCTGTGAGGGTTAGAGGTTGATGAGGTGGGGGAGGGAGGAGAAGGGTGGGAGGGTTGGGGGAGGGGTGTGAGGGGAGAGGAGGGTGAGGGGAGAGGTGTGTAAGGGAGAGGGGTTGGGGAGGTGCGGGCTTAGGTTGGAGGGGTTGAAGTTGGGGTGCGAGGTGGGGGGAGGCAGGGTGGTTTGGGGGTGTGAGGGGTTAGAGGGGGTGCGGGATGGGAGGTTAGAGCGGGATGAGGGGTGACCAGTTGGAGGTTAGAGGAGGTGAGGGGTTAGAGAGGGTGAGGGATGAGGGGTTAGAGGGAGTTGAGGGGTGAGGGGTTTGAAGTGTAAGGTAGTTGAGGGGTGAAGAGTTTGAGTGGTGAGGGATTAGTGGTTAGAGGGTGTGTGAGGGGTTAGAGGGGTTAGAGGGGGTGAGGGGTTAGAGGGGTGAGGGGTCAGAGGGGGTGAGGGGTTAGAGGGGTTAGATGGGTGGGGGTTAGAGGGGGTGAGGGTTAGAGGGGTTAGAGGAGTGAAGGGGTGAGGGGCGAGGTGTTAGCGGAGTGAGGGGTTAGAGGGGTGAGGGGTTAGAGGGGTGAGGGGTTAGAGGGGTGAGGGGTTAGAGGGGTGAGGGATGAGGGGTTGGAGGTTGGCGGAGGTGAGGGGTTAGAGAGGGTGAGGGATGAGGGGTTAGAGGGGTGAGGGGTTAGAGGATTCAGGGGGTGAGGGGTTGAGGGGTGCGAGGGTTTGGGGTTGGGGAGCTGGGATTCTGGAGGAAGTTTTGTAGTATTTCCACATGGACCTTGCACCTCCCCACAGACAGCCTGAGATCCCCACAGCAATCAGGAACCAGAACCACGAGCTAAGGGTGGGCTGAACGACCTTGAGAGCAGACCCGTCTGACTGCAGCCACACCTTCACTCCCTTTTTGCCTGTCGAGACGAGGGTGTACCTGTTACCTCCTGACGAGTCTGTGATTTCGAACGTCTCGTAAGGCGGGATCAAGACCTCCTCGTGCGTTGCGTTGACCGAGAAAATTTGGAGGTCGACACCGTACGACGTGCTTACAATAAAGACGGTGCCTGTCCCGATCCCCTCAGCCACCTTCTTATTGTGGGAAGAGAAGGCAAATATCCCAAACCTCATCTCAGTGCCCAGCATCCCAGAGATCTGACTCTCTGTCCCCCGATACACCGGTCGCCCAATGCAATTGTTTCTCAACTCGTCCAGGGCGACAGATAGAAGGTAGTGAAAGCTCTTCAGGTTAAAACAGGCATTGTATGTGTTGAGGTCACCGCCATAGCTTCGAACCCCATCGTTCAAGCTTCTGTACAAATCTCCATCAATGGTGTAGGCGGTCATGGCGATGACATGCTCCTCTCGGAGACTACCAGGCACTTTGTGTCCCTTGCCTCTCCAACTGTTGGTGGCCTGATCCCAGATCTTCTTAAATGTCTCGTTATTCTTCAGCTCTGCCCGCAGGAAATTTATCGCCAAGTCATCGGACGATTTGCTCCGCAAGAAATAATAGGCGGCAGAATTTTCTTCCATGCTCAACTCTGTGCTTGCAGCTTGAATCTGACAATCTATATCCTCGCCATTCACTGGTAAACTGGGCAGACTCATACCTGCCAATCAAAAAGACAGAAATCCAACATACACAGCACCTTTCACCATCCCACAGAAACATAGAAGATAGGAGCAGGAGTAGGCCATTCGGTCCCTCGAGCCTGCTCCGCCATTCAATGCGATCATCGCTGATCATCCAAATTCAGTACCCAGTCCCTGCTTTCTCCCCATATCCCTTGATCCCCTTAGCCTTAAGAAATATATCTAACTCCTTCTTGAATATATTTAATGAATTGGCCTCAACTGTCTTCTGTGGTAGAGAATTCCACAGGTTCACCACTCTCTGGGTGAAGAAATTCCTCCTCATCTCAGTCCTAAATAGCTTACCTCTTATCCTTAGACTGTGACCCCTGGTTCTGGACTCCTCCGCCATCGGGAACATCCTTCCTGCATCTAGTCTGTCTAGTCCTGTGAGAATTTTATAAGTTTCAATGAGATCCCCTCTCATTCTTCTAAACTCCAGCGAATATAAGCCTAATCGACCCAATCTCTCTTCATACGTCATTCCCGCCATCCCAGGTATCAGTCTGGTGACTCTTCGCTGCACTCCCTCCATGGCAAAAACATCCTTCCTCAGATAAGGCGACCAAAACTGCACACAATACTCAAGGTGTGGTCTCACCAAGGCCCTGTACAACTGTAGCAAGACATCCTTGCTCCTGTACTCGAATCCTCTCGCTATGAAGGTCAGCATACCATTTGCCTTCTTAACCGCCTGCTGCACCTGCATGCGTACCTTCAGCGACTGGTGCACAAGGACACCCAGGTCTCGTTGCACTTCCCCTTTTCCCAATCCATTGCCGTTCAGATAATAATCTGCCTTCCTGTTTTTGCCACCAAAGTGGATAACCTCGCATTTATCCACATTATACTGCATCTGCCATGCATCTGCCCAATCACCCAACCTGTCCAAATCATACTGGAGTTTTTCGGCATCCTCCTCACAGCACACACGCCCACCCAGTTTTGTGTCGTCTGCAAACTTGGAGATATTACATCTAGTTCCCTCGTCTAGATCATTAATATATATTGTAAATAACTGGGGTCCTAGCACCGATCCCTGCAGTACCCCACTAGTCAAGGCCTTCCACTCGGAAAAAGACCCGTTTATTCCAACTCTTTGCTTCCTGTCTGCCAACCAGTTTTCTATCCAAGTCAGTACCTTACCCCCAGTCCCATGTGCTTTAACTTTACACGCTAGTCTCTTATGCGGGACCTTATCGAAAGCCTTCTGAAAGTCCAAATACACCACATCCACTGGTTCTCCCTTATCTATTCTACCAGTTACATCCTCAAAAAATTCCAGCTGATTAGTCAAGCACGATTTACCTTTTGTAAATCCATGTTGACTTTGTCCGATCCTGTCACTGTTTTCCAAGTGCTCTGCTATTACATCTTTTATAATGGACTCCAGCATTTTCCCCACTACCGATGTCAGGCTTACCGGTCTATAATTCCCCGTTTTCTCTCTACCACCTTTTTTGAATAGTGGGGTAACATTAGCTACCCTCCAATCCATGGGTACCGTTCCAGAGTCTATAGAATTTTGGAAGATGACCAGCAATGCATTTACTATTTCTAGGGCCACTTCCTTAAGTACCCTAGGATGTAGATTATCAGGCCCTGGTGATTTATCAGCCTTCAATCCCGACAATTTCCCTAACACCATTTCCCTACAAATACTGATTTCATTCAGTTCCTCCCTCTCATTAGACCCTATGTTCCCCAGCATCTCTGGGAGTTTATTTGTGTCCTCCTTTGTGAAGAAAGAACCAAAGAATGTATTTAATTGGTCTGCCATGTCTTTGTTCCCCATTATAAATTCCCCTCATTCTGACTGGAAGGGACGAACGCTTGACTTTACCAATCTTTTCTCTTCACATATCTCAGGGCGTGCCACAACGCTTCACAGCCAATGAAGAACATTTGAAGCGAAGTCACCTCAGAGGGCAGAGGGGACCTCAGATTAATGTATCATCTAACAGTGTGACTCTCCCTCAGTACGGCCCCTCCGACAGTGCAGCACTCCCTCAGTACTGCCCCTCTGACAGTGCGGCGCTCCCTCAGTACTGCCCCTCCGACAGTGCAGCACTCCCTCAGTACTGCCCCTCTGACAGTGTGGCTCTCCCTCAGTACGGCCCCTCCGACAGTGCAGCACTCCCACAGTACTGCCCCTCTGACAGTGCGGCGCTCCCTCAGTACTGCCCCTCTGACAGTGCGGCGCTCCCTCAGTACTGCCCCTCCGACAGTGCAGCGCTCCCTCAGTACTTCCCCTCCAACAGTGCGGCGCTCCCTCAGTACTGCCCCTCCGACAGTGCAGTGCTCCCTCAGTACTGCCCCTCCGACAGTGCAGTGCTCCCTCAGTATTGACCCTCCAACAGTACAGCGCTCCTCAGTACTGCCCCTCTGACAGTGCGGCACTCCCTCAGTACTGCCCCTCCGACAGTGCAGCGCTCCGTCAGTACTGCCCCTCCGACAGTGCGGCGCTCCCTCAGTACTGCCCCTCCGACAGTGCGGCGCTCCCTCAGTACTGCCCCTCTGACAGTGCAGTGCTCCCTCAGTATTGACCCTCCAACAGTACAGCGCTCCTCAGTACTGCCCCTCCGACAGTGAAGCACTCCCTCAGTACTGACCCTCCGACAGTGCAGCACTCCCTCAGTACTGCCGCTCCGACGGTGCAGTGCTCCCTCAGTACTGGGCAACCAGGGAGTGTCAGCCTGGGATTATGGGGCTCGAGTCTCTGGAATGGAGAATCTGGAACCCACGACCGTCTGACTCAGAGGCGAGAGAGAGACTGAGACCCACTGAGCCACGACTGACAGGTAGGAAAGAACATCATTGATCAGGAAGATGTGTAGCAGGAGAGGACAAAGGGTTTGGGGAATTGAAGTCAGCGTTGTGATACTCACAGGACGTCAGGAACAGAATGTGAAACAGCCACTCCATCTTTACTTCAACACAAGATTTTCGGAAAAAAAACAACTTGTCTTCACAATCAGGTACACTCTGCAAGAAATTAGTCGCTCAAAGGTTTACTGTAATCCACGTGATGAAGTAAAACTGCTTCCTCCTTTCTTAAACTTTCCACCTCGCATCTCACATATCTGAATGGTCTGTGGGCAATGAATAAATGCGCTCTGTCTCATCATCCTCTCCACTTTAAACAACTTCTCACTGTCAACATGCAAACATGCTGAACCTTGGTTAGATCACACTTGGAGCACTGTGCATAGTTCTGGTCTCCATATCACACTTGGAGTACTGTGCACAGTTCTGGTCTCCGTATCACACTTGGAATACTGTGCACAGTTCTGGTCTCCATATCACACGTGGAGTTACTGTGCACAGTTCTGGTCTTCATATCACACTTGGAGCACTGTGCACAGTTCTGGTCTCCATTTCACACTTGGAGCACTGTACACAGTTCTGGTCTCCATATCACACTTGGAGTATTGTGCACAATTCTGGTCTCCATGTCACTCTTGGAGCACTGTGCACAGTTCTGGTCTCCGTATCAAACTTGGAGCACTGTGCTCAGTTCCGGTCTCCATACCACACTTGGAGCACTGTGTACAGTTCTTGTAATGTCCATGTGCAATTGAGACATGGACTGCAGAAGTTGGTTATAACAGGTGTTTACTGAATGGAGACAAAACTGGAACTACTATACAAAGTTACTACACAGGCTTATATACAGGGGTGGTCACTACTGGTACTGCAGTATAAAGCGGCTGCAGAATATAGTTCCTTCTTCAAGGTACATAGACTACAATTCCTCCCCTTTTAGCTAAACAGTACATAACATTCGATTAATAATTAAATAACATATTTACAATTACAGTTGCTATATACATTAGCTGAAGTTAATCAATTATAAATTCAGTCTTTGAGGAGGCTTCCTGATTCTGTCCGGATAACACCTCTTTGGGGTATCAGGTTCTTCTGGCAAAGTTGATTCGGGATCAACGTCGTTGTTTGGTTCGTCTACTTCCAATATCACCGATTCTGAGGTAGATGCAATTGCTACTTTGGTTTCATCGCCAGGTGTATCGGATTGTGGTGTAGATTTGATGTTTTCCAGTGACTCTAGAATCTGGTCAGCATGGCGTCTTACAATGCTCTCTCCAACGTCCACGGTATACATTGGAGGTCCTTGCCGTGTGCAGATCGTTCCTGGCTGCCATTTCTCTGTACGGTAGTCCCGGGCCAAAACTGGTTGACCTATCTTGAAACACCTGGTTGGCCTTTCATTCATATTCTGAAGCTGCCTGTTCTCCACATCTCTTCTGATGTTTGGCTTAACCAAATCCAAGCGGCATCTTAGTCTTCGATTGAAGAACATCATGGCTGGAGTTTGGTTGGTAACCGCATGTGTCGCATTCCGGTAGGCAAACAAGAAGTTATCCATCTTGTGTTGTAGGGGTATGTCTTCATTACACATTGCCTTGATAGCCTTCTTGAATGTTTGAACGAACCTCTCAGCCAATCCATTGGTGGCTGGATGATGTGGGGCGGATGTGTAATGCTTAACACCATTGTTCTTTAAGAACCTCCGGAACTCTTCAGACACAAACTGTGGTCCATTGTTGGAGCAAATCTGTTCAGGCAGCCCATTCCTGGCGAATATGGTTCGTAAAACTGTGATAGTTTTTTCTGTGGTGGTTGAGGACATTTTTATTACCTCTGGCCACTTTGAATGTGCATCCACCGCAATTAAAAACATCGAGTCCATAAATGGACCAGCAAAATCAATGTGTACCCTTTGCCATGGAGACGAGGGCCACTCCCATGGATGTAGAGGGGCTTGTGGTGGGGCGTTTTGGACCTTCTGGCATCCTGTACAGCTCTTGGTCATCTCTTCGATTTCTCTATCGATTCCCGGCCACCACACAAACGCTCTGGCTAAGTTCTTCATTTTTACCCCTCCCAGATGACCCTCATTGAGCACTCTATCCTTCAATTTGGGTGGAATTACTACTCTGGATCCACACATCAAGGTTCCTCAGCACACTGACAGCTGTTCACTTCTCAGCGAGAATGCCGGCAACAGTGGTTTGCCATGTGCTGGCCATCCCTTCACCGTTAAATCATAGACCCTGGAGAGTGTCGGGTCATTTCGTGTTTCCTTTTCTCTGTTTGCATTCGTCACAGGTAGACATTCGACTATGGTCGAGTGGAATATCTCCACAGGATCCACTGCAGGTGCTTCTTCCACCGTCGGCAATGGTAGGCGCGACAATCCATCAGCATTCCCATGCTGTTTAGTTCCTTTGTACTCGATGTCATATTGGTGTGCCCCTAGGAAAAGAGACCACCTCTGTAGCCGTTGAGCTGTCATTATCGGGACGCCCTTCTTATGGTTGAAAATGGAGACAAGAGGTTGATGATCAGTTAGTACAGTAAATTTCTGTCCGTGCAGGTAGTGATTGATCTTCTTCACCCCCCACACCAGGCTGAGGGCCTCTCTGTCAATCTGGGCGTAGTTACGCTCGGCTGCAGTTAACGAGCGTGACGCAAAAGCTATCGGCCTCTCTGAACCATCAAGGGATTTATGTGACAGTACCGCTCCAACGCCGTAGGGAGACGCATCACACGCCAGTCTTATCGGTAGTGATGGGTTGTAGTGAGCCAATACTTCTCTTGAAGTGATCAGGCCTTTACACTTCTGAAAGGCCCGCTTACATTCATCGCTCCATTTCCATGCTACTCCAGTTTGTAGCAGGGCGTTCAGTGGGTGCAGAATTGTGGACAAATTCGGCAAAAACTTATGGTAGTAACATTCACCAATCCGAGGAATGACCTCCGTTGCGACACATTTTCAGGCGCTGGAGCCTTAACTACCGCTTCAATTTTGTCAGGGGACTTATGTAAACCCTCTTCATCAATCACGTGGCCACAATACAATATTTGTTTCTTAAAAAACTCGCACTTGGGGCGATTGGTTCGTAGCCCATGTTCTCTTAGTCTAGTGAGCACCTGCTCTAGGTTGGCAAGGTGTTCACTCTCATTTTCACCTGTCACTAGGATGTCGTCCAAGTAACACTGAGTCCCCGGAATCCCTTGCAGGACTTGTTCCATCGCTCTTTGCCACATAGCCGGAGCTGATGCAACTCCGAATACCAGTCGATTATACTGGTAAAGACTTTTGTGAGTGTTTATCGTGAGATATTTCCTAGAGAATTCTTCAACCTCCATCTGCAAATATGCTTGCGCTAGGTCAATTTTTGTAAAATGTTTCCCTCCAGATAGTGAGGCGAAAATATCTTCTGTCCTCGGAAGAGGATACTGTACTGTGTGAAGGACTGGGTTCACAGTCACCTTGAAGTCCCCACAGATGCGAACCTTCCTTGGCTCCTCAGACTTATTGTTTAACGTTTTCTTCATGACAGGAATGATGGGTGTCGCCCACTCGCTCCAGTCTACCTTAGTTAACATGCCTGCATTCTCCAGATTCTCCAGCTCTGCCTCGACGGCTGGGCGAATTGCATACGGTACTGGTCTTGCTTTGAAAAACTTGGGAATTGCATTCTCTTTTATTTTTATCGAGGCGGTTACGCCTTTAAGTGTTCCCAGTTCTTGTTGAAATACCTCTTTAGCGTTAGCCAAAATTTTTGACAATCTTCCAGGTGTGACGTCGTCATCCTTTTTACCAACCACAGTCAGTGCCTGAATGGAGTGCCAGTCTAAACTTATCTTTCTGATCCATTCACGTCCCAATAACGGTGGTCCACCATCTTGCAGTATGTACAGATACAATTTCTGTATTTCCTTGCCGTTGTATTCGACAGGCACCCTTATTTCCCCTCTGGGGTATACTTTCTGCCCCGTATATGTCTTTAAGCCAATGGATGTGTCTTTCAAGTGTATGTGTGAGAATAGCCGCTCGTAGTCTCGTCGATTCATGATGGTCAGAGCTGATCCTGTATCCAATTCCATTTTGACTTGGGTCCCTGCTATCATGAGGGTGACCCAAATGGTTCGGTTATCCTCTTTCGTGATTACGTTGTGTAGTTTGAGACAGCTTAGTCTCTTGTTCTCGGATTCACTATCGCTCTTCTGGTCTTCAGAACTACTGTCCGTCATCTTTTGTACTTTCCTGTACTTTTCCTTAGTAGTCTTTTTGTTGTCGTTAGTCTTCTTCCCGGACCTGCAAACTCGTGCAATGTGTCCCATCTTTCCGCATTGCCTGCATGTTTTGTCCTTAGGCCAGCAGTCCTTCTGGTCATGGGTTGTTCTGCCGCAGCGATAACATTTTTCAAAACCCGTGTCATTTCATGAGTGCCGTATTCATGTGGCTTTTGCTGTCTTTCCGCAGCTCCCCTTGCTGCTGCTTCATACAATACTGCCACGCTGAAAGCCTTATCTAGTGTCAGCTCTTTCTCTGAGAGTAACCTCTTCTGGGTTCCTTCACTCAGGAGTCCACAGGCAAATTTGTCCCGTAGGGTATCTGCCAGTCCTGCTCCGAACTGGCAGTGCTTTGATAGCTTGCGTAGTTCCGTAAGTTAATCAGCATTGCTCTCATCTTTATGCTGATTTCTCTTGTGGAATTTAAATCTTTCTGCTATCAGCAGCGGTGTAGGATTTATGTGTTCCTGTAGGATATCAACAATTTCGTTAAAACTCTTCGCCATCAGTTTGACTGGAGTGATCAGGTTCCGCAATAGGCCGTACGTTCTTGCGCCCATTAAGTTTAGTAGTACTGATGCCTTTTTCTCATCGGCTACTTCATTTGCCTTGCAATATACTTCGACTCTTTCCACATACGTAGTCCAGTCTTCTATTGCATTATCAAAGGCAGTGATATTGCCAGTCTTCGGCATCTTGGAGATTTAAGATGGCACCTCCCGCGCTTTGCCTTCTTCCCCGATTGAACAAAATGGCGCCTCCCGCGCTTTGCCTTCTTCCCCGCTGGATTAAGATGGCGCTTCCCGCGCTTTCTGCCTTTTCCGCTGCTGCCAGCGCTGTTGCTGGCGTTTTTATGCCTTGATGGTGACGCCCTATGGTCTTCGCGCGCTTCTAATTTCTTTTTCTTTTATTTTAATTACTGTTCCCGTCATCAGAGCAGACCCTATGGGACACTTCCCTCCCTCTTCTCGGGTCTGTACGCTGCCCGGCTTCGTAGCACCGGCCGCGCCCTGTGTGCTCCATCCTCTCTCTCTCTCTCTCCTCTTCCCGACAACGCTGCTCGGCCCCGTTGAAAAGCCACCCGATCGAGCTCTAGCCCGCCGCAGCCCAGGAAGGATCAGTGTACTACCTGCCACCAGCCCGATTAGCTGGAACACCTTAGACTGGATAACCAAGCCCAGCTCTCGACAGCCTCTCCTGCAAATCTTCGAATTCGATGAATCAGAGGGCAGTTGCCCACGGTCGACGCCCGTTTCTTCTGTTTGTTTCTTTTTCCTTTTGGATTTTTCCTTCTGGCTTCGACCTCTAATAAATTCACTTCAGGGATGGATCCCCGTGAGGTGGTGCAGAACTGCAGGTAAGTTCGGATCCGTTCGTTGGCAATGTAATGTCCATGTGTAATTGAGACACGGACTGCAGAAGTTGGTTATAACAGGTGTTTACTGAATGGAGACAAAACTGGAACTACTATACAAAGTTACTGCACAGGTTTATATACAGGGGTGGTCACTACTGGTACTGCAGTATACAGGGGCTGCAGAATATAGTTCCTTCTTCAAAGTACATACACTACAGATCTGGTCTCCATAACACACTTGGAATACTGTGCACAGTTCTGGTCTCCATATCACACTTGGAGAACTGTGCACAGTTCTGGTCGCCATATCACACTTGGAATACTGTGCACAGTTCTGGTCTCCATATCACACTTGGAGCACTGTGCTCAGTTCTGGTCTCCATATCACAGTTGGAGCACTGTGCACAGTTCTAAACTCCATATCACACTTGGAGTACTCTGCACAGTTCTGGTCTCCTTATCACACTTGGAGTACTGTGCACAGTTCTGGTCTCCCTATCACACTTGGAGTACTGTGTACAGTTCTGGTCTCCATACCACACTTGGAGCACTGTGCACAGTTCTGGTCTCCATATCACGCTTGGAGCACTGTGCACAGTTTTAAACTCCATATCATACTTGGAGCACTGTGCACAGTTCTGGTCTCCATATCACAGCTGGAGCACTGTGCACAGTTCTGCTCTCCATATCACACTTGGAGCACTGTGCACAGTTCTGGTCTCCATATCACACTTGGAGCACTGTGCACAGTTCTGGTCTCCATATCACACTTGGAGCACTGTGCACAGTTCTGGTCTCCATATCACAGCTGGAGCACTGTGCACAGTTCTGCTCTCCATATCACACTTGGAGCACTGTGCACAGTTCTGGTCTCCATATCACACTTGGAGCACTGTGCACAGTTCTGGTCTCCATATCACACTTGGAGCACTGTGCACAGTTCTGGTCTCCATATCACACTTGGAGCACTGTGCACAGTTCTGGTCTCCATATCACACTTGGAGCACTGTGCACAGTTCTGGTCTCCATATCACACTTGGAGCACTGTGCACAGTTCTGGTCTCCATATCACACTTGGAGCTCTGTGCACAGTTCTGGTCTCCATATCACACTTGGAGCACTGTGCACAGTTCTGGTCTCCATATCACACTTGGAGCACTGTGCACAGTTTTGGTCTCCATGTCACACTTGGAGCACTGTGCACAGTTCTGGTCTCCATATCACACTTGGAGCACTGTGCATAGCTGTAGTCTCCAGTTTTAAGGTTTTGGGAAGAGATACAGTGGGGACGTGAGGGAAACTTTTTTACGCAGCGAGTGGTGAGGACCTGGAACTCGCTGCCGACGGAAGTGGTGGAAGCGGAGACACTCAGGCCTAGAAATTGAGTTGGCGCCGCGCCGGGGCTTTAGCGCCGGAAATTTAGCGCCGGCGCTAAGTCCCCCTGCGCGCGCCAAAAATTCAGTAGCGCCGCGCCCAGACGGCTGCCGGCGCTACTGGAGGGTGTCTGCGCCTCGCAATGGGCGCTGACTGCCGCATTGCGGCGCTAATCCGCCACTGCGGCACCCGATGCGGTGCGGCAGGCTGGGGAAGTGCAGGCCTCCTCCTTCCGTTAAGGAGGAGCTGCCTGCACCCGACCGCTGGCCGTTGATCTGTGGAGAAAAATGAGCCCGGCACCTCGGAGAAGTGCCGGGCTCGCGGCCCACACGCATCTGTGCCGCGGGGGGGTGTTGGAGGAGTCCGGGGAGGGAGGTGCGGGCAGGCGGCCGCCGGGAAAGCGGCCGGCCGCCGCGCGACCTTAATGCGCCGGCGCTAAGACCCGTAGCGAACTTTTGAAAAATCATTGGTTGCGGCTGCCACGGGCGAGGCGGCCGCAACTCAATTTCAGCGTTCGGGCGCGTTGCCACGGCAACCGGGACGCTGCGCACACCGATGGCGTCATCGGTGCCGGCGCAGCACAACCGGCTAACGCCGATGGCAGCGCCCAAGTGGATTTCTCAATCGGCTGTACTTGCGGCGCTAGGCCCTCTAGCGCCTCAAAATGGGCGCTAACCCCACTCAATTTCTAGGCCTCGATGTTTTCAAGGGGAGACTGGATAGGCACTTGAGGGAAATAAACTTGCAGGGCTCCGGGGATAGAGCGGGGGAATGGGACTGACTGGATCGCTCTACAGAGAGCCGGCACGGACTCGATGGGCCGAATAACCTCCTTCTGGGCCGTCATGACTCTATGACATTGTTTCCTACAAGTTTGTCAGTACAGTCCCACCCCTGCTTTTAAAAACAGGTAAGGGTTGCATTCGCTGTATCCCCTCTAATACTTGCTCTCAACATTTGCCTGTTTTTAATCATCGTGTTCACACCGTCCGACAAAGAGCTCTCCAGCCTAATCCCACTTTCCAGCTCTTTGTCCGTAGCCCTGTAGGTTACGGCACTTCGAGTGCATATCCAAGTACTGTTTAAATGTGATGAGGGTCTCTGCCTCTCCCATCCTTTCAGGCAGTGAGTTCCAGACCCCCACCACCCTCTGGGTGAAAAAAGTTCTCCTCAACTCCTCTCTAAACCTCTGACCAATTACTTCAAATCTGTGTCCCCTTGTTATTGACCTCTCCGCTAAGGCAAATAGGCCCTTCCTATCCACTCTATCCAGCCCCTCATAATTTTATACACCTCAATAAGGTCTCCCCTCAGCCTCCTCTGTTCCAAGGAAAACAACCCCAGCCTATCCAGTCTTTCCTCATAGCTAAAATTCCCCAGCCCAGGCAACATCCTCGTAAATCTCCTCTGTACCCTCTCTAGTGCAATCACATCCTTCCTGTAATGTGGTGACCAGAACTGCACGCAGTATTCTAGCTGAGGCCTAACTAGTGTTTTATACAGTTGAAGCAGAACCTCCCTGCTCTTGTATTCTATGCCTCGGCTAATAAAGGCAAGTGTCCCGTATGCCTTCTTAACCACCTTATCTACCTGTCCTGCTACCTTCAGGGATCTGTGGACATGCACTCCAAGGTCCCTTTGTTCCTCTACACTACTCAGTGTCCTACCATTTAATGTGTATTCCCTTGCCTTGTTAACCCTCCCCAAACGCATTACCTCACACTTCTCCGGATTAAATTCCATTTGCCACTGTTCTGCCCACCTGACCAATTTATTGATCTCTTCCTGCAGTCTACAGCTTTCTTCTTCATTATCAACCACACAGCCGATTTTAGTATCGTCTACAAACTTCTTAATCATACCTCCTACATTGAAGTCTAAAACATCGATATATGCCACGAAAAGCAAGGGACCTAGTACTGAGCCCTGCAGAACCCCACTGGAAACAGCCTTCCAGTCACAAAAAACACCCGTCGAACATTACCCTCTGCTTCCTGCCACTCAGCCCATTCTCGATCCAACTTGACACTTTCCCTTGAATCCCCTGGGCCTTTACTTTAATGATCGGTTTGCCGTGTGGGACCTTATCAAAAGCCTGGCTAAAGTCCATGCAGACTACATCAAATGCACCACCCTCCTTGTGTCCTCCTCAAATATCTTTCTTTGAAGAATCTGAACATTATCTCAGTGCTTACCTTCTCCAGAAAAAGCACAGGGATCAAGCCGATCCGACACCCGTCTATTATCTGTCGATCGGTTTCTTTTCCTTATTTCCGAAAGTTCAGCTCCTGTCATATATATATCTTTACAATCCAATCATGTGATCTTTCCCAGATTAAACAATCTCCCCTTTAATTTTCTTTCACTAATTAACAGGAGTGGCTTTCGCTGAACTTGAATTGAGGTGTGCCCTTTGAACGCTGTCGGTTGCTCAGCAAATATATGTCGGGAGATAAAGACTGCCTGGGCAAACAATGCTAGATGTGGTATTGGAAATAGTCATAAACCAATCCAATAGCGAATTCAGATTAAACTTCTTCATCAAAACAAAAGAAAAATAATGCGGATGCTGGAAATCTGAAGTAAAAAAAGAAACAGCTGGAAATAGGGAAAGTCAAGCCAAAGTCTTGCTTGACTAACCTCATTTAATTTTTGGAAGCGGTAACAGAGAGAGTAGACAAGGGCAATGCAGTAGATGTAATTTACCTAGATTTTCAAAAGGCCTTTTAGTCATGCACCACATAATAGACGAATGAATAAGGTCAGAGAAGGCGGAGTCAAGGGACAAGTAGCAGATTGGATAGCTGGCTGGCTTCAAGATGGAAAGCAGAGAGCAGGCAGGGGTAAAGGGTAGCTATTCAGAGTGGCAGAAGGTGGGATATGTTGTTCCAGAAGGATCAGTGTTGGGACCACTGTTGTTTGCAATTTATATTAATGATTTAGAATTTGGAATCAAAAACACAATTTTGATATTTGCGGATGACACCAGATTGGTGGGTGTCGATAATGAGGAGGACTGCAACAAATTGCAAGAAAGAAAAGGAAAGATTTGCATTTATATAGTGCCTTTCATGGCCACCGGACATCGCAAAGTGCTTTACAGCCATATCGCACTTGGAGTAATGTGCAAAGTTCTGGTCTCCATATCACACTTGGAGTATTGTGCACAGTTCTGGTCTCCATATCACACCTGGTGTACTGTGCACGGTTCTGGTCTCCATATCACACTGTGCACAGTTCTGGTCTCCATATCACACCTGGTGTACTGTGCACGGTTCTGGTCTCCATATCACACTTGGAGCACTGTGCACAGTTCTGGTCTCCATATCACACCTGGTGTACTGTGCGCAGTTCTGGTCTCCATATCACACTTGGAGCACTGTGCATAGTTTTGGCCCCCTACTCGCACTTGCAGTTACTGTGCACAGTTCTGGTCTCCATATCACATTTGGAGCACTGTGCACAGTTCTGGTCTCCATATCACACTTGGAGAATGGTGCACAGTGCTAGTCTCCATATCACACCTGGAGCAGTGTGCACAGTTCTGATCTCCATATCACACTTGGAGTTATTGTGCACAGTTCTGGTCTCCATATCACACTACGAGTTGCTGTGCACAGTTCTGGACACCATATTACAATTGGATAACTGTGCAACGTTCTGGTCTCCATATCACACTACGAGTTGCTGTGCACAGTTCTGGACACCATATTACAATTGCAGCACTGTGCACAGTTCTGGTCTCCATATCACACTTGGAGTACTGTGCACAGTTCTGGTCTCCATATCACACTTGGAGCACTGTGCACAGTTCTGGTCTCCATATCACACTTGGAGAACGGTGCACAGTGCTAGTCTCCATATCACACCTGGAGCACTGTGCACAATTCTGATCTCCAGGTCACACTTGGAGTTATTGTGCAGAGTTCTGGTCTCCATATCACACTACGAGTTGCTGTGCACAGTTATGGACACCATATTACAAATGAATAACTGTGCACAGTTCTGGTCTCCATATCACACTTGGAGCACTGTGCACAGTACTGGCCTCCATATCACACTTGGAGCACTGTGCACAGTACTGGCCTCCATATCACACTTGGAGCACGGTGCACAGTTCTGGTCTCCATATCACGTTTGGAGCACTGTGCACAGTTCTGGTCTCCATATCATACTTGGAGAACGGTGCACAGTGCTAGTCTCCATATCACACCTGGAGCACTGTGCACAGTTCTGATCTCCATATCAAACTTGGAGTTATTGTGCACAGTTCTGGTCTCCATATCACACTATGAGTTGCTGTGCACAGTTCTGGACACCATATTACAATTGAATAACTGTGCACAGTTCTGGTCTCCATATCACACTTGGAGCACTGTGCACAGTCCTGGCCCCTAACTCACACTTGCAGTTACTGTGCACAGATCTGGTCTCCATATCACACTTGGAGCACTATGCACAGTACTGGCCTCCATATCACACTTGGAGATACTGTGCACAGGTCTGCTCTTCATATCATGCTTGGAGTACTATGCACAATTCTGATCTGCATATCACACTTGGAGTTACTGTGCACAGTTCTGATCTCCATATCACACTTGGAGTACTGTTCAAAGTTCTGGTCTCCATATCATGCTTGGAGCACTGTGCTCAGCTCTGGTCTCCATGTCACACTTGGAGTACTGTGCACTGTTCTGGTCTCCATATCACGCTTGGAGCACTGTGCACAGTTCTGGTCTCCATATCACACTTGGAGCACTGTGCACAGTTCTGGTCTCCATATCACACTTGGAGCACTGTGCACAGTTCTGGCCCCTAACTCGCACTTGCAGTTACTGTGCATAGTTCTGGTCTCCATATCACATTTGGAGCACTGTGCACAGTTCTGGTCTCCATATCACACTTGGAGTACTGTGCACAGTTCTGGTCTCCATATCACACTTGGAGCACTGTGCACAGTTTTGGTCTCCATATCACACTTGGAGCACTGTGCACAGTTCTGGCCCCTAACTCGCACTTGCAGTTACTGTGCACAGTTCTGGTCTCCATATCACATTTGGAGCACTGTGCACAGTTCTGGTCTCCATATCACACTTGGAGTACTGTGCACAGTTCTGGTCTCCATATCACACTTGGAGTACTGTGCACAGTTCTGGTCTCCATATCACACTTGGAGCACTGTGCACAGTTCTGGTCTCCATATCACACTTGGAGCACTGTGCACAGTTCTGGCCCCTAACTTGCACTTGCAGTTACTGTGCATAGTTCTGGTCTCCATATCACATTTGGAGCACTGTGCACGGTTCTGGTCTCCATATCACACTTGGAGTACTGTGCACAGTTCTGGTCTCCATATCACACTTGGAGCACTGTGCACAGTTTTGGTCTCCATATCACACTTGGAGCACTGTGCACAGTTCTGGCCCCTAACTCGCACTTGCAGTTACTGTGCACAGTTCTGGTCTCCATATCACATTTGGAGCACTGTGCACAGTTCTGGTCTCCATATCACACTTGGAGCACTGTGCACAGTTCTGGTCTCCATATCACACTTGGAGAACGGTGCACAGTTCTGGTCTCCATATCACACTTGGAGCACTGTGCACAGTTCTGGTCTCCATATCACACTTGGAGCACTGTGCACAGTTCTGGCCCCTAACTTGCACTTGCAGTTACTGTGCATAGTTCTGGTCTCCATATCACATTTGGAGCACTGTGCATGGTTCTGGTCTCCATATCACACTTGGAGTACTGTGCACAGTTCTGGTCTCCATATCACACTTGGAGCACTGTGCACAGTTTTGGTCTCCATATCACACTTGGAGCACTGTGCACAGTTCTGGCCCCTAACTCGCACTTGCAGTTACTGTGCACAGTTCTGGTCTCCATATCACATTTGGAGCACTGTGCACAGTTCTGGTCTCCATATCACACTTGGAGCACTGTGCACAGTTCTGGTCTCCATATCACACTTGGAGAACGGTGCACAGTGCTAGTCTCCATATCACACCTGGAGCACTGTGCACAGTTCTGATCTCCATATCAAACTTGGAGTTATTGTGCACAGTTCTTGTGAGGGTGCCTGTCAGTTCCTTCTGTAGCCTCTAGATGGCACCTTCACTTGTTTGGTTCTAGCCCTTTGTTCATTGTTCCTAGCCTCCTGTGTTAATTCTTAACGGCCTGTTAGCTGTTCATGGGTTGCACCTGTTTTTCTTGGTATATAAGTTCTGTGGTTGCTTCCCTCCTTGCTGAGTCCTAACCAGGGAACCGGGGACTAGCCTTCGCTCTGTGACTCCAGGCTTTGACTAGCTGGTTGCCATGGTTCTCTCGAGCTCTGTATTTAAGATGTAACTAAGTCTGTGTTCTTGTTGTTCTTAGTCTTGATAAGGTGCTGGGCTGGACTAGCGTGTTGCCATGCTAGCGCTTGTCTTGAGCTCTGTATTGATAAGCCTGTTACCCCTGCGGCAGCCCCTCGTGATAGCTTGTCTCGAGTCTTGTCTCAGCAAGCTGGTTGCGCTTGTGGTAAGCTTATCCCAGCTCAGTATGGACAAGTAGGTTGCCTCATGGAAGCTGTCCTGAGTTCTTATTCTTGACTAGCCGTTTTGTAACTTGTCTTGAGTTCTATGTATATTGTTCTTGTCTCGAGTTCTATGTATGCTGTGGTGTTCCTGTCTCGAGTTCTTGCGTATGCTGTTGTGTTCCTTGTATGAATCTAGTTATGTGTGAATCTAGTTAAGTAATGAATAAAGTACTGTTCCTTAAGATTGTATACCTGCCTCTAGCCTGGTTTCTGCACTTGGGTCCAGAACCTACCTTGCCCGGAGAGCACGGCCCCGTATCTACACGGCCCCGTGGCTCCCCAACCCTGACAGTTCTGGTCTCCATATCACACTACGAGTTGCTGTGCACAGTTCTGGACACCATATTACAATTGAATAACTGTGCACAGTTCTGGTCTCCATATCACACTTGGAGCACTGTGCACAGTACTGGCCTCCATATCACACTTGGAGATACTGTGCACAGGTTTGCTCTTCATATCATGCTTGGAGTACTATGCACAGTTCTGATCTGCATATCACACTTGGAGTTACTGTGCACAGTTCTGGTCTCCATATCACAATTGGAGCACTGTGCACAGTTCTGGTCTCCATATCACACTTGGAGCACTGTGCACAGTTCTGGTCTCCATATCACACTTGGAGCACTGTGCACAGTTCTGGTCTCCATATCACACTTGGAGCACTGTGCACAGTTCTGGTCTCCATATCATGCTTGGAGTTACTGTGCACAGTTCTGGTCTCCATATCACACTTGGAGCACTGTGCACAGTTCTGGTCTCCATATCACACTTGGAGCAATGTGCACAGTTCTGATCTCCATATCACTCTTGGAGTACAGTGCACAGTTCTGGTCTCCATATCACACTTGGAGCAATGTGCACAGTTCTCGTCTCCATATCACACTTGGAGCACTGTGCACTTTTCTGGTCTCCATATCACACTTGGAGCACTGTGCACAGTTCTGGTCTCCATATCACACTTGGAGCACTGTGCACAGTTCTGGTCTCCATATCACACTTGGAGCACTGTGCACAGTTCTGGTCTCCATATCATGCTTGGAGTTACTGTGCACAGTTCTGGTCTCCATATCACACTTGGAGCACTGTGCACAGTTCTGGTCTCCATATCACACTTGGAGCAATGTGCACAGTTCTGATCTCCATATCACTCTTGGAGTACAGTGCACAGTTCTGGTCTCCTTATCACACTTGGAGTACTCTGCACTGTTCTGGTCTCCATATCACACTTGGAGCAATGTGCACAGTTCTCGTCTCCATATCAGACTTGGAGTAAGGTGCACAGTACTGGTCTCCATATCACACTTGGAGATACTGTGCACAGTTCTAATCTCCATATCATAATTGGAGTACTGTGCACAGTTCTGTTCTCTTGGAGATAATCTGTGCAGTTGTAATCTCCATATCACACTTGGAGTAATGTGCACAGTTCTGATCTCCATATCACACTTGGAGCACTGTGCACAGTTCTGTTCTCCATATCACACTTGGTGAAATGTGCACAGTTCTGGTCTCCATATCACACGTGGAGTTACTGTGCACAGTTCTGGTCTCCATATCACACTTGTTGCACTGTGCGCAGTTCTGTTCTCCATATCACACTTGGAGTACTGTGCACAGTTCTGGTCTCCATATCACACTTGGTGCACTGTGCACAGTTCTGGTCTCCATATCACACATGGAGTTACTGTGCACAGTTCTGGTCTCCATATCACACTTGTTGCACTGTGCGCAGTTCTGGTCTCCATATCACACTTGGTGCACTGTGCACAGTTCCGGTCTCCATATCACACTTGGTGTTACTGTGCACAGTTCTAGACTCCATATCACACTTGGATTACTGTGCACAGTTCTGGTCTCCATATCACACTTGGAGCACTGTGCACAGTTCTGGTCTCCATATCACACTTGGAGCACTGTGCACAGTTCTGGTCTCCATCTGAGGGAGTGTTATACTGTCGCAGGGGCAGCACTGAGGGTGTGCTACACTGTCGGAGGGACAGTACTGAGGGAGCAGTGCTCTGTCTGAGGAGTAGTATGGAAGGTGCACTGCATTGTCAGAGGAGCAGTACTGAGGGAGCGCCGCACTGTCGGAGGGGAAGTACTGAGGGAGCGCTGCACTGTCGGAGGGGCCATACTGAGGGAGAGCTGCACTGTCGGAGGATCAGTAATGAGGGACTGCTGCATTGTCGGAGGGGCAGTACTGAGGGCGCACTGCGCTGTTGGATTGTCAGTACTGAGCGAGTGCTGCACTGTTGGAGGGGCAATGCTGAGGGAGCGCTGCACTGTCGGAGTGGCAGTACTGAGGGAATGCTGCACAGTCAAAGGGGAGTACTGAGGGAGTGTTATACTGTCTGAGGGACACTGCTGAGGGAGTGCTATACTATTGGAAGGGCAGTACTGAGGGAGTGCTACACTGTCAGAGGGGCAGTACTGAGGTAGCGCTGCATGCTCGGAGGGGCAGGACTGAGGGAACACAGCACTGTTGGAGGGGCAATACTGAGGGTGTGCTGCACTGTCGGAGCGGCAGAATTGAGGGAGCGCTGCACTGTCGGAGGGGCAGTACTGAGGGAGCAGTGCTCTGTCTGAGGGGTAGTACTGAAGGTGCACTGCATTGTCAGAGGGGCAGTACACAGGGAGCGCCGCACTGTTGCAGGGGCAGTACTGAGGGAGCGCTGCACTGTCGGAGGGGCCGTACTGAGGGAGAGCTGCACTGTCGGAGGATCAGCACTGAGGGAGTGCTGCACTGTCGGACGGGCAATGCTGAGGGAGTGCAGCACTGTCAAAGGGGCAGTACTGAGGGAACTTTGCACTGTCAGAGGGGCAGTACTGAGGTAGCACTGCACTCTCGGAGGGGCAGGACTGAGGGAACGTTGCACTGTCAGATGGGCAGGACTGAGGGAACGTTGCACTGTCAGAGGGGCAGTACTGAGGGAGCGCTGCACTGTCGGAGAAGCAGTACTGCGGGAGCGCTGCACTGCTGGAGGGGCAGAACTGAGGGAGCGCTGCATTGTTGCAGCGGCAGTACTGAGGGAGTGCTGCACTGTCGGAGTGGCAGTACTGAGGGAGTGCTGCACTGTCGGAGCGGCGGTACTGAGGGAGCGCTGCACCGTCGGAGGAGCGGTACTGAGGGAGTGCTGCACTGTCGGAGCGGCAGTACTGAGGGAGCGCCGCACTGTTGGAGGGTCAGTACTGAGAGAGCGCTGCACCATCAGAGGGGCAGTACTGAGGGAGCGCTGCACTGACGGAGGGGCAGAATTGAGGGAGCGCTGCACTGTCGGAGGGGCAGTACTGAGGGAGCGCTGCACTGTCGGAGGGTCGGTACTGAGAGAGCACTACACTGTCAGACGGGCTGCACTGAGAGAGAGCTGCACTGTCGGAGGGGCAGTGCTGAGGGAGCGCTGCACTGTCGGAGGGGCAGTACTGAGGGAATGCTGCACAGTCAAAGGGGAGTACTGAGGGAGTGTTACACTGTCTGCGGGACACTGCTGAGGGAGTGCTATACTATTGGAAGGGCAGTACTGAGTGAGTGCTACACTGTCAGAGGGGCAGTACTGAGGTAGCGCTGCACTTTCGGAGGGGCAACAGAGGGAATGCAGCACTGTCAGAAGGGCAGTACTGAGGCGGCGCTGCACTGTCGGAGGGGCAGTACTGAGGGAACGCTGCAATGTTGAAGGGGCAGTACTGACGGAGCGCCGCACTGTCGGAGGGGCAGTACTGAGGGAGTGCTGCACTGTCGGAGGGGCAGTACTGAGGGAGCGCCGCACTGTCGGAGGGGCAGTACTGAGGGAGTGCTGCACTGTCGGAGGGGCAGTACTGAGGGAGCGCCGCACTGTCGGAGGTGCAGGACTGAGGGAACGCAGCACTGTCGGAGGGGCAGTACTGAGGGAACGCTGCAATGTTGGATGGGCAGTTTTGAGGGAGCGCTGCACTGTCGCAGCGGCAGTACTGAGGGAGTGCTGCACTGACGGAGCGGCAGTACTGAGGGAGCGCGGCACTGTCGGAGGGTCTGTACTGAGAGAGGATTGCACTGTCAGACGGGCTGTACTGAGAGAGAGCTGCACTGTCGGAGGGGCAGTGCTGAGGGAGTGCTGTCGGAGGGGCAGTACTGAGGGAATGCTGCACAGTCAAAGGGGAGTACTGAGGGAGTGTTACACTGTCTGAGGGACACTGGTGAGGGAGTGCTATACTATTGGAAGGGCAGTACTGAGGGAGTGCTACACTGTCAGAGGGGCAGTACTGAGGTAGCGCTGCACTTTCGGAGGGGCAACAGAGGGAACGCAGCACTGTCGGAGGAGCAGTACTGAGGTGGCGCTGCACTGTCGGAGGGGCAGTACTGAGGGAACGCTGCAATGTTGGAGGGGCAGTACTGACGGAGCGCCGCACTGTCAGAGGGGCAGTACTGAGGGAGTGCTGCACTGTCGGAGGGGCAGTACTGAGGGTGCGCCGCACTGTCGGAGGGGCAGTACTGAGGTAGCGCTGCACTCTCGGAGGTGCAGGACTGAGGGAACGCAGCACTGTCGGAGGGGCAGTACTGAGGGAACGCTGCAATGTTGGAGGAGCAGTTTTGAGGGAGCGCTGCACTGTTGCAGCGGCAGTACTGAGGGAGTGCTGCACTGTCGGAGCGGCAGTACTGAGGGAGTGCTGCACCGTCGGAGGAGCGGTACTGAGGGAGTGCTACACTGTCAGAGGGGCAGTACTGAAGTAGCGCTGCACTTTCGGAGGGGCAACAGAGGGAACACAGCACTGTCGGAGGGGCAGTACTGAGGCAGCGCTGCACTGTCAGAGGGGCAGTACTGAGGGAATGCTGCAATGTTGGAGGGGCAGTACTGACGGAGCGCTGCACTGTCGGAGGGGTAGTACTGAGGGTGTGCTGCACTGTCGGAGGGGCAGTATTGATGGAGCGCTGCACTGTCAGCGGGGCAGCACTCAGGGAGCGCTGCACTATTGGAGGGTCAGTACTGAGCTAGCGCTGCACTCTCGGAGGGGCAGGACTGAGGAAACGCAGCACTGTCGGAGGGGCAGTACTGAGGGAGCACTGCACTGTCGGAGGGGCAGTACTGAGGGAGTGCTGCACTGTCGGAGGGGCAGTACTGAGGGAGCGCTGCACTGTCGGAGGGGCTGTACTGAGGGAGCGCTGCTCTGTCGGAGGGGCAGTACTGAGGGAGCGCTGCACTGTCGGAGGGGCAGTACTGAGGCAGCGCTGCACTGTCGGAGGGGCAGTACTGAGGGAGCGCTGCACTGTCGGAGGGGCAGTACTGAGGGAGCGCTGCACTGTCGGAGGGGCAGTACTGAGGGAGAGCCGCAATGTCGGAGGGACAGTACTGAGGCAGCGCTGCACTGTCAGCGGGGCAGCACTGAGGGAGAGCCGTACTGTCGGAGGGACAGTACTGAGGCAGCGCTGCACTGTCGGAAGGGCAGTACTGAGGGAGCGCCGCACTTTCAGAGGGGCAGTACTGAGGGAGCGCCGCACTGTCAGAGGGGCAGTACTGAGGGAGCGCTGCATTGTCGGAGGGGCAGTACTGAGGGAGTGCCGCACTGTCGGAGGGGCATTAATGAGGGAGTGCTGCACTGTCGGAGGGGCAGTACTGAGGGAGCGCTGCACTGTTAGCGGGGCAGCACTGAGGGAGAGCCGCACTGTTGGAGGGACAGTACTGAGGCAGCGCTGCACTGTCGGAGGGGCAGTACCGAGGGAGCGCTGCACTGTCGGAGGGGCAGTACTGAGGGAGCGCTGCACTGTCGGAGGGGCAGTACTGAGGGAGCGCTGCACTGTCGGAGGGGCAGTTACATTAATGTTCCTTTGCAAATTATTTTCTCTTTAGATTATGATTGAGTGTGCTGATGACTACCTACATGTCTCGATTTTCCCCTGTGATGCAGCCAAACCAACATTGGCCGACCCACAATGTGATAAGAAGCTTTTCGACGGGATTAAGTACTTCTAGGAAAAACCGTGCTTAGAGCTCCACCTGCCTCTCGCTCTCTGCTCCTGCTCCATCGCTCTTCCAAACCAACCTCTGCTCTTCGCCTCCCTTTATCCCCCGAAATTCTCCCCTTCCTGCGCCTCATGTCTCTATGGAGCAGTTTAGCAATTCGGCCGCTCAAGCCTGTTACCGTAGGAATGGGAGGAGGCCCATTCAGCCCGCCTTGGGCCTGTTACCGTATCTCTCTCACATATTCTCTCTCATAGATTCTCTCTCTCTCATACATTCTCTCACACTTTCTCTCTCTCTCTCTATCTCCCACTCCCACTCTCTCCCATATTCCCCGGCCCTCCGCCTCTCACACATTCCCTCTCTCCCCGTCTCTCTCACTTCTCTCTCTCATATTTCCTTCCTCTCTCTCTTTCACTCTCCCCCCTCTCTCTTATATTCCCCCTTCCCAATTCCTCTCTCTCTCCCCTCTCATATTTCCCCCCCCCACACTCTCTCGCATTCCCTCGCTCTCTCATACCCTCTCTCTTTCTGTCTCACTCTTCCGCTTTCTCATATTCTGCCGCCCTTCTTCTCTATCTCCTTCCCTCTCACACTTCACCTCTCGCTCGGTGGCAGTACTGAGGGAGCGCTGCACTGTCGGAGGGGCAGTACTGAAGGAGCGCCGCACTGTCAGAGGGGCAGTACTGGGGGAGCGCTGCACTGTCGGAGGGGTAGTACTGAGGGAGCGCTGCACTGTCGGAGGGGCAGTACTGGGGGAGTGCCGCACTGTCGGAGGGGCAGTACTGAGGGAGTGCTGCACTGTCGGTGGGGCAGTACTGAGGGAGCGCCGCACTGTCGGAGGGGTAGTACTGAGGGAGCGCTGCACTGTCGGAGGGGCAGTACTGGGGGAGTGCTGCACTGTCGAAGGGGCAGTACTGAGGGAGCGCTGCACTGTCGGAGGGGCAGTACTGAGGGAGCGCTGCACTGTCGGAGGGGCAGTACTGAGGCAGCGCTGCACTGTCGGAGGGGCAGTACTGAGGGAGCGCTGCAATGTCTGAGGGGCTGTACTGAGGGAGCGCCGCACTGTCGGAGGGGCAGTACTGAAGGAGCGCTGCACTGTCGGAGGGGCAGTACTGAGGGAGTGCTGCACTGTCGGAGGGGCAGTACTGAGGGAGTGCTGCACTGTCGGAGGGGCAGTACTGAGGGAGCGCTGCACTGTCGGAGGGGCAGTACTGAGGGAGCGCTGCACTGTCGGAGGGGCAGTACTGAGGGAGTGCTGCATTGTCGGAGGGGCAGTACTGAGGGAGCACTGCACTGTCGGAGGGGCAGTACAGAGGGAGCGCCGCACTGTCGGAGGGATAGTACTGAGGGAGTGCTGCACTGTCGGAGGGGCAGTACTGAGGGAGTGCTGCCTTGTCGGAGGGGCAGTACTGAGGGAACGCCGCACTGTCGGAGGGGCAGTACTGAGGGAGTGTCGCACTGTCGGAGGGGCAGTACTGAAGGAGCGCCGCACTGTCAGAGGGGCAGTACTGAGGGAGCGCTGCACTGTCGGAGGGGCAGTACTGGCGGAGCGCCGCACTGTCGGAGGGGCAGTACTGAGGAAGTGCTTCACTGTCGGAGGGGCAGTACTGAGGGAGCGCCGCAGTGTCGGAGGGGCAGTACTCAGGGAGCGCCGCACTGTCGGAGGGTCAGTACTGAAGGAGCGCCGCACTGTCGGAGGGGCAGTACCGAGGGAGTGCCGCACTGTCGAAGGGGCAGTACTGAGGGAGCGCCGCACTGTCGGAGGGGCAGTACTGAGGGAGCGCCGCACTGTCGGAGGGGCAGTACTGAGGGAGCGCCGCACTGTCGGAGGGGCAGTACTGAGGGAGCGCCGCACTGTCGGAGGGGCAGTACTGAGGGAGCGCTGCACTGTCGGAGGGGCAGTACTGAGGGAGCGCTGCACTGTCGGAGGGGCAGTACTGAGGGAGCGCTGCACTGTCGGAGGGGCAGTACTGAGGGAGCGCTGCACTGTCGGAGGGGCAGTACTGAGGGAGTGCTGCACTGTCGGAGGGGCAGTACTGAGGGAGCGCTGCACTGTCGGAGGGGCAGTACTGAGGGAGCGCTGCACTGTCGGAGGGGCAGTACTGAGGGAGTGCCGCACTGTCGGAGGGGCAGTACTGAGGGAGCGCTGCACTGTCGGAGGGGCAGTACTGAGGGAGTGCCGCACTGTCGGAGGGGCAGTACTGAGAAGGGCTGCACTGTCGGAGGGGCAGTACTGAGGGAGTGCCGCACTCTCGGAGGGGCAGTACTGAGGGAGCGCCGCACTGTCGGAGGGGCAGTACTGAGGGAGCGCCGCACTGTCGGAGGGTCAGTACTGAGGGAGCGCCGCACTGTCGGAGGGGCAGTACTGAGGGAGTGCTGCACTGTCGGAGGGGCAGTACTGAGGGAGCGCCGCACTGTCGGAGGGGCAGTACTGAGGGAGCGCCGCACTGTCGGAGGGGCAGTACTGAGGGAGTGCTGCACTGTTGGAGGAGCAGTACTGAGGGAGCGCCGCACTGTCGGAGGGGCAGTACTGAGGGAGTGCTGCACTGTCGGAGGGGCAGTACTGAGGGAGTGCTGCACTGTCGGAGGGGCAGTACTGAGGGAGTGCCGCACTCTCGGAGGGGCAGTACTGAGGGAGCGCCGCACTGTCGGAGGGTCAGTACTGAGGGAGCGCCGCACTGTCGGAGGGGCAGTACTGAGGGAGCGCCGCACTGTCGGAGGGGCAGTACTGAGGGAGCGCCGCACTGTCGGAGGGGCAGTACTGAGGGAGTGCTGCACTGTCGGAGGAGCAGTACTGAGGGAGCGCCGCACTGTCGGAGGGGCAGTACTGAGGGAGTGCTGCACTGTCGGAGGGGCAGGACTGAGGGAGCGCCGCACTGTCGGAGGGGCAGTACTGAGGGAGTGCTGCACTGTCGGAGGGGCAGTACTGAGGGAGCGCCGCACTGTCGGAGGGGCAGTACTGAGGGAGCGCCACACTGTCGGAGGGTCAGTACTGAGGGAGCGCCGCACTGTCAGAGGGGCAGTACTGAGGGAGCGCCGCACTGTCGGAGGGGCAGTACTGAGGGAGTGCTGCACTGTCGGAGGAGCAGTACTGAGGGAGCGCCGCACTGTCGGAGGGGCAGTACTGAGGGAGTGCCGCACTGTCGGAGGGTCAGTACTGAGGGAGCGTCGCACTGTCGGAGGCGCAGTACTGAGGGAGCGTCGCACTGTCGGAGGGGCAGTACTGAGGGAGCGTCGCACTGTCGGAGGGGCAGTACTGAGGGAGCGACACACTGTCGGAGGGGCAGTACTGAGGGAGCGCCGCACTGTCGGAGGGGCAGTACTGAGGGAGCGCTGCACTGTCAGAGGGGCATTACTGAGGGAGTGCTGCACTGTCAGAGGGTCAGTACTGAGGGAGCGCTGCACTGTCAGAGGGGCATTACTGAGGGAGTGCTGCACTGTCAGAGGGGCAGTACTGAGGGAGTGCCGCACTGTCAGAGGGGCAGTACTGAGGGAGTGCCGCACTGTCGGAGGAGCAGTACTGAGGGAGCGCTGCACTGTCCTGACTCCCACTGAACCCCCACCCCCGCCTCTTGCGTTCTCTGTGATTCCTCCATTCTCCTATAATCGGTTTATGATTTGCTCGCCCTACATTTCCCTCATCCTCGTTTCTGAATTTTCCCGCAGCGGGCTGATATTTGCTCTCTCTCTTTTCTCTGCACGCTGCCTCCTCTTCTCCTTCTTTCCCCTGTGGGCTGGGAGTCGCACTCCGGCCTTCCATTCCGGCTCTCCCTGCTTTCCACAGATTCCTGGCTCACCTTCTGGTTTTATTTCACTTTCTGTGCTGGGACTTGTCAGCGGGCACATCTGCAGGCGATGTCTCCGTCTCAAACCTCTCCGGCTCGGCGTCATTGAGCTGGAGGGCGAGTTTGGAGACACTCCGACACATAAGGGAAGGGGGAGGAATTTCTGGACAGTTTTATCCAGCATGCAGTCACACCCCAGAGGAAAGCACAGGTTCAGGAAGGGGAGGGGGTGACTGTTAGGGCGACGGGCAGCGGGGATTTAGGAGAGGTTGAGAAGGAGGTCCCGCAGACACTGGTGCTGCCCAACAGGCACAATGTACTCGCTACCTGTAAGGTCAAGAACCTAAGAATCAGGAGCAGGAATAGGCCATTCGGCCCCTCGAGCCTGCTCCACCATTCAATAAGATCAGGGCTGATCTTGGGCTCAAAGCCACTTTCCCACCCGCTCCCCATAACCCTTCACTCCCTTATCTTGCAAAAATCTGTCTATCTCCACCCTAAATGTATTCAATGACCCAGCCTCCACCGCTCTCTGGGGTAGAGAATTCCACAGATTTACGACCCTCTGAGAGAAGAAATTCCTCCGCATCTCAGTTCTAAAAGGGCGACCCTTCATTCTGAGACTGTGCCCCCGAGTTCTAGATTCCCCCACGAGGGGAAACATCCTCTCTGCATCTACCCTGTCGAGCCCCCTCAGTATCTTGTATGTTTTGATAAGATCACTGTAATGATCAATAACATGTCATTCTGGAGTGGTACACTAGATGGAGCCATAGAGCTGTATATTTAGTTGTATGTGTTTAAGACTACACTACCCACGATGCACTGGGCTACCCAGAAGGCAGTAGTCAAGATGGCTGCCTGCACACAGGAGCACACATGCTGAATCACTACAGATACTGTACCTAGTCCACGTGCTCCATAAAGTGTCTAGCAAAAGCTAGCTGTTCTTAATAAAAACGGCTAGTTATTAATGAACATAACAATCACCTCTCATTCTTCTAAACTCCAATGAGTATAGGCCCAGCCTGCTCAACCTTTCCTCATAAGTCAACCCCCTCATCTCTGGAATTAACCGAGTGAATCGTCTCTGAACTGCCTCCAATGCAAGTATATCCTTCCTTAAATAAGGAGACCAAAACTGTACGCAGTACTCCAGGTGTGGTCTCACCAATACCCTGTACAGTTGTAGCAGGACTTCCCTGCTTTTATACTCCAACCCCCTTCCAATAAAGGCCAACATTCCATTTGCCTTTTTGATTACTTGCTGTACCTGCATGCTAACTTTTTGTGTTTCATGCCCAAGGACCCCCAGGTCCCTCTGAACTGTAGCATTTTGTAATCTCTCTCCATTTAAATAATAATTTGCTTTTTTATTTTTCCTGCCAAAGTGGATAACCTCGCACTTTCCCACATTATACTCCATCTGCCAAATGTTTGCCCACTCACTTAGCCTGTCTATATCCCTTTGCAGATTCTTTGAGTCCTCTGCACAACTTGCTTTCCCACCCATCTTTGTATCATCCGCAAACTTGGCTACATTACACTCGGTCCCTTCATCCAAGTCATTAATATAGATTGTAAATAGTTCAGGCCCCAGCACCGATCCCTGTGGCACCCCACTGGTAACAGTTTGCCAACAGAAAAATTACCTTTTTTTTCCATTTGTTTATGGGATCAGGGCGTCGCTGGCAAGGCCAGCATTTATTGCCCATCCCTAGTTGCCCTTGAGAAGGTGGTGGTGAACCGCCTTCTTGAACCACTGCAGTCCGTGTGGTGAAGGTGCTCCCACAGTGCTGTTAGGGAGGGAGTTCCAGGATTTTGACCCAGCGACGATGAAGGATTGGCGATATATTTCTAAGTCAGGATGGTGTGTGACTTGGAGAGGAACTTGGAGGTGGTGGTGTTCCCATGCGCCTGCTGCCCTTGTCCTTCTAGGTGGAAGAGGTCGCGGGTTTGGGACGTGCTGCTGAAGAAGCCTTGGCGAGTTGCTGCAGTGCATCTTGTAGATGGTCTACACTGCAGCCACGGTGCGCCAGTGGTGGAGGGAGTGAATGTTTAAGGTGGTGGATGGGGTGCCAATCAAGCGAGCTGCTTTGTCCTGGATGGTGTCGAGCTTCTTGAGTGTTGTTGGAGCTGCAACTGATCCAGGCAAGTGGAGAGTATTCCATCACACTCCTGACTTGTGCCTTCTAGATGGTGGAAAGGCTTTGGGGAGTCAGGAGGTGAGACACTCACCGCAGAATACCCAGCCTCTGACCTGCTCTTGTTGCCACAGTATTTATGTGGCTGGTCCAGTTAAGTTTCTGGTCAATGGTGACCCCCAGGATATTGATGGTGGGGGTTTTGGCGAAGGTAATACCGTTGAATGTCAAGGGGCGGTGGTTAGACTCTCGCTTGTTGGAGATAGTCATTGCCTGGCACTGCAATCACAACTGCTCTACACTCAGCACTGAATAACTTAGATGGTAAGGAGACCTACATCAGAATGCTGTTCATAGACTACAGCTCAGCATTCAACACTATCGTCTCCAACAAGCTGGCCACCAAACTCCAAACTCTTGGCCTGAACACTTCCCTCTGCAACTGGACCCTGGACTTCCTAACAAACAGACCCCAGTCTGTCAAATTAGGTAGCCACACCTCCCCCCCCCGACCCTGAACACGGGGGCCCCACAAGGATGTGTGCTGAGCCCCCTCCTCTACTCCCTCTTCACCCACGACTGTGTGGCTGTTCATGGTTCCAACACCATCATCAAGTTTGCGGATGATACCACGGTAGTAGGCCAGATCACCAACAACGATGAGTCAGCCTACAGGGAGGAGGCCCAGCATCTCGTGAAGTGGTGCGCCGATAACAACCTGGCCCGTAACATCAAGAAAACCAAAGAAATCATTGTGGACTTCAGGAAGTCTAAAGGCGGAAGTCACACCCCCATCCACATCAATGGGGCTGTGGTGGAAAGGGTGGCCAGCTTTAAGTTCCTCGGAGTCCACATCACGGAAGACCTCTCCTGGTCCCTCAATACCTCCTCTCTGGTGAAGAAGGCCCAGCAGCGCCTATATTTCCTAAGGAGGCTGAAGGGATGTAACCTGTCACCCCTGATCCTCTCTAACTTTTACCGCTGCACAATAGAGAGCATCCTGACAAACTGTATCACAGTATGGTATGACAGCTGTAGCTACTATGACCGGAAAGCCCTGCAGCGGGTAGTCAAAACTGCCCAACGCATTACCGGCACCCGGCTACCGACCATAGAGCACATATACCAGAAACGCTGTTTACGGAGGTCACGGTCCATCATCAAAGACCCTACCCACCCCAGCCACAGTCTGTTCGCCCTCCTGCCATCTGGGAGATGCTACAGATGCATTCGCACCCGTACGACCAGATTTAGGAACAGCTTCTTTCCCAGGGCTGTCATCCTACTGAACTCCACAAATAAACTCTAAAGCCTGCACATCTGCCAATGCACTTTATTATGGTTATGTTTATGTTAATGTATTACAAGCCAAATGTATGTTGAATGTTTAAATGTCTTAATCTAAATGTACACTCTCGGGAGCCGCAAGCCTACATTTCGTTGTACTGCACTTGTGCACTAACAATGACAATAAAAGTTGATTTGATTTGATTTGATTTGATTCTGTGGCGCGAATGTTACCTGCCACTTATCAGCCAAAGCCTTTATCCCGACTCTCTGCTTTCTGCCTGTTAGTTACCAATTCTCTATCCATGCTAATATATTGCACCCAAATCCGTGAGCTCTTATCTTATGCAGTAGCCTTTTGTGTGGCACCTTATCGAATGTCTTCTGGAAATCCAAATACACGACATCTACTGGAACACCTTTGTCCACCCTGCTCGTTACATCCTCAAAGAACAAGGAGAAAGACTGCGGGGAGGACAGCCACAATGCAGACCAAGGCACAGTGGCTCAGGGGGGCGGTGAGGCCCCTAAACTTGCTTTAAAATCTGTTCCTTTTCCTACTTGTTTCCAGTTCATCAACCCGAAACATTAACTCTGTTTCTCTCTCCACGGATGCTGCCTGACCTGCTGAGTATTTCCAGCATTTTCTGTTGTTATTTCAGATTGCCAGCATCCGCAGTATTTTGCTGTAATAAATAAAGGAAGGTTGGGATGGGAATAAGGCCATTAAGTGATAGACAGGAAGATACCACAGGTAACGATAGGGAGATGGCAGAAATATTAAATCATTATTTCACTTCGGTATTTACCAGGGAGATAGAAGAGGTGGACATGACATTGGATGATGAGCTTAGTAATGAGATAAGTGCACTTAAAATAAAAAAAGGGAAATCTATATATATAAAGTGGTTGGTTTGTCTGTCTGTCTGTCTGTCTGTCCGCTATACACTCAAAAGTTATAGAGCGTACCTACACATATATTAAATCAAAAGAAAGCTGATGATCAGGGGAGTGTCATAGGCATATTTACTTTTTGGTCAGACAAAAAATTGTTCCGGCAGTATACAAAAAACCTTCAAAAATCCGCTCATTAGCGTTTGACCAATCCTACCACTCATTAGCGTTGAGTGACGTGATGGTTGACCAATCCTACAGTTCAGTGACCTGATGGTTGACCAATCGGTGCATCACGGGCAGGAGCTAATCTTGCAAGCCTCCCGAAACTTCGCCGCCATTTTTTCCCCTGCTTTTCCTCGACAGCCAACAGGAGAGCTCCGTCAGCCCGCCAGAGCAGGAGGTGAGTTGGGGTCACTCGGGCCGGGCCTCACAACCGCTCAGCCCAAGACACAGAGCGGGGGAGCGGCAGTGGCCAGCCGTCAACCGCGTGGCCCTCTAAACTGCCCTGGCAACGCCGGGCCCCCCCTGTTAGTATTAAATAAACTAATCAAACTCAAAGAGGATAAAACCCCTGGTCCGGATGGATTGCATCCACACATTTTAAAAGAATCTAGGGAAGAGCTAGCAGAGGCATTACTACACATATTTAATAAATCGTTAGAAAAAGGTGTAGTGCCAGAGGGCTGGTAGATAGCTAAAGTAATACCGATATTTAAGGACATAAGAAATAGGAGCAGGAGTAGGCCATTCGGCCCCTCAAGCCTGCTCCGCCATTCAATAAGATCATGGCTGATCTTCTACCTCATCTCCACTTTCCCGCCCTATCCCCATATCCCTTGATTGCCTTAATATCCAAAAATCTATCGATCTCTGTCTTGAATATACTCAGCAACTGAGCCTCCACAGCCCTCTGGGGTAGAGAATTCCAAAGATTCACCGCCCTCTGAGTGAAGAAATTTCTTCTCATCTCAGTCCTGAATGGCCGACCCCTTATTCTGAGACTGTGACCCCTGGTTCTAGACTCCCCAGCCAGGGGAAACAACCTCCCTGTATCTACTCTGTCAAGCCCTGTAAGAATTTTGTATGTTTCAATGAGATCACCTCTCATTCTTCTAAACTCTAGCGAATATAAGCCTAGTCTACTCAATCTCTCCGCATAGGACAATCCCCCCATCCCAGGAACCAGTCTGGTGAACCTTCGTTGCACTCCCTCTATGGCAAGTATATCCTTCCTTAGATAAGGAGACCAGAACTGTACACAATACTCCAGGTGTGGTCTCACCAGGGCCCTATATAATTGCAGTAAGGCCTCTTTACTCTTATACTCAAATCCTCTTGTAATAAAGGCCAACATACCATTTGCTTTCCTAATTGCTTGCTGTACCTGCATGTTAACTCTCAGTGATTCGTGTACAAGGACACCCAGGTCCCTCTGAACACCAACACTTCCCACCATTTAAAAAATATTCTGCTTTTCTATTTTTCCTACCAAAGTGGATAACTTCACATTTCTCCACATTATATTTAATTGGCCATGTTCTTGCCCACTCACTTAGCCTGTCTTTATCCCCTTGAAGCCTCCTTGCATCCTCCTCACAACTTACATTCCCACCCAGCTTTGTATCATCAGCAAACTTGGATATATTACATTTGGTCCCCTCATCCAAATCATTGATGTAGATTGTGAATAGCTGAGGCCCAAGCACTGATCCTTGCGGTACCCCACTAGTTACAGCCTGCCAACCCAATAATGACCCGTTTATTCCTACTCTCTGTTTTCTGTCCGTTAACCAATCCTCAATCCATGCTAGTATATTACCCCCAATCCCATGAGCCCTAATTTTGTTTAATAACCTCTTGTGTGGCACCTTATCAAGTGCCTTCTGAAAATCCAAATACACCACATCCACTGGTTCCCCTTTATCTACTCTGCCAGTTACAACCTCAGAGACAGACGGGGGAGAAATTCGGTATCGCCCTGTTTGGGGCGCAATTATCGGCCGGGCGCAAAGTTTCGCGCCTGGCGCTAATTATCGCCTCCGACTGCAAACTTGGCTTCTATCGCCCCTGGAGGTGATTGGAGCGCTAAATCAGGCAATACGCACGTCGTTTAAGGTGCTAACGCCGAGGAGCGAGACGCTACCTCAGAGTGCTGGCGAAGCTCGTGTGATGTCAGTCAGCAATGGAACACAGACACACTAGCGCCGGCCAGTTCTTAAAGGGGAGGGTCGATCTTGCTCTCCATCCACATCCTGCTCATTGCAGCCTTGAATCTCGGCCTGGAGAGACCTGTACATCAAATCTGCTGGAAAGAACAATGGAGAGACCCAGGGAAAGAGCTCAGAGTGCAGCCCCCACAGTCTCTTCTAAATCGATACAAGGAAGGGCAAATCAAAATGAACCTGCAAAGTGCTGCTCAGTACCCAAAACTCCTTCGCACAGCGTTGAATCTCTCCAGAAGTCTCTCTCTCTCTCTCAGAATGCGTGGTGCAAAAATGTCACCGACAGAAAAAGGCAGGAAGTGGTCACCTTTAAAAAGCGTTCCCCCAGTCCCTTCCTGACTGCAAAACGCTCCTCTCAACCTGTCGTTGCTAGCGGCATGTGGTAAGGCAGGGGGCGCCACTCAATATCCGGTCCGGAGTGCTACCGGGGCGCTGAACACTCGACTGACGTCACGATCTGCGGGCACAGGAGATCGTGGCGGTAGTGCTTAGTGCCGCCGCAAAATGTCTTGTCAATTTCACAAGCGGCGCAAACATCACCGCGCCTGGACGCTAGTTGCTTTGCGCCCCATTAGCACCCTCTTAAGGCACTAACGCGAGGCGCAAAACAACCAAATTGTTCTCCCAGAGTCACAGAGTCGTAACGGCACAGAAGGAGGCCATTCGGCCTATCGAGTCCATGCCGGCTCTCTGTGGAGCAATCCAGTCAGTCCCATTCCCCGCACTATCCCCGTAGCCCTGCAAGTTTATTTCCCTCAAGTGCCTATCCAGTCTCCCCTTGAAAACATTGAGTGTCTCCGCTTCCACCACTTCCGTCGGCAGCGAGTTCCAGGTCCTCACCACTCACTGCGTAAAAAAGTTTTTCCTCACATCCCCCTGTATCTCTTGCCCAAAACCTTAAATCTGTGTCCCCTAGTCCTTGTACCATCAACTAGTGGGAACAGCCTTTCCCCGTCTAGCCTATCCATCCCATCATAATCTTGTACACCTCTATCAAATCACCCCGCAACCTCCTTCGCTCTAATGAAAACAAATCCAGCTTCTCCAACCTGTCCTTGTAGCGAAGATCCCCCATCCCCGGAACCATTCTGGTAAATCTCCTCTGCACCCTCTCAAGGGCCTTCACATCCTTCCTAAAGTGTGGTGACCAGAACTGGACCCAATACTCCAGTTGTGGCCTAACCAGCGCTTTGTAAAGGTTCAGCATAACTTCTCTACTTTTGTACTCAATACCTCTATTTATGAAGCCCAAGATCCCATATGCTTTGCTAACCCACTCTCTCAATATGTCCCACCACCTTCAGGGACCTATGCACATTAACTCCCAGGTCCCTCTGTCCCTGCACACTCTTTAAAACTGTGCCATTAAGTGTATATTGCCTCTCCCTGTTCCTTCTGCCAAAATGCATTACCTCACACTTCTCTGTATTAAATTCCATCTGCCACTTGTCTGCCCATTCTGCTAGCTTTTCTATGTTCTGTTGCAGTCGATTGATATCATCACTCAAAAAACTCTAACAGATTCGTCAAACATGATTTCCCTTTCATAAATCCATGTTGACTCTGCCCAATCCTATTATTATTTTTAAGTGCCCTGTTACCATGTCCTTAATAATAGATTCTAGCATTTCCCCTACTATTGATGTCAGGCTAACTGGTCTGTAGTTCCCCGTTTTCTCTCTCCCTCCTTTCTTAAATAGTGGGGTTACATTTGCTACCTTCCAATCCGTGGGAACTGTTCTAGAATCTATGGAATTTTGGAAAATGACAACCAATGCATCCACTCTCTCTATAGCCACCTCTTTCAAAAATCCCAGGATGTAGGCGATCAGGTCCAAGGGACTTATCGGCTTTCAGTCCCATTAATTTCTCCAGTACTATTTTTTTACTAATACTAATTTCTTTCAGTTCCTCATTCTCGCTAGAGCCTTGGTTCTCCACTATTCTGGGAGGTTTTTTGCGTCTTCTTCCGTGAAGACAGACACAATGTATTTGTTTAATTTCACTACCATTTCCTTATACCCCATTATAATTTCTCCTGTCTCAGCCTGTAAGGGACCCACATTTACTTTAGCTAATCTTTTCCTTTTTACATACCTATAGAAGCTTTTAAAGTCTGTTTTTATGTCTCTCGCTAGTTTACTCGCGTATTCTATTTTCCCTTTCTTTATCAATTTCTTGGTCCTCCTTTGCTGAATTCTAAAATACTCCCAATTCTCAGGCTTACTACTCTTTTTGGCAATATTATAAGCCTCTTCCTTTGATCTAATACTACCTTTAACTTCTCTTGTTAGCCACGGTTGGACTACTTTTCCTTTGGGGTTTTTTGTGCCTTAAAGGAATGTATATTTGTTGTAAATTATGTATTAATTCTTTAAATGCTAGCCATTGCTTGTCTACCATCATACCTTTTAATGTATTTTCCCAATCTACCTTAGCCAACTCGCCCCTCATACCTATGTAGTTTGCTTTGTTTAGATTTAAGACCCTAGTTTCGGACTTAACTAAATCACTTTCAAACTCAATATAAAATTCTATCATATTATGGTCACTCTTCCCTAAAGGACCCTTTACTACAAGGTTAAGAAGGGGGATAGAACATGCCCAGGGAATTATAGACTTAACATCGGTGGTGTTGTGTATGTACCTTTAAGGGAAGAACTGGTTTTAGACTGCAGTACCGGCAGTGACCACCCCTGTATAAAAGGCCCTAGAAGGCTTCTGTATTTCAGTCTGACGTTGCCCTTCTGTTCAGTAAAGTACCTGTTAAACTGTTCTCCCGAAGTCCGTGTATTATTGAGGCGTGGACTTTACAGTGGCGACGAGTAAGTTCGAACTCACCTGCAGTGTTGCATCATCTCACGGGAATCTCACCCTGAGAGGAGGATTCTTGGAGGTCGTAGTCTGAGCAACGGGCATCGACCGCGGGCAACCGCCCAAAGGATTCATCGGTGTTTGGAGAATTGCGGGAGAGGCTGTGGAGAGCTGTGCTTGGCTCCCCAGTTAAGGTGTTCCAGCAAATCGTGCTGGTAGCAGGTAGTGCGCTGACCCTTCCAGACTGCGGCGGGCTCAAGCTCGATCGAGTGGCTCTACAAAATGGGCCGCGCTGCGTCGCCGGGAAAAGAAAACAAGAGAGAGAGGGTGGAGCGCAAAGGGCACGGTCGGTGCTCAAGAACCGGGCAGCGGAGAGAAAATAAACGGGGGGAAGGAAAGCGAGACGCGCCGAAGCCGCGGGTCGCCGCCATTACCCTGTAGAATGCTAGGAGCAGTGTGGCAGCAAGGGGAAGAAGGAAAAGCGCGGGAGGCGCCATTTTATCCCATTGGGGAAGAAGGAAAAGCACGGGAGGCGCCATTTTATTCCATTGGGGAAGAAGAAAAAGCGCGGGAGGCGCCATTTTATTCCATTGGGGAAGAAGATAAAGCGCGGGAGGTACCATTTTAAATCACCCAAGATGCCGAAAAGTGGCAGTATCACTGCTTTCGACAACGAGGGAGAAGACTGGACCACGTATGTGGAAAGAATTGAAGTGTACTGCAAGGCAAATGAGGTGGCCGATGGAAAGAGGGCGTCAGTATTATTGAATTTGATGGGCGCGAGTACGTACGGCCTATTGCGGAATTTAATTACCCCAGCTAAACCAATGGAGGAAAGTTTTGAGGAGATTGTTAATATCTTACAGGAACACCTAAACCCTACACCGCTGCTGATAGCAGAAAGATTCAAGTTCCATAAAAGAAACCAGCGCAAAGATGAGAGCAATGCTGACTATCTTACGGAACTACGCAAGTTATCGAAGCACTGCCAGTTCGGAGCAGGACTGGCAGACACCTTACGGGATAAGTTTGTCTGCGGGCTCCAGAGTGAAGGAACCCAGAAACGACTACTTTCGAAAAAGGACCTGACGCTAGAACAGGCTTTCAGCGTGGAAGTATCCTACGAAGCAGCAGCACGGGGAGCTGCGGAAATACAACAGAAACCACAAGAATACAGCGCTAACGAAATGGCGTATGGAGCAGAAAAGTGCTATCGCTGCGGCAGAACAACCCATGAGCAGAAGGACTGCTGGTTTAAGGACAAAGTATGCAGGCAATGCAGAAAAATGGGACATATAGCAAGAGTCTGCAGGTCAGGAAAGAAAACCAACACGACAAGAACTACTAAGGAACAGTACAGGAAAGTAAAGAAACTGACAGACAGTAGTTCGGAAGATCAGGAGAGTGATAAGGACTCCGGGAGCAGGAGACTAAGTTGTCTAAAGTTAAACAACGTGATCGCAAAGGAGGATCACTGAACCATTTGGGTCACCCTCATGATAGCAGGGTCCCCAGTAAAGATGGAATTGGACACAGGATCAGCCCTAACTGTCATGAATCGACGAGACTATGAGCGGCTATTCTCACACATACCCTTAAAGGACACGTCCATTGTATTGAAGACATACACAGGGCAAAAGGTCTACCCCAGAGGAAAAATAAGGGTGCCAGTGAAATATAAGAAGTCACACAACACCAGGTTATAGTCCAACAGCTTTATTTGAAATCACAAGCTTTCGGAGCGCTGCTCCTTCTTCAGGTGAAGTGGAGAAATGCATAAAGACACAGCTTATATAGTCAGAGAATCATGTCAGATGTTTACAGGTAACCTTTCCAACTGCCATTTATCACACCTCGGCAGAGAGATAATCACAGCAGTCAAAGGTGTGAATGGTGTCGACTCGAGTCATCCAGACTCGAGTCGACATTGGCTTGTTCTCTCTATACAGATGCGGCCAGACCTGCTGTGATTTCCAGCCAAAAAAAAAAAATGTTTTTTGTCTGTTTTTTTGTTTTTCATACAGACCCCAGCATCTGCAATATTTGACCCCTTGTGACCCCACCTCATTGTTCTTTGATGTAATGTTTCCCTGACTGACCTGTTTGGACACCATTCACACCTTTGACTGCTGTGATTATCTCTCTGCCGAGGTGTGATAAATGGCAGTTGGAAAGGTTACCTGTAAACATCTGACATTATTCTCTGACTATATAAGCTGTGTCTTTATGCATTTCTCCACTTCACCTGAAGAAGGAGCAGCGCTCCGAAAGCTTGTGATTTCAAATAAAGCTGTTGGACTATAACCTGGTGTTGTGTGACTTCTTACATTTGTCCACCCCAGTCCAACTCCGGCACCTCCACACCAGTGAAATATAACAGCAAGGAAACACAGAAACTATATATGTATATACTACGAGATGGAGGACCGCCATTATTGGGACGTGAATGGATCCGAAAAATACAGTTGGATTGGCATTCCATTCAGGCGCTAACTGTGACTGACAAAAAGGATGATGACGTCGCACCTGGACGTCTGTCACAAATTCTATCTGACGCGGAAGAGGTGTTCTAACAAGGACTTGGGACTCTAAAAGGAGTAAAGGCAACAATAAAGATTGAAGATAATGCAAACCCAAAATTATTTAAGGCCTGACCGGTGCCATACGCGATCCGCCCAGCCGTTGAAGCTGAACTGGAGAGTCTGGAGCGTTCGGGTGTGCTGTCCAGGTTGGATTGGAGCGAGTGGGCCACACCCATCGTTCCTGTAATGAAGAAAGCATTGAGCAGCACGCCTGGGGAGCCGAAGAAGGTTCGCATCTGTGGGGACTTCAAGGTGACTGTGAACCCAGTCCTGCACACACTTCCGCGGATAGAAGATATTTTCGCCTCACTATCTGGAGGGAAACGTTTTACAAAGATTGATCTGGCCCAACGGTATCTACAAATGGAGGTGGAAGAAGCATCTAGAAAATACCTCACGATAAACACTCACAAAGGCCTTTACCAGTACAATCGACTGGTATTCGGGGTAGCATCAGCCCAAGCTATTTGGCAGAGGGCGATGGAACAAGTCCTGCAAGGGATCCCGGGGACCCAGTGTTATTTGGACGACATCCTGGTTATGGGCGAAAATGACAATGAACACCTTGCCAACCTGGAACAGGTGCTCACGAGATTGCAGGAATATGGGCTACGAGCCAAACGCCCCAAATGCGAGTTCTTCAGGAGACAAATCTCGTATTGTGGCCACATGATTGATGAGGAAGGGTTGCATAAGTCGCCGGACAAGATTGAGGCTGTAGTCAAGGCTCCAGCACTGGAAAATGTGTCGCAACTGAGGTCGTTCCTCGGGTTGGTGAACTACTACCATAAGTTCTTGCCGAATTTATCTACAATTCTGCACCCACTGAACGCCCTCCTTCAAACTGGTGTAACATGGAAATGGAGTGATGAGTATAAGCGTGCCTTTCAGGAATGTAAATGCCTAATCGCTTCAAAAGAAGTATTGGCCCACTACAACCCAACACTACCGATTCGGTTGGCATGTGATGCGTCACCCTACGGCATTGTAGTGGTGCTGTCACACAAATTCCTTGACAGTTCAGAGAGGCCAATAGCCTTTGCGTCGTGCTCGCTAACCTCAGCCGAGCGTAACTACGCCCAGATTGACAGGGAGGCCCTCAGCCTGGTGTGGAGGGTGAAGAAGTTCAATCACTATCTGCACGGGCAGAAATTCACCCTACTGACTGATCATCAGCCCCTGGTCTCCATTTTAACCCAAAGAAGGGCGTTCCGGTGATGACGGCGCAACGGCTGCAAAGATGGTCACTTTTTCTAGGGGCACATCAGTACGACATAGAGTACAAGGGTACGAAACAGCATGGAAACGCTGATGGGCTGTCGCGCCTACCGTTGCCTACGGTAGAAGAAGCACCTGCAGTGGACCCTGTGGAGATATTCCATGTGACCATAGTCAAATGTTTGCTTGTTACAAACTCAAGTATTGAGAAGGAAACCCGAAATGACCCGACACTCTCTCGGGTCTATGATTTGACGGTGAACGGATGGCCAGCATATGGCGACTCACTGTTGCCAGCATTCTCGCCAAGGAGAGAACAGCTGTCAGTGTGCCGGGGGACCTTGATGTGTGGATCCCGAGTGGTAATTCCACCTAAGTTGAGAGATAGAGTGCTCAATGAGCTTCATGAGGGTCATCTGGGAGGGGTAAAAATGAAGAGCCTAGCCAGGGCGTTTGTGTGGTGGCCGGGAATCGATAAAGAAATCGAGGATAAGACCAAGAGATGTACAGGATGCCAGAAGGTCCAAAACGCTCCACCACAGGCCCCACTACATCCATGGGAGTGGCCCTCATCTCCATGGCAATGGGTACACATTGATTTTGCTGGTCCATTTATGGACTCAATGTTTCTAATCGCTGTGGACGCCCATTCGAAATGGCCAGAGGTCATTAAAATGTCCTCCACCACCACGGAGAAAACTATTGCAGTCCTAAGGACCATCTTTGCCAGGAATGGGTTGCCAGAACAGATTTGCTCCGACAATGGGCCACAGTTTGTGTCTGAGGATTTCCGGAGGTTTCTGAGGAATAATGGGGTGAAACATTACACATCTGCCCCATATCATCCAGCCACAAATGGATTGGCTGAGAGGTTTGTTCAGACCTTTAAAAAGGCCATAAAGGCAATGTATAATGACGACATACCACTACAACACAAGGTGGATAATTTCTTGTTTGCTTACCGGAATGCGACACATGCAGTCACCAACCAAGCTTCAGCCGTACTGTTCTTCAACCGAAGGCTAAGATGTCGCCTGGATTTGCTCAAACCAAACATAAGACGAGATGTTGAGGATAAGCAATTCCAGCACATAAATGAGAAGCCAACCAGGAGCTTCAAGATAGGGCAACCAGTCTTGGCCCGCGACTACCGAACAGAAAAATGGCAGCCAGGAACGATATGCACATAGCAGGGACCACTAATGTACACAGTGGACGTTGGAGAAAGCATCGTGAGGCGCCATGCTGACCAGATTCTAGAGTCACAGGAACAAGCCAAACCCATACCACGAGAAGGCGCACCTGGTAATCAACCCGAAGTACAGATTGCGTCTACCTCAGAAGCAGTGGTATTGGAAGCTGACGAACCAACCAATGACAATGAACCAGAATCAACTCCGCCGCAAGAACAGGATACTCGAGAAAGGCGCTATCCAGTCAGGATCAGGAAGCCTCCTCAAAGACTGAACTTATAAATGATTATTTCAGTTGATGTATATAGTATCCAGAAAATTGTAATTAGTTATTATTTAGTTGTTAAATGAATGTTATGTACTGTTTATCTAAAAGGGGAGGAATTGTTGTGTATGTACCTTTAAGGGAAGAACTGGATTTAGACTGCAGTACCGGCAGTGACCACCCCTGTATAAAAGGGCCTAGCAGGCTTCTGTATTTCAGTCTGATGTTGCCCTCCTATTCAGACCTCATTCTCATCATTGCTGGCTGTGCAGCTGCCTCAGTCAGCAGGAGGAGAAGGAACAGCCAAACCAGGAGAGTGGAGAGCGGAAAGTGGTGGTCTCCCGACCAGGAAGAGGAGGAGAATGTAAGACCACCACCTCCACCTCCTCCACCATCATCACAGCAACTGAGGTGCCTGGAGGGAGAGGACAGAGGAGGAGAAGGAGAAGGGAGGCCAGCAACAACACCAACCAGGGGAGAGGCCTTTCCTATCACTGCCTCCCCAAATTGGCCTCCATTCCAGGAGAGAGGGGAGAAAAACAACCAACAACTACCAACTCTTTGGAAGGAGGGAAGAACAACATCATCTTTCAGGTGGGTGTTATTTGGGGCACTCTCCCAAAGACTTTGTATTTTAGGTGGGGGGAGAAAAGAAGAAACAAGGCCGGATCATCAAGGGGTGTCTGTGTGTGTGTGTGGCTCTTGTTAAAATCTAAGCCACGCACACCACTAATAAGCACCCCTTCTATTGCCTGGCCTGGGACAGCTGGAGCTGCCTAGGTGAAGTCTTTAATGCCATTAATTGCATCGTTAAGACCTGGTGCAGGACTGAGCCTGGGCGTCTCCAGCTTTCCCAGGTGAAGACATCTTCTCCCCCTGCCAGAAGACCACCACCATCAAAGACTTTTAATTCCCATCGGCCAGCCAGGACTTATGCGGGAGTGGCAGCCACAGCCACAGCTGCTCCCGCTACTTCTGCTGCCCCGTCACCCTTTAAACTTATAACAAAAAAGCTTGGGGTGAAGAGCTACACTCACCCCACTATGACCATTGAGGCCTGCGTTAAAGCCATGGCTGGGGTTGTCGGCCGCTCAGCCATCGTCTCGGCCTCAAAAATTTATGGGAAGGCTGTGTTCTTCCTGGGGTCGGAGCGGGCGGTGTCCCTGGCCGTCACCAAGGGGCTCACCGTGGGCGGGACCTTCCTGCTGGTGGATCCTCTTGAGGCCACCGCGCAGAGGATCGTCGTTTCTAACGTCCCGCCCTATGTTCCTGGTGAGCTCCTCCTTCCCCATTTACGCCAACTTGGGGAGGTGAGGTCAGGGATCACACCCATCCCGCTCAGCTTCCGGGAGGCCAGCCTTCGCCACGTCTTCTCCTTCCGGCGCCAGCTGTTTATCCAGCTGGCGCGGGAGGAGGACACCGACGGGGCGTTCATCGTCCACCACGAGGGGACCGCCTATCGCGTCTTCTGGACGTCGGATGGTGTGCGGCGCCACGCCTGCAAGGAGGTGGGGCACATCCGGAAAAGCTGCCCCGCCTCCAAGGCCGCCGGATCATCTCGTGCGGCCGAGGCTGGCGCCGCCGCCACTCCTCCCCCCGGATCTGCCCGCGCGTCGGGAACGTCTGATGCGCGGTCGACGTCGGGGGCCGATGCCACCAAGGCCTCCGGCGGGGGGGAGGGAGCGCATCCGGCCGGAAAGAAGGCGCGGCGAAAAAATAAACACCTTAGGGCGGGTCCTCCCGTGGATGGCCAGCCCTTGCCCCTTGCGCCCCTTACACCCGCGCTCCTCGCGGAGTTAGTCGGGGCAGACGCGAGTGGGAGGGGCCTTGTGCCCGAGCCTGTGGCCACAACCGCCGCAGCGGTAACGCCAATACCTGCGGCCGGGCTCGGGCCCGAGGAACCCGACAAACCTGCTCCGCCGGAGGGAGCAGAGGAGGAGGCCTCTGCAGACATGGAGGTCTCCCTCGCTCCCTCCGTGCTAAAAAGAAGGCGCGACCCCCTGGAAGAGGAGGAGGACCGGGAGGAGGAAGGTCCCTCCGAGCAGGGGAAGTCGTCGCCCGCCACGGGTACTGCGCCCCACCCCCCCCGCTGTCATCATCACCAGCGATCGGCAGGGGTCGCCTGTCCCTCGGGAGGCTGAGGCAGATGTGTCTGTCCGGCACGTGCCTCCCGGGGATGGGGACGAGACCCTGCCCGTGGGGGGGGTCACGGAACAACCCGCGGCTGTTGACATTTTATCGGTGCCGTTACCCCTCGCCGGGTCGGGTGGCCTGGGGTCTGGGTCGGGCGAGCTCGAGGAAAATGAGCTCGCCCAATGCGACCCGGACATCTCCCAGGGGCTGCTCGACCTGGTAGAGCGTTTAAATCAAAACACCCCATCCGCTGGGTCGGAGGTTGGTGGCGGGGAGGAGGATGGCCCCCTGGCTGCGTCTCTTGTGCCGGACGTACTGGAGGAGCTGGGAATTGTTCTCTCCCCGGTTTCTCCGGTCGTTCCGGCGTCTGGGGCGGAGTGGAGCTCTGAACCGCCGCCGTTTTCTGGCCCAGCACCCCTAGAGGAGCCCAGGGAGAAATCCTCTGCCGCCGATCCTGGGGGTGAGATCCGGGCGGAGGCGGGGCATGCTGGTGCGGCCGAGCCGTTCGCTGCGCACTGCGCGACGGACGGGTCGGCCGCTGGTGACGACCCCCTGGAGGAGGATGGGGACTCGGTGATGGGCACGGAGGACGATTCGGACTCCAGTGCCGACGAGGCAATCGATGACCTCGTGCCCCTTGCCGAGTCTCCCCTCATTCCCGCAAGGGAACTCCGGGATTTTATGGCCACGTGCCTGGATCGGCGCAATAAGGTCCGGCTGGCCTGAACAGGTGGTCGGAGCTGGCGCTGCTCATCATGTCCGTCCGCGCCGCGGTTAAGATCATGGGCGCGGACGAGGGTGTGAACCCCCTCGAGCTGCGTCGGCTCAGAACGTTCCTCACTGGGTTGCTGAGGAAGTGGCAGCTGACCAGCGGCTGCGCTTCCTCCCCCCATTAGATGTAGGTCGAGGTTGCACTATGCTTCTGACATGAAGATAACCATAGCCAGCCTCAACATCAACGGCAGCAGGGAGGCGCGCCGCAGATTCAATAACTTCTCGGTCCTTCGGGACGGGAAGTATGCGGTGTGCTTCCTGCAAGAAACCCACACTGTTCCGGGAGATGAAGCCACATGGCTCCTGGAGTGGCAAGGAGGGGTCAGCATGAGTCACCTCTCCAACAATTCCAGCGGGGTGGCTATCTTGCTGGCCCCGCATTTTCAGCCGGAGATCTTGGGGGTCAAGGAGCATGTGCCGGGCCGCTTGCTCCAGGTCACTGTTCACCTGGGGGGCGTGCCGCTCCATCTAGTGAACGTGTACGCCCCTCAGACCGGTGCGCAGCAAGTGCGCTTCTTCGAAGAAGTGTCCGCTCTTTTAGGCTCCGTTGACGTGGGCGAGTGCGTCATCCTCGGGGGGGATTTTAACTGCACCCTCGAGGCGAGGGACCGTTCGGGTCCCCCGTGAAGCCCGGCAGCGATGGAGAAGTTGAGGGACCTGGTTGGGTCCTTCGACTTGGTGGACATCTGGCAAAATCTCCACCCCGACTCCAGCGCCTTCACTAGCGTGAGGTCTGGGGGAGGAAGGTCCAGAATCGACCGCCTCTACATTTCCCGGGCGTACGTCTCCTGCGTTCCGGCGGCTTCCATGCGGCCGGTGCCGTGCACGGACCACCACCTGGTGTGGGCGGAGCTCGCTCCGCTGCGCGCGCGGGGGGTTCCGCGTATTGGCATTTTAACAACCTGCTGCTGGAGGATGCGCGGTTCCGGGATTCGTTTTGTCGGTTCTGGGCCGACTGGAGAAGGAAGCGGGGGGGCTTCCCCTCCTTGAGGCTATGGTGGGGTGTGGGCAAGGCTCACATCCATCTCTTCTGTCAGGAGTACGCGAAGAGGTTGACCAAGAGGCGGGAGGCCCGGGTCGGGTGGTTGGAGAAGGAGGTGCTCGACCTGGAGTCCCGTCTCGGTCAGGTCGTCGAGGACCCGGCCCTGCGGAAGGTGTATGAAGAGAAGAAGGGCGCGCTGAAGGACCTGCAGCTCGTCGGGTCCCGAGGCGCGTACATGAGGTCGCGGATCCAGCTCCTGCGGGACCTGGACCGCGGCTCCCCCTTCTTCTACTCGCTGGAAAAAAGACGGGGAGGTCCGTAAGCAGCTCTTGGGGCGTCTTGCCAACGACGGATCTCTGGTCTCGGATCCAGAGGGAATCAGCGCGGAGACCCGCGCCTACTACGGAGCTCTGTTCTCTCCGGATCCATCCAGCGAGGATGCGCGCAGAGTTTTGTGGGAGGACCTGCCGAAGGTCAGCCCAGAGGGCGCCGAAAAATTGGACGCTCCGCTAAGCCTGGCGGAGCTGACCGGCACCCTCCGCCAGCTCTCTAGGGGAAAGTCCCCGGGGCTGGACGGGCTGACCGTGGAGTTCCACATTCTGGGGCGTCTTGGGGGGCGACTATGCGCCGGTCCTGGGAGAAAGTTTGATGACCGGGGAGATGCCCCTCTCTTGGCGCAGGGCGGTCATTGAGCACGTGGGGCGATCCCGTCCAAGCTTACCCCCATTCGGACGGAATTCCTCAACGGCGCCCGGCCCCGAAACTCCCCTCGAGAACCGGCGCCTCACAACTTGAGCCATCTCGAGAAAATACCCTCCGTGCCTTTTCATTCCGCGCGGAGGGGTTTCCTGTACGGGCTGCTCCTGCACACTTTCCACTTTGCCATCTTCGTCTACCGTCCGGACACGCCTTGGCATGGCGTCTTGCTGACTGGCGGTGGCGGAGGTCCCCAATGGAGGGCTCTCTACGTGGGAGTCCTCCCTTGTTCCATCGGGGACTTGGCCTGGAGGGTGTTGCACGGAGCGGTCCCGTGCAATAAGGTTTTAAGTAGGTTCACGGACTCCCAGGCCACCTGCATTTTTTGCGGCCTGGAGGAGTCCGTGTTTCACGTTTATATGGAGTGTGAGAGGTTGCAGCCCCTCTTTCACTACTTGAAGGGGCTGCTCCTCGATTTTTGGTTGCACTTCAGTCCCACGCTCTTGATCTACGGTCACCCGGTGCGGAGGGGAGCGGACAGGTTGGAGGACCTCCTTGTGGGCCTGCTCCTGGGCCTGGCTAAAAGAGCCATCAATTGATCCAGGCAGCAGGCGGTCGAGGGGGTCGTCCAGCCGGATTGCCAGCCTCTCTTCCGCGGCCATGTTCGCGCCCGGGTGGCCCTGGAGATGGAGCACGCGGTATCCGCCGGCGCGCTTGAGTATTTCCGCGACCGGTGGGCGCCGCGGGGACTGGAGTGCATTATCAACCCGGAAAACCAAATTTTAATTTGATTTGTTAAGTTTTAGTTGAACTTTTGTTTACAGTCCAATTTGGGTTTTTTTTTTGGTACAAAAAAGAGTGCCCTCCTGTTCCGTAAAGTACCTGTTAAACTGTTCTCCCGAAGTCCGTGTATTATTGAGGCGCGGACTTTACAGGTGGTAGGAAAAATAATGGAATCCCTACTAGAGAGAATAAAAGAACATCTAGAATTGAAAAGTTGATTTTTTATTCTGTTTTTTTTATGGGATGTTGGCGTCGCTGGCAAGGCCAGCATTTATTGCCCATCCCTAATGAATAGTCAGCATGGATTTCAAAAGGGAAAATCTTGCTTGACCAACCTTACTGAATTTTTTGAAGAGGCAACAGAGAGAGTAGACAAGGGTAATGCAGTAGATGTAATTTATCTAGATTTTCAAAAGGCCTTCGATAAGGTACCCCATAATAGACTGATGAACAAGGTCAGAGAATGCGGAGTCAGGGGACAAGTAGCAGAATGGATTGCTGGCTGGCTTCAGGACAGAAAGCAGAGAGTGGGAGGAAAGGGCAGCTATTCACAGTGGCAGGAGGTGGGTAGTGGTGTTCTACAAGGATCAGTGCTGGGACCACTGCTGGCCACAATTTATATTAACGATTTAGACTTTGGAATCAAAAACACAATTTCTAAATTTGCGGATGACACCAAATTGGGGGGGATAGTCAATACTGAGGAGGACTGCAACAAGTTACAGGAGGACATTAATAAACTTGCAGAATGGGCAAATAATTGGCAGATGCAGTTCGACACAGATAAACGTGAGGTATTACATTTTGGTAGGAAGTACAGGGAGGTCACTCATCACTTGGAGGGTGCGAGTCTGGGTGGGGTAGAGGAACAAAGGGATCTCGGAGTACAAATACACAAATCACTAAAAGTTGCGACACGGGTTAGCAAGGCCACAAAAAAGCAAACCAAGCACTAGGGTTTATTTCTAGAGGGATAGAATTGAAAAGTAGGGAAGTTATGCTAAACCTGTATCGAACCTTGGTTAGACCACATTTAGAGTATTGTGTACAGTTCTGGTCACCATATTATAAAAAGGATATCGAGGCACTGGAGAGGGTGCAGAGAAGATTTACAAGGATGATAACAACAACAACTTGTATTTATATAGCGCCTTTAAAGTAGTAAAACATCCCAAGGCGCTGCACAGGAGTATTTTAAGACAAAAAATTTGATACCGAGGATAAATTAGGGCAGGTGATCAAAAGCTTGGTCAAAGAGGTAGGTTTTAAGGAGCATCTTAAAAGGAGGAAAAAGAGAGGTAGAGGTTTAGGCAGGGAATTCCGGAGCTTAGGGCCCAGGCAACAGAAGGCACGGCCACCAAAGGTTGAGCGATTATAATCAGGGATGCTCAAGAGGGCAGAATTAGAGGAGCGCAGATATCTGGGGCTCTGGGGCTGGAGGAGGTTACAGAGATAGGGAGGGGTGCGAGGAGGCCATGGAGGGATTTGAAAACAAGGATGAGAATTTTGAAATCGAGGCGTTGCCGGACCGGGAGCCAATGTAGGTCAGCGAGCACGCGGGGGTGACGGGTGAACGGGACCTGGTGCGAGTTAGGACACGGGCAGCCGAGTTTTGGAGGACCTCAAGTTTACGTAGGGTGGAATGCGGGAGGCCGGCCAGGAGTGCGTTGGAATAGTCGGAGTCTGGAAGTAACAAAGGCAGGGGTGAGGGTTTCAGGAGCGGATGAGCTGAGGCAGAGGCGGAGTCGTAAGATGTTACGGAGCTGTAAATAGGCGGTCTTTGTTATGCTGCGGATATGTGGATACCAGAAATGCGAGGGTGTACCTATCAGGAAAGGATGAACAGGCTGGGTCTCTTTTCTCTTGAAATAAGAAGGCTGAGGGGTGACCTAATAGGGGTCTTTAAAATGATGAAAGGTTTTGATAGAGTGGATACAGAGAGAGTGTTTCCACTTGTGGGGAAGAGCATAACTAGAGGCCATCAATATAAGATCGTCACCAAGAAATCCAATAGGGAATTCAGGAGAAACTTCTTTACCCAGAGAGTGGTGAGAATGTGGAACTCGCTGCCACAGGGAGTGGTTGAAGCGAATAGGATCGATGTATTTAAGGGGAGGCTGGACAAGGAGATGAGGGAGAAGGGAATCGAGGGTTACGCTGATAGAGTTAGATGAGGAAAGACGGGAGGAGGCTCGAGTGGAGCATAAACGCCGGCGTGGACTGGTTGGGCCGAATGGCCTCTTTCTGTGCCGTATATCCGATGGAATCCTATGTAATCCTCCTCCAACCCTCGATCTCTGTCTCTCTCCCCCTCTTTATCGCTCTTTCACTTCTCTCTCTGTCTCTTTATGTCTGTCTATCTCTCTTGGTCTTTCTTTCCCTGTCCCTCCCCTTCGTTATCTCGCGCTCTCTGGCTCTGTCTGTCTGTGGCTTCGTTCCTCCCTCAGTCCGGGGCTCTGTCTGTCTGTCTGTCCAGGGCTCCATCCGTCAATGGCTCCGTCCGTCTGTGCCTCCGTCCGTCTGTCCAGGGCTCCATCCATCAGTGGCTTCATCCGTCTGTGGCTCCGTCTGTCTGTCTGTCTGTGGCTCCGTCTGTCTGTTGCTCTGTCTGTCTGTCTGTCTCTTGCTCCGTCTGTCTGTTGCTCTGTCTGTCTGTCTGTCTGTTGCTCCTTCTGTCTGTGGCTCTGTCTGTCTGTGCCTCTCTTGGTCTTTCTTTCTCTGTCCCTCCCCCTCTTTATCTCTCGCTCTCTGGCTCTGTCTGTCTGTCTCTGGCTCCGTTCCTCCCTCAGTCCAGGGCTCTGTCTGTCCGTCCATCCAGGGCTCCATCCGTCAGTGGCTCCGTCTGTCTGCAACTCTGTCTGTGGCTCCATCTGTCTGTCTGTCTGTTGCTCCGTCTGTCTGTTGCTCTGGTGTCTGCCTGTTGCTCCGTCTGTCTGTCTGTTGCTCTGTCTGTCTGTTGCTCCGTCTGTCTGTCCGTCTGTTGCTCCTTCTGTCTGTCTGTGGCTCCGTCTGTCTCTCTGTCTATCTGTGGCTCCGTCTGTCGGTCTGTGGCTCCGTCTCTCTTTTCTCTCTCTGTTTCTGTCTGTCTTTCTCTTTGTCCCTCCCCCCCTCTTTATCTCTCCCTCGTTCTCTCTGTCTTATTCTGTCTGTCCCTTTCTCTCTCCTCCCCACTCCTCTCTGTCTCCTCGTCACCCTCTCTCCTTCCTCTCTCTCTCTCCTCCCCCCTCTGTCCCTCCCTCTCTCTGTCTCCTCCTCCTTCCTCCTCTCTCGCTCGCCCTCTCTCCTCCTCCCCCTCTCTCTCCTCCCCTCTCTCTCTCTCCTCCTCCCCTCTCTCTCTCTCCTCCCCTCTCTCTCTCTGTCCCTCCCTCTCTCCTCCTCCCCCCCTCTCTCTCTCTCCTCCCTTCTCTCTCTCTCCTCCCCTCTCTCTCCTCCCCTCTCTCTCCTCCCCTCTCTCTCTCTCTCCTCCCCTCTCTCTCTCTCTCCTCCCCTCTCTGCCTCTCTCTCTCTCCTCCTCCTCCTCCCCCTCTCTATTTCTCCCTCCCTCCCTCTCTCCCTTCCTCTCTCTCCCTCTCTCTCTCCTCCACCTCTCTCTCTCCCCCTCCCTCTCTCCTCCCTCCCTCTCTCTCTCTCCTCCCTCCCTCTCTCCTCCCTCCCCCCCTCCCTCTCTCCTCCCTCCCCCTCTCTCTCCTCCCTCCCCCTCTCTCTCCTCCCTCCCTCTCTCTCTCTCTCCTTCCTCCCTCCCTCCTCCCTCCCCTCTCTCTCTCCTTCCTCCCTCCCTCTCTCTCTCTCTCCTTCCTCCCTCCCTCCCTCTCTCTCTCTCCTCCACCTCTCTCTCTCTCCTCCCTCCCTCTCTCCTCCCTCCCTCTCTCCCTCCCCTCTCTCTCTCCTCCCTCCCTCTCTCTCCCTCCCTCTCTCCTCCCTCCCTCCTCCCTCCCTCTCTCTCTCCTCCCTCCCTCACTCGCTCTCCCTCCCCCTCTCTCTCTCCTCCCTCCCTCTCTCTCTCTCCCTCCCTCTCTCTCCCTCTCTCTCTCTCCTCCCTCCCTCCTCCCTCACTCTCTCTCTCTCCCTCCCTCACTCTCTCTCTCTCTCCCTCTCTCTCTCTCCCTCCCTCTCTCCCTCCCCCTCTCTCTCTCCCTCCCTCTCTCTCCCTCCCTCCCTCTCTCTCTCTCTCCTCCACCTCTCTCTCTCCTCCCTCTCTCAATTCAATTCAATTCAATTCAAATCGCTTTACTGGCATGACAAGGTACATCTTATGTTGCCAAAGCATCGAAAAACATTCATGGTTGTTCACAAAAATACAGATCTATCCATACAGTGTATAAACAGATATATCCCTGTGTATAAATATACATTCATATATAATTTGTATATACTCTTTTCTTATATTTAGTGGTTGTCCCTCTGTTTATGGCAAGCTGTAACACAGTGTGCCGCTAAGGTTACACAATTTCTCTCTTCCCCTAGTAGTTATGGGAGTTTTTGGTCGTCATTCAAATTTCTGAATTCCGGGCATATTTTTGTGAATTTTGGGTAGAAATTCTCCCTTATGCCCTGATATTTTCTACAAGCTGTGAGGAAGTGCATCTCTGTCTCCACCATTCCCTGGCTGCAGTGAGAGCATATCCTGTCCTCTCTTGGTAGCCGGGTCTGTCTGTGTCTACCTTTTTCGATCGCCAAGCTATGTTCACTAAGTCTGTACATTGTCAAGGTTTTTCTCATTTTGCTATCCTTTACCCTGGTCAGGTAATCAGCCATGTTGTATTGTCTGTTTAGGGCCAAGTAGCAATTGAGTTTGCTTTGGGTTTTTGTTGTTTCTGCCCAATATGACAGATATTTTTCCTTTTGCTCAGCGATGATTGTGTTGGGTCGAATTCTTTGTGTTACGCTGTCACTGTCCTGGGGCTGGTTATTGTTAGTAGTGTTAGTAGTCACTTCACTGAGTCCCAGGACTAGTTGACTGAGGGTATTCTTCTTTATGGTCCTCTCTTGGCATTTCAGGGCTTCGTACCTCTCTCTCTCTCTCTCTCTCTCTCCTCCACCTCTCTCTCTCTCTCTCCTCCCTCTCTCTCTCTCCTCCCTCTCTCTCTCTCTCTCCTCCCTCTCTCTCTCTCCTCCCTCTCTCTCTCTCCTCCCTCTCTCTCTCTCTCCTCCCTCTCTCTCTCCCTCTCTCTCTCCTCCCTCTCTCTCCTCCCTCTATCTCTCCCTCCCTCTCTCTCTCCTCCCTCTCTCTCTCTCCTCCCTCCCTCTCTCCTCCCTCTCTCTCTCCTCCCTCTCTCTCTCCTCCCTCTCTCTCTCTCCTCCCTCCCTCTCTCTCCTCCCTCCCACTCTCTTTCCTCCCTCCCTGTCTCTCTCCTCCCTCCCTCTCCCCTCCCTCTCCCTCCCTCTCTCTCCCCCCCTCCCTCCCCCTCCCCTCCCTCTCTCTCCCCTCCCTCCCCTCCCTCTCTCTCCCCCCTCTCCCCTCCCTCCCTCTCCCCACCTCCCCCCCTCTCTCCCTCTCCCCACCTCCCCCCCTCTCTCCCCTCCCTCCCTCTCTCTCCCCTCCCATCCCTCTCCCCTCAATCCCTCTCCCTCAATCCTCCCTCCCCCTCCCCTCCCTCCTCCCTCTCCCCTCCCTCCCTCTCTCCATCCCTCCCTCTCCCCCTCCCTCTCTCCCCCTCCCCTTCCCTCCCTCTCCCCTCCCTCCCTCCCCCCCCTCCCTCCCTCTCCCCCTCCCTCCCTCCCTCTACCCCCTCCCTCTCTCTCCTCCCTCCCCCTCCTCTCGCCCCCTCTCCCCCCCTCCCTCTCTCTCGCCCCCTCCCTCTCCCCCCTCCCCTCCCCCCTCTCCCCCTCCCTCTCTCCCCCCACTCCCTCCCCCTCTCTCCCTCCCCCTCTCCCCCCCTCCCCTCTGTCTCCCCTCTCTCTCTCTCCCTCCCCATCCCCCCTCCCTCTCCCTCTACCCCCTCCCTCTCTCCCCCCTCCCTCTACCCCCTCCCTCCCTCTACCCCCCTCCCTCCCTCCACCCCCCTCCCTCCCTCCCTCACCCCCCCTCCCACACCGCCCTCCCTCCCTCACCCCCCCTCCCTCCCTCACCCCCCCTCCCACAATTCACAATTCACAATTCAAATCGCTTTATTGGCATGATAAGTTACATCTTATGTTGCCAAAGCATCAAAATACATTTATGGTTGAGCACATAAACGCAGTTCTATTCATAGTGTATAAACAGGTATATCCCGGAGTGTATAAATATACATTCGCATTGTTTATATATATTCTTTTCTTAGTTTACTGGTTGTCCCTCTGTTCATGGCAAGCTGTAACATAGTGTGCCGCCAGTGTTACACAGCTTCTCTCCTCTCCCAGTAGGAATGGGAGTTTTTTGGTTGTCATTCAGATTTCTGAAATCAGGGCATATTTGTGAGAATTTTTGGTAGAAATTCTCCCTGATGCCCTGATATTTTCCGCAGGCTGTGAGGAAGTGCATCTCTGTCTCCACTACTCCCTGACTGCAGTGAGAGCATATCCTGTCTTCTCTTGGCAGCCTGGTCTGCCTGTGTCTGCCTTTTTCGATCGCTAGGCTATGTTCGCTAAGTCTATACCTTGTCAAGGTTCTTCTCAGTTTGTTATCCTTTTACCATGGTCAGGTAATCAGCCATGTTGTATTGTCTGTTTAGGGCCAAGTAGCAATTGAGTTTGCTTTGGGTTTTTGTTGTTTCTGCCCAATATGTCAGATATTTTTCCTTTTGCTCAGCGACGATTGTGTTGGGTCGAATTCTTTGTGTTACCCTGTCACTGTCCCTGGGGCTGGTTATTGTTAGTATTGTTAGTAGTTACTTCACTGAGTCCCAGGACTAGTTGACTGAGGGTATTCTTCTTTATGGTCAGCTCTTGGCATTTCAGGGCGTCGTAGTGATAGCATTGGGGATTGCTCATTTGTAGGTGATTCCAAAATTTGGTGGCTCTTTTTTGGATAGTGATTATTAATGGATATTGGCCTAGTTCCGCCCTGCATGCATTGTTTACTGTTTTCCTTTGAGTCCGGAGGATACTTTTACAGAATTCTGCATGTAGGATCTCAATTGGGTGTTTGTCCCATTTTGCAAATTCTTGTTGAGTTAGCGGTCCCCATACCTCACTGCCATAGAGTGCAATTGGTTCAATTACTGATTTGAAAATTTTGAGCCAAATGCTAATTGGGATTTCTATTTGGATTGATTTTTTGATGCATAGAAAGCCCTTCTTGCTTTCTCTTTCAGTTCATTCACAGCCAGTTTGAAGTTTCCCGTAGAACTGATTTTTAAGCCCAAGTATGTGTAGTTAGTGGTTTGTTCAATTTTGATTGTTCCTACTGTGAAATTTATTTTGGGTCCCTGATGTTTGGATCTTTGCTGGAACACAAGGACTTTGGTTTTTTGGGGATTTATTGTCAGGGCCCAAGTCTGGCAGTACGACTCCAGCAGGTCCAGGTTCTGCTGTAGCCCCTCTTTAGTTGGTGACAGCAGAACCAGGTCGTCTGCATAGAGGAGGAATTTAACCTTGGATTCATATAGGGTGAGGTCGGGTGCTGTAGATTGTTCAAGTAGTTTTGCCAATCCATTTATGTAAATATTAAAGAGTGTCGGTGAGATTGGCAAGCCCTGCGTCACCCCCCGCCCCTGTGGGAAGTATTTTGTTTGTTTGTCTCCAATTTTAACTGCACATTTGTTGTTTGTATACATTGATTTAATTACATCATATGTTTTCCCTCCTACCCCGCTTTCGATAAGTTTCAGGAATAAACCGTCATGCCAGATGGAGTCGAAAGCCTTCTGGAAATCTACAAAGCATGCGTAGATTTTGCTTTTGTTATGGTGAACGTGTTTGTCAATTAGGGTCTGTAGGGTGAGGATATGATCGGATGTTCTATAGTTTGGCAGGAATCCAATTTGGCTTTTACTCAAGACATTGTGCTCCTCAAGGAAGTTTATAAGTCTTTTGTTTATGATGCTGCAGAATACCTTCCCCAGGTTACTGTTTACACAGATGCCTCGATAATTGTTTGGGTCGATTTTGTCCCCACTTTTGTATATGGGCGTTATGAGTCCTTTGTTCCAGATATCAGGGAAATAACCGACACTCAGAACCAAGTTGAAGAGTTTTAGGATAGCCAGTTTTCATTTTGTTTGTCTGTGTATTTAATCATCTCGTTTAATATGCCGTCTGTCCCCCGCAGGCTTTTCCTGGTCGCAGGTCCTTGAGTTTTTCAAGAAGTTCTTTTTCTGTTATTATGGCGTCTAGCGGGTTTTGGGTATCTTTTATGGCCATTTCTAGCTTTTCCAGTTTTTTGCATATTTGGTGTTGCTCTGGTCTTAGTGTGTTTTTTCTGGTATAATTTTTCAAAGTGGTTTACCCATGTGTCCCCATTTGAATGGCCAATCGTCGTGTTGTTTTTTGTGTAGTGTTTTCAAGTTTTCCCAGAAACAATTGGAATCAATGGATTCCTCCATGGAGCTGAGTGTATTCTTAATGATATTGCTCTTTTTTGGTTCTGAGTGGTGTTTTCTGTATTGTGTTTAGTGTCTGACAATAAGTAAGGCGTAGTTCCTCGTTTTTCTGGATGTCTGTGTTTTTGGTTTGATATTTTTCTAAGTTTTTTTCCTCATTGATGGCAATCTCGGTCAAACCATTTTCATAGTTTTTTGTTTTGGGTTTGTTCTTGCGAGCTTTCAAGTTTGCATTTGTTGTCAAATTATCAAAAATATTGTTTAGTTTACTAACTCCCTCATCCCCCTCCCTCTCCTCCTCCCTCCCTCTCCCCCCCTCCCTCCCTCTCCCCCCCTCTCCCCCCTCCCTCCCTCTCCCCCCCTCCCTCTACCCCCCTCCCTCCCTCTCTCTCCCCCCCTTCCCCTCCCTCTCTCTCCCCCCCTCTCTCCCCCTCCCCTCCCTCTCTCTCCCCCCTCACCCCCTCTCTCTCCCCCCTCCCTCTCTCCCCCCACCCCCCCTCTCTCTCCCCACTCCCTCTCTCCCCCCACTCCCTCCCCCTCCCCCCACTGCCTCCCCCTCTCTCCCCCTCCCCTGTCTCCACCCCTCCCTCCCCCTCCCTCCCCTCTCCTTCCCCCCTCCCTCTCTCTCCCTCCCCATCCCCCCTCCCTCTCCCCCCCTCCCTTCCTCTCCCTCCCTCCCTCTCCCTCCCCCCTCCCTCTCCCCCCCTCCATCCCCCCCTCCCTCCCTCTCCCCCCTCCGTCCCCCCCTCCCTCCCTCTCCGCCCCTCCCTCTCCCCCCCCTCCCTCTCTCCCCCCTCCCCTCTCTACCTCTCTCTCCCCCCCCCTCCATCTCTCCCCCCTCCCCTCTCTACCTCTCTCTCCCCCTCCTCCCTCTCCCTCTCTCTCCCTCCCTCTCCCCCTTCCCTCTTCCCCCCCTCCCGCTTCCTCCTCCTCCCCCCCCTCCCTCCCTCTCCCTCCCCCTCTCCCCCCCTCCCTCTCTCCCCCCTCCCTCTCCCTCCCCTCCCTCTCCCCTCTCTACCTCTCTCTCCCCCCCTCCCTCCTCCCTCTCCCCTCTCTCTCCCCCCTTCCCCCCCTCTCCCCCCTCCTCTTCACCCCTCCCGCTCCCTCCTCCTCCTCCTCTCTCTCCCCCTCCCTCCCTCTCCCCCCCTCCTCCTCCCTCCCTCCCCCCCCTCCCTCTCCACCCCCTCCCCCCCCTCCCTCTATCCCCCCTCCCCCCCTCCCTCTATCCCCCTCCCCCTCCCCCCCCTCTCCCCCTCTCCCTCCCCCTCCCCCCTCTCTCTCTTCTCCTCACCCTCCCCCCCCTCTCTCCCCCTCCCTCCCTCTCCCCCCTCTCTATCCCCCTCTCCCCCTCCCTCCCTCTCTCCCCCTCCCTCTCCCTCCCTCTCTCTCCCCTCCTCCCTCCCTCCTCCCTCCCTGTCCCCCTCTCCCCCCTACCCCTCCCCCCCTCCCTCCTACCCCCCTCCCTCTCCCCCCCTACCCCCCTCCCTCTCCCCCCTCTCCCTCCTCCCCCCTCCCTCCTCCCCCTCTCTCCCTCCCCTCCCACTCCCCCTCCCTCCTCCCCCTCTCTCTCCCCCCTCCCCCTCCCTCCCTCCCCTCCCCCTCCCTCCCCTCTCTCTCCTCCCCTACCCCCTCCCTCACTCTCCCCTCCCTCCCTCTCGCCCCTCGCTCCCACTCCCTCCCCTCGCCCTCCCTCCCTCTCTCTCCCCTCTTCCCCCCCTCTCTCCCTTCCTCCCTCTCACTCTCCGCTCCCTCCCCCTCCCTCCCTCTCCTTCCCTTCCCCCTCCCTCCCTCTCTCTCCCCTCCCTCCCCCTCTCTCCTCCTCCCTCCCTCTCTCCTCCCTCTCTCCCTCCCCCCTCTCTCTCCCTCCCTCCCCCCTCCCTCCCTCTCCCTCCCCCCTCTCTCTCCTCCCTCCCCCCCTCCCTCCCTCTCCCTCCCTCCCTCTCCTCCCCTCTCTCTCTCCCTCCCTCCCCCCCCTCTCCCTCCCCTCTCTCTCTCCCTCCCTCCCCCCCCCTCCCTCCCCTCCCTCTCTCTTCTCTCTCCCCTCTCCTCCCTCTCCCCTCCCTCTCCTCCCAACCTCTCTCCCTCCCCCCTCCCTCTACCCACTCCCTCCTCTCCCTCTACCCCTTCCCTCCTCCCACTCCCTCTCTCCCCCTCCCACTCCCTCTCTCCCCCCTCCCACTCCCCCCCCTCCCTCCCTCTCTCTCCCCCCTCCCTCTCCCCCCCTCCCTCCCTCTCTCTCCCCCCTCCCCCTCCCTCTCCCCCCTCCTCCCTCCCTCTCTCTCTCTCCCCTCCCTCTCCCCCCCTCCCTCTCCCCCTCCCTCTCTCTCCCCCCCTCCCTCCCTCCTCCCCCCTCCCACTCCCTCTCTCCCCCCTCCCACTCCCCCCTCCCTCCTCCCACTCCCCTCCCTCCCTCCCTCTCTCTCCCCTCCCTCTCCCCCTCCCTCTCCCCCTCCCTCCTCTCTCCCTCCCTCTCCCACCCTCCCTCCCCCCTCTCTCTCTCTCCCCCCTCCTCCCTCTCTCCCCCCTCCTCTCCCCTCCCTCCTCCTCCCCTCCCACTCTCCTCCCTCCTCTCTCCCCTCCTCTCCTCCTCCCTCTCTCCCTCCCTCTCCTCCCTCCCTCTCTCTCCCCCTCCCTCTCCCTCCCCCCTCCCTCTCTCTCCCCTCCTCTCTCTTCCCCTCCCTCTCTCTCCCCCCCTCCCTCTCCCCCTCCATCCCCTCCCCCTCCCTCTCTCTCCCCCCTCCCTCTCACCCCTCCCTCTCTCTCTCCCCCTCCCTCTCTCTCCCCCCCTCCCTCTCCCCCCTCATCCCCTCCCCCTCCCTCTCTCCTCCCCCTCCCTCTCTCTCTCTTCCCCTCCCTCCTCTCTCTCCCCTCCCTCTCTCTCTTCCTCCCTCTCTCTCTCCCCCCTCCCTCCCTCTCCTCTACCCCTCCTCCTCTCCCTCTACCCCTCCCTCTACCCCTCTCCCTCTCCCTCCTCCCTCTCCCTCCTCCCTCTCCTCTCTCCCCCTCCACTCCCCCCCTCCCTCTCTCCCCCCCCCCCACTCCCCCCCTCCCTCTCTCTCCCCTCCCCCCCTCCCTCTCTCCCCCCCCTCCCCCCCTCCCTCTCTCTCCCCCCCACTCCCCCTCCCTCTCTCTCCCCCCCTCCCTCTCTCTCCCCCCCCTCCCTCCTCTCCCCCTCCCCCCCTCCTCTCTCTCCCCCCCTCCTCTCTCTCCCCCCTCCCTCTCCTCCCCCTCCTCCCTCTCTCCCCCTCCCTCCCTCCCCCTCCTCCCTCTCCCCCTCCTCTCTCTTCCCCCTCCCTCCCTCCCACTCCCCCTCCTCCCTCTCTTCCCTCCCTCCCTCCTCCTCCCTCTCTCTCCCCTCCCTCTCTTCCCCGCCCCCTCTCTCCCTCCCCCCTCCCTCTACCCCCCTCCCTCCTCCCACTCCCTCTCTCTCTCTCCCCCCCCCTCCCTCTCCTCCCCCTCCCTCTCCCCCCTCCTCTCCCTCCCTCTCCCCTCTCTCCTCCCTCTCCTCCCCCCCTCTCCCCTCCCCCCTCCCTCTCCTCCTCCCACTCCTCTCTCCCCCCTCCCTCCTCCCTCCCCCCTCCCTCTCTCCCCCCCTCCCTCTCCCCCTCCCTCCTCCCTCCCCTCCCCTCCCTCTCTCCCCCTCCCTCCCTCCCCCCTCCCTCTCTCCCCCCTCCTCCCTCCTCTCTCCCCCTCCTCCCTCCTCCCTCTCTCCCCCTCCCCTCTCTCCCATCTCCCCCCCTCCCTCCCTCTCTTCCCCCTCCTCTCTCCCCCTCCCCTCTCTCTCCCCTCCCTCTCTCTCCCCCCCTCCCCACCCTCTCCCCCTCCCCCACCCCTCTCCCCTCCTCCTCCCTCCCTCTCTCTCCCCTCTCCCTCTCCCCCTCCCCCACCCTCTCCTCACCCCCTCCCTCTCTCCCCTCCCCCTCTCCCTCCCTCCCTCTCTCCCCCTCCCCTCTCCCCCTCCCTCTCTCCCCCTCCCCCTCTCCCCCCTCCTCTCCCTCCGCCCCCCTCTCCCCCCTTCCCTCCCTCCCTCCTTCTCCCCCTACCCCCCTCTCCCTCCCTCTCCCCCCTACCCCCTCCCTCTCTCTCCTACCTACCCCCTCCTCTCTCCCCTCCCCTCTCGCCCCTCCCTCCATCCTCCCTCTCCCCTCCCTCCATCCTCCCTCTCCCCTCCCTCTCTCGCCCTCCCTCCCTCCTCTCCTCTCCCGCCTCCCTCTCTCTCCCCTCCCTCCCCCTCCCTCTCTCTCTCTCCCCTCCCCCCTCCCTCTCTCTTCCTCCCCCCTCCCTCTCCCTCCCTCCCTCTCTCTCTCCCCTCCTCACCCCTCCCTCCCTCCCGCTCCTCTCTCTCCTCCTCCCTCTCCTCCTCCTCCCCCCCTCCCTCTCCCTCTCCTCTCCCTCCCCCCTCCCTCTCCCTCTCTCTCCTCCCTCCTCTCCTCCCTCCCTCTCTCTCCTCCCTCCCCTCCTCTCCCTCCCTCTCTCTCCTCCTCCCCCCCTCTCCCTCTCTCTCCTCCCTCCCTTCCCTCCCTCCCTCTCCTCCTCCCTCCTCTCCTCCCCTCCTCCCCCTCTCTCTCCTCCCTCCCTCCCTCTCTCCCCCTCCCTCCCCTCTCTCCCCTCCCCTCTCTCTCCTCCCTTCTCTCTCTCTCTCCACCCTCCCCTCTCTTCTCCCTCCCTCCCTCTCCCTCTCTCTCCTCTCCTCCCTCCCCTCTCTCCTCCTCCCTCCCTCCCTCCTCTCTCTCCCTCCCTCCCCTCTCTCTCTCCTCCCTCCCTCCCCTCTCTCTCCTCCCTCCCTCCCTCTCTCTCTCCTCCCTCCCTCCCTCTCTCTCTCCTCCTCCCTCCCCCTCTCTCCTCGCCTCCCTCCCCCCTCTCTCTCTCCTCCCTCCTCCCCTCTCTCTCCTCTCTCTCCTCCCTCCCTCCCCTCTCTTCCTCTCTCTCCTCCCTCCCTCCCTCTCTCTCCTCCTCCTCCCTCCCTCTCCTCCCTCCCTCCCCTCTCTCCTCCTCCCTCCCTCCCCTCTCTCTCTCCTCCTCCCTCCCCTCTCTCTCTCCTCTCCTCCCTCCCCTCTCTCTCCTCCCTCCTCCCTCTCTCCTCTCCTCCCTCCTCTCTCTCCTCCCTCCCTCTCTCTCTCCTCCCTCCCTCTCTCTCTCCTCCCTCCTCCTCCCTCTCTCTCCTCCTCCCTCCCCCTCCTCCCCTCTCTCCCTCCCTCCCCTCCCTCCTCTCCTCCTCTCTCTCTCCCTCCCTCCCTCCCCTCTCTCTCTCCTCCCTCCCTCCCCTCTCTCTCTCCTCCCCTCCTCCTCTCCTCCTCCCTCTCTCCTCCCTCCCTCCTCCTCCTCCCCCCTTCCCCACCCTCTCTCCTCCCCTCCCCTCCCTCTCTCCTCCCCTCCCTCTCCTCCTCCCTCCCTCTCTCCTCCTCCCTCCCTCCCTCCTCTCCCTCTCTCCTCCTCCCCTCCCTCTCTCTCCCCTCCCCTCTCTCCTCCCTCCCTCCCCCTCTCCTCCCTCTCTCCTCCCCTCCCTCCTCCCCTCCCATCCCTCTCTCCTCTCTCCTCTCCCCTCCCTCTCCCTCCTCCCTCTCTCCTCCCTCCCCTCTCTCCTCCCCTCCCTCCCCTCCCTTCTCTCCTCCTCCCTCCCCTCCCTCTCCTCCTCCCCTCCCTCCCTCCTCCTCTCCCTCCCTCTCTCCTCCTCCTCCCCTCCCCTCTCCTCCCTCTCCTCCCCTCCCCCCTCCCTCCCTCCTCTCTCCTCCCCTCTCTTCCCTCCTCCCCTCCCTCTCTCCTCCCCCTCCCTCTCTCCTCTCCTCCCCTCCCTCCTCCTCCTCTCCTCTCCCTCCCTCTCTCCTCCCTTCCCTCCCTCCCCTCCTCTCTCTCCCCTCCCTCCCTCCCTCTCCTCTCCCTCCCCTCCTCTCCTCCTCCTCCCCTCTCCTCCTCCTCCCTCCTCCCCCTCCCTCTCTCCTCCCTCCCTCCCTCTCTCCTCTCTCCCTCCCTCCTCCTCCCCTCCCTCTCTCCTCCTCTCCCTCCCCTCTCTCTCCCTCCCCTCCTCCTCCCCCTCCCTCTCATCCTCCCCCCCCCCCTCTCCTCCCCTCCCTCCCTTCCCTCTCTCCTCCCCCCCTCCCCTCCCTCTCTCCTCCCCTCCCTCCCTCCTCTCCTCTCCCTCTCCTCTCTCCTCCCTCCCTCCCTCCCTCTCTCCTCCTCCTCCTCCTCTCCCTCCCCTCCCCCTCCCCTCCTCTCTTCCTCCCCTCCCTCTCTCCTCCCCTCCCTCTCTCCCTCCTCCCCCTCCCTCTCTCCTCCCCTCCCCTCTCCCTCTCCTCCCTCTCTCCTCCCTCCCTCTCTCCTCCCCTTCCCTCTCTCCTCCCTCCCTCTCTCCTCCCCTCCCTCCCTCCCTCTCTCCTCCCCTCCCCTCCCTCCCTCTCTCCTCCCTTCCCTCTCTCCTCCCCTCCCCTCCCTCTCCTCCCCTCCCTCTCTCCTCCCCTCCCTCTCTCTCCCTCCCTCCTCTCTCCTCCCCTCCCCTCTCTCCTCCCCTCCCTCCTCTCTCCTTCCCTCCCTCTCTTCCTCCCCTCCCTCCCCTCTCTCCTCCCTCCCCCCCTCTCTCCTTCCTCCCTCTCTCCTCCCCCTCTCGTCCTTCCCTCCCTCTCTCCTCCCCCCTCTCTCTCCCTCCTCCCCTCCCCTCCCTCCTCCCCTCCCCTCTCTCCTCCCTCCCCCCCTCTCTCCTCCCCCCCTCTTCTCCTCCCCCCCTCTCTCCTTCCCTCCCTCTCTCCTCCCCCCCTCTCTCCTTCCCTCCCCTCTCTCCTCCCCTCCCTCCCTCTCTCCTCTCCTTCCCTCCCTCCTCCCTCCCTCTCTCCTTCCTCCTTCTCTCTCCTCCCCTCCCCCCCTCCCCTCCCCCTCTCCTCTCCTCCCCCTCTCCTCCCCTCCCCCTCTCTCTCCCTCTCTCCTCTCCTTCCCCCCTCCCTCTCTCCTCCCCCCTCCCTCTCTCCTCCCCTCCCCCCCTCCCTCCCCTCCTCTCCCTCCCTCCCTCTCCCCCTCCTCCTCCTCTCCCTCCCTCTCCCTCCTCCCTCTCTTCCTCCCCGCCCCCCTCCCTCTCTCCTTCCCCCTCCCCTCTCCTCCTCCCCCTCCCTCCTCTCCTCCCTCCCCTCGCTCCTCCCCCCTCCCTCTCTCCTCCCCCCTCCCTCTCTCCTCCCCTCCCCCCTCCCTCTCTCCTCCCCTCCTCTCTCCTCCCCCCTCCTCTCTCCTCCCCCTCCTCTCTCCTCCCCCTCCCCCCTCCCTCTCTCCTCCCCCTCCCCCCTCCCTCTCTCCTCCCCCCTCCCTCTCTCCTCCCTCCCCTCCCTCTCTCCTCCCCTCCCCTCCCTCTCCTCCCCTCCTCCTCCCTCTCTCCTCCCCTCCCCTCCCTCTCTCCTCCCCTTCCCCTCTCTCCTCCCCTCTCCTCCCTCCCTCTCTCT